>NC_050455.1:3741099-4116099 GCF_903995425.1 Onychomys torridus
GTGACAACTTTTAATGATTTTATATATTTCCAGTCATGACTGGAAATAAATGAAAAAGTATTACTAACTTTAAAAATCAGATATAAATCTATCAACATAATTTTTAATGCTTATATTTTCAAAATATGATACTATTGAGTTTTATATATCTAGAGCATTTTGAATGCTAAATTTAATATTTGCCTACATAAGAAGATAAACTATGATTAGTGGCCACTTATGTGTACAGGTAAGAGAGAAAGAATCTTTTGGTAAACATTTTTTATTTTCTGTATACTGCCTCTCTGCTAGGAATTTGGGATTTAAAAATGAAGACAGATGTTACACACCTTTGATCCCAGCACTTGGGAGGCAGAAGCAGATAAATCATTGTGAGTTCAGGGTCAACCCAGCTATGTCTTGAGTTCCAGGACAATCAGGGCTCCACAATAAGACTGCCTCAAAGCCGGGTGGTGGTGGCACATGCCTTTAATTCCAGCACTCAGAAGGCAGAGCCAGGGGGAATCTCTGTGAGTTCAAGGCCAGCCTGGTCTACCAAGTGAGTTCCAGGAAAGGTGCAAAGCTACACAGAGAAACCCTATCTCAAAAAACCAAAAAAAAAAACAAAAACAAAAAAAAAACCTGCCTCAAAACAAAAACAAAAGATGTAGACAAATAAAACAAAGCAAATTATAATGGCGAGGCACAGGAAGTATTTCAGTGCTAGTGCTCCTGCCTAGCATGTGTGAGGTACTGGGTTTCATCCCCAGCATCACAAACACACAAATCAAGATGAATGAGGTCCTAGGCTTGACCCTCAGCAACGCACGCACAAACTTGAGGATAAATGTGTACCTCATAACATCAGCAGCCTGTTAGGCTGTGTTAAGGCTGTTTTGGTCAAGCTTCTGGAATCAGCTTTTGGATAGCATAATTCTTTGTGTTTATTTTCATACTGATAGTATGAGTAGAGTATCATTGTAAGGATTAAATGACATCCATGTAATATACTTTATTTCACACAGTGGTGGTTTGTTAGCCTTGCACCATTTAAACAAAACTCTTGAGATAACTTACAGAGAATAGGTTTATTTCAGGTCAGTTTTGGAGATTCCCATCTGGCATTGTCAGCCCTGTTGCTTTGGAGCTCTGATGATACAAGTGTTTGGGAAAGCAGCATTTCCTACTGTGAGCCAGAGAGTATAAACAAAAAGGAAGATGCAGGTATTTTGGAGCAAGGCTTTCAGCTTTGCTCAGTGTAACTAGCTTCTGATTCTATAAAGGCTTTCATCACAGCAATGAATGGCAAAAGTTGGAAGACCAGTTTTTGCTTTTTTTGTTTTGTTTTGTTTTTTAAATAAGTCACACTCCTAGTGGATAGTTAAAAGATAGAAATAAATTCTTGTTGTGAGAAAACAAATACAGTGTACTACTTCTACTACAAACATTTTTGTACTTTAGTGGTAGACTTTTGGGGGGGTCTGTGGTAGAGAATGATTTCTACTTGACCCAGAAAGCCTCATAGCCACAGTGCCTCTTTGCACTGGCTTCTCAAGCAGCAGCCTTGCTAATGCTAGTGGAGACAGAAAGAGCAGTGCATGAAGCTCAGTGGTGCTCTGGCCTGTGCCTTCATGGGAAGCCATGGCGAGGAGAAGACATCTGAACTGAAGGCTGAATTTTAGAAATTCTTCCAAGGTATTATTTTTCAAATGTTGAATGAGGAGTCAGATGTAGTGAGCCTAGTCTGTAAGCCCAGTGCAGAGACTGAGATAGGAAGAACATGGATTCAAGGTAGCCTGGGCTGCATGGTGAGTAGACAGATAGACTCGCTTGGGCTACCTACATTAAGATCTTGTCTTAAAGAACAAAATCAGAATGTAAATTCGTATTTATGAAGGGACAATTTCCAGTTTCAAAGGGGCTAGTGAGTGCTGATTGGGGTAATAAGCATTTTGGCACTTCTTATGTATAGTAGGTGTTCAGTATAGGTTAGTATTAAAATCACTAGGGTGATGGTGATATGGAATTCAGTAGAATAAGAGTGGGAGATAGAACTCTATATAAAGCTGTGTTCTTGTATAGAAATGGTTACCAACACTGAGAAAGGGTTGACATTATCCTGCTGCCTACCATAGCCCCAGGACCTCATGCAGTGTAGTCTGTATACTGGAGGCTCTAAAAGAGGGAGGACTCCCATGCACCAATATCATTGAGTCTTGTGTTTCTCCCAAGCCTCCTAGATTGAAGATTCACCCAGGACAGACAAGCCTTTAGCAGTGTGTGCATGTAGATTGTACACAAATCCATCCCATAGACTATTGAAGTGTCCTTGTCATGAGCTGTTTGATAGGGAACAGAATGCAGTTGACTTGAGCTTTTCACCTCAATTCTCAATCCTTTTCCAGCTTAGGCCTTTTTACCTGCTGGCAAAGCTGTTGAGCAAGCTAACTGATCTCTGTGTTCTCCTCTTCATAATGGGGAAATCATGACACTATCTTTGGACAGTTCTAAGGTGTTGGTGTATATAATGTCCTTTGGACCTGGTGTACACTTAATACATTGGGACTTGCATTGTCCAGAGAAGAGAGGAGTAAACATCTTTTAAAGAAATTCTGTCTTTAGAAACCTTTCCAGTTGATGTCTCTGCTTTCTACAAATGAAGCTTGCAAAGAGATTCAGCAAAGACCGTTTTAGTTCCAGGAGATATGTACCAATGGGATGGGTGGGTTTGACGGTCTGGAAATGTTTGAAAAGTGCTTGTTTTGAGAGTTTCTTTTGGTGGGTGCTGATGAGGGCAGTAGAGAGGGATAATGGTTCTGAGGGATTTGAAAGGAAAAGCAGTATGGTGCTGCTGTGACACAGTTTGGACACTTCTTTAAACACACACCAGAGCTAACACATCACTCCCTAAGCACGAGATGCTTGGCCCTTATTTTATTGATGTCCTATCATTTCACTTCAGAACTCAAAACACATTCTTTTTTTCAGTGATTTGAGATGAATTTAATTATTTGAGGCAGCCAAACATTTGAAACCAAAATGAATCAATGACTCAGTAGGCTAGTTTGTCAGAAAACGTGTTATGGATATAAAACTGTTGAGTTACATGTCTTTTAGATAGATCTCTTAAATTCCTGAGAGAGTCCCGATATACTCTGTATATGCCTGTTGAAGGATCTGTGGGTCAAACAAGTAGTTTAACTTGTTCAGAGAGTTGAAAAGGGTAGTGATGATTGGACATGAATCCCAAAACCACACACGGATAGAAACAAATCATGTTGACACCTATCTTATTTGTGTAGTTCAGATTTAGACATTTTCTTTCCTTTCTTTGGATGCAGTTGACCTCCTTAATTTAAGTTTTAAGTAAATCTATTCATTTTGGAGCCATTTGAAATCTTTAATGTTGATATACACAATATATGTTACTCAGACGTAAGTGTTGGTAAATTTTATGTATTATATATTTGGGAAGACATGGTTAGATTTTATTATATTGACTTGGGGTTATAATTGTAAATAATTTTTTTTTTTGAATTTGAGAAGGTAACATTTTTGAAACAATGAATTTTATCCCTGGATTTTATTTAGACAGAATATTGGTGAAAGTATTCTTTACCTGTGGGTGGAGAAAATAAGAGATGTTCTGATACAGAAATCCCAGATAACAGAGCCAGGTAAGACTGAATGATAACTTTCTGTCTTCTAATTTGGAGTAGTTAAATTTTCATATGAATGCTCTGATTGAAGTGTGTGGTTTTTTTCCATCTCTCCCTTCCCTTCCCTCCCCTCCCCTCTCCTCCCCTCTCCTCCTTTCCTTTTCCTTTTGTCTCTCCTTTTTCCTTTCCTTTCCTTTCCTTTCCTTTCCTTTCCTTTCCTTCCCTTTCCTTTCCTTTCCTTTCCTTTCCTTTCCTTCCCTTCCCTTCCTTCCCTTCCCTTCCCTTCCCTTCCCTTCCCTTCCCTTCCCTTCCCTTCCCTTCCCTTCCCTTCCCTTCCCTTCCCTTCCCCTCCCCTCCCCTCCCCCCTCCCTCCCCCCCCTCCCCCTCCCCCTCCCCCTCCCCCTTTCCCTTTCCCTTTCCCAGTTAGCCTGGTGCTTCTTCTGAACTACTTTGTAATGTCACCACAGGTGACATTGTTTTCAGTGTTAGGGGAAAGAATTATAGAGAACCGTAGCTTATTTAGGACTTTTAAAAGAAAGTTGTTTATAGAGAACTAATTATGTTGGATCTTTAAAGTTGATAGCAGGATGTGGGGTTTCAGATCACTTTTACCATTTTTCTATAGAAGCAAATATTTTTACTGCTTTGTTAAAAATCAAAGAGGAGTGGAGAGACAGTGGCATAAAGACACTAATCCCTGTAGCATTTTTAAAGTGTTTTCTTTGACTTTTGGATCCATGTTCTGATTTTATAGAATTCAGAGTGTGTATGAGAAAGAATAAATCTCTAGAAATTCTCAAAGAGAATTTTGCCAGCTTGTCTTATAGAGTTAGAATAGCTGTCGCAATTGAGTGTGTTACCAGCGGAAATTTTGAACTCCAGAACATTTGGAGTCATTCAACTCTGAGCAAAATTAAACTTACTTCAGCAGTGACCTTCACCTCCGTAACCTTGGCTCTCCAAATTTCAGCAGTGACCTTCACCTCCATAACCTTGGCTCTTCAAATTTTGAAGTTATTGTTTTGTGGTGAAAAGTACTTTAAAATTTTATTTTAGGAATTTTGTTTGGGTGCTTTTCTTTAAAATTGTTTTTTGGACTGGGAATGTAACTTAGTGGTGCAATATATACCTAACATTACAAGGCCCTGAGTTTGATCCCTAGCACTACCAAAACAACAGCCCACTAAAACAAAGGGTATGTATACATACACACACATATTTTGTACGTGTAATTTCTTATTTGCTTTATGGCTCAATCATAACGTCTCATATTCATATAGGCCCAGATGTAAAGAAAAAAACTGAAGAGGAGGATGTTGAATGTGAAGATGACCTCATTGTAGAACATCAGCCAGCAAATGCAGTTAAAACAGTGGACTTCAACATCAGTGAACATGTACCAGGTACAGTGTTTCTAACTAGTTCCTCTGGAGGAGATCAGGTGATACTGCTCTTTGGGAGGCCTAGAAACAGCAAATGCTGATGTGTGAGGGAGTGCTTGCTCGCTCGCCTGCAGATGTTGAACTGTATTCCTTTCCTGTTAGCCTTTTGGTTAGCAGCAGCCAAGACAGGCAGGTTCTTTACCATAGTTAAGTTATAGTGATTTGTAAGCTGTTGGGAAGGCAGAACAACTGGAAATGACTGCACTTCTGTGGAGTACTGACTGGATGCAATACTATTGTGTTGAATTCTGGTATGTGAAGTAGGAGCAGTTTTATTAGGAGATGTTACATTATATTATACCATATTGTATTATATTATATTAACGGTATATTACAGCACACACTATAAAGCCAGTCAGAGCTTTTCCACTGCAGATGTTGGCCTGTATGGAGAGACACGTTGTGTGTGAGTATCTGTCAGTCATTGGTCTGAGTGGCCCTTCACTCTCTTACCAGCTAGAGGCTGCACCAGCTAACGTGCAACAGCAGCCCATGGGTAAGTCAGTCCTGGCTTGGTAGCACTTTCACTGAGTGGCAATGGCAGGTGGAAATTATTTCTCTGACATACAATACATTTACAAACTTTTACTTAAAGTTTAGTTTTGGTAGGTAATTATTCATGCTGCTTTTGATTAACATTTCCATATAATATTATTTATATCCCAGTTCTTTTCCTTTATTGCCGATTTTCTTTTTAAAAAAAGGAAAATGAATTCTTTGGCTTTATAGAAATAGAAGAGCTGCCTCCAGTTGACCATGGCGTTCCTATCACAGACCGAAGGAGCACTTTTCAGGCCCATGTGGCCCCCGTAGTGTGTCCTAAGCAGGTGCGTGACTGTATCTTACATCTTGACCCTTTCCATCAGTGTGGTTCTAGGAGATGTTTCCATCTCACTCTTATGGTTTCACATGATATAGACATCATTTATTTGCTTCCCCACTCTCACATTCCTGTGAGCATGAGAGATTTGCTTGTTTCTGCTTTTAAAATTGTGTGTAAACTTTGCTTTTTTGAGGATTAAACTAGCTCATGTTGGTTCTAGA
Organism: Onychomys torridus; assembly: GCF_903995425.1. Lineage (NCBI taxonomy): Eukaryota > Metazoa > Chordata > Mammalia > Rodentia > Cricetidae > Onychomys > Onychomys torridus. The sequence continues at coordinate 3,747,224 of NC_050455.1, forward strand.
CAAGCATTCTACCACTGAGCTACAATATTAGGGTTGAATTTAAACTCTGGTTGGATCCTATTTGTCAATGAATCTTTAAGAAAAACGTGTGTTACTATAGAAAATCGTACTTATCAGCTGATCAGAAAGAATGATTTGTTCTACTGAATATACGAAGCTGAGTCCATTCTACTGTTTCCTGATGAGGGAGGGCATTTGGGTCCACATGCCAAGTCCAGTCTTCCACATGTTGTTTCTTGGTGTTAGTTGACTTTATGCCTACCAAAGGATGCAAATGGCAACTCATTCTTCAAAACCACTGTTTGTAGGTCCTTGACTCTCTTATGTCTTTCCAGCAGGATCTGTCTATTGCTGTGATCTAGCAGAAATTCTGTATTGATGTACAAGGTGGTTCCAGTGCTACATATACAGTTAAATAGCAACAAGGAAAGTGCCACTGTTCATACTTCAGGGCTTTATCTCTTTCCTTTGGACTCTGTTTCTACTCTAACCTCCACCCCGTCCTCCATCCCTTCTTTTCTTTGCAGTCCTGGGAATCAGAGCCAGAACCTTATACATCTGGGCAAGGGCTCTACACCCCCAGCTCTCTAAGAGCCTCTGAAGCCTTGCCTCTTAGGAATAGACTTCCTTTCACAAGGACTTTACTCTCAGGACCTGGGAGAGGACTTCTTCTTCATAGATGTGTGCTCAGGAGGACTGCTTTCCTATTCAGCTGACTGACCTTTTCTTTTGAGGTCCATTCTCTCCTTGCCCTTTGCACATACTCCTCCAAGGTCCTGCTTCAAAACTCTCTTCTGAATTTTCCATCCTGAGCCCTCTTTCTCTTCTTGTTCACAGACCCTTAGACAGTGTGAGAACTGAAATAATCTCTAAGATGATTGTCTGCTTTGCTGTATTGATCCAGAGTCTGAGAACTTGAAAGTGGTGGCTGGTGACCGCAGATTAAACTTGGTTTCTCTGAGTTCATCTCAGGTTTTCCCCACTATTTCTCTTGAGTTTATAGAATCTGACCATATCTCACTCTCTTTTCCACCCAGTCTCCTTCTCACAGAACCTGATTTTCATTGCAAGGGAAAAAAACCTAAATTCTTTACACAAAACCATTTGTGTTCATTTCCTAATTTACCGTTAAGGTGAGTCTTGTATCTTCTTCATGTTCTTTTTTCTCCAAGACAAGATTTCTCTGTGTAGTTTTGGTGCCTGTCCTGAATCTTGCTCTGTAGACCAGGCTGGCCTCGAACTCACAGAGATCGGCCTGGCTCTGCCTCCCAAGTACCACCCACTGCTGCCCAGCCTTCTTCATGTTCTTAAGGTGCAGCATGCAGCATTTCTTCAGCTTCTCTTCTTATTCCTTATAGGGCTGACAAAGGAAATACAGACACCCTTAAAGCTGAGTCTCAAGTAGACATGATGGGACCTACTTATATTTATGTATTTTATATTTATATTGAAATGTGTCTGTTGTTGATTTGAAATTCTGTTTTGAATGGGAGGTTTTTTAAAAATTATTATTTAGTTATTCATCTAACCTCCTATTCCTTGCATTTACCCTCTGTGTGAATTTCTTCTTCGTGTCTCTTCCTCTCCCTTGCATTTTGATGCAGGAGAACTGCCACTTACAAGAGCCGGGTTAGAACTCCCCTGTGAAGTGTGCTTGGTTCCTAGAGACAGTTGTGATTTTTGTAACATTGGGAGCACACAGGTGCTGTACACCTGTCATAGAGTGGGCACAGTCAGGAACGTCAGAGCTAGTTTCTGGAAATGCTTGCATTTACATGAAAAGTTCTCTACACGGGGAACACATTTTCATTTATTATGCCTTAGACATACAGACTAAACATCTGCTGGTAATTAGTGCTCAGAAAGTGTCTGCCCTATTAGGTCACTTCAGAGCTTACTGGATTCTTTAAGTGAATGTTTTAGTATAAGATGTATATCAAATCACTTTAATTCTACTTTTCTAGCATTTACAGAGCAAATAAAAGTCATATTTGTTTATTTATACTACTGCCTTTTTTAAAGGTGAAAATGGTTCTTGCGAAATTGTATGAGAATAAGAAAATAGCCAGTGCCACCCACAATATCTATGCCTATAGGTGAGTGACTGTGTAATTCATAAACAGTGCTGGGGAAATGGTGCATGAGTTTAAAACAGGACTGTTTTACTGTAATAGTAGACCTGTGAAATAACACTGCAGGAAGAGAGAAGCGCAGCCGGAAGCATTGGCTCCTGCTAACTACAGTTGCTAGTACATTGTGTGTGTTGTCTTTTCTGAGAAGTTCACTCTTTTCAGTACTTTAACTGGGTCCTATTTTTTAATTTAATAAAAATATTGTCTGTATTTACTTGATTAAAACCTGTTTCAGTGTCTTACAATATTTGACTGAGGTTCCACACCTCGATTTATTTTGGGTTTCTTTTTCAGTGCACTTTTTCACATTTCCGCTGTTGTAAAGGAGTCTGGCAGACATTTCTACCCATGAATTAGATTATTTCTTCGGAGTTGATTCAGTTGGCTCATATTTGTGTGCACACATGCACATGTGTGGGGGATGCTTTCCTGTGTGTTGGGGCTTGTCCTCTATTGCTGTCCACTTCTTGAGACAGGTCTCTTGCTGAGCCTGGAGCTCACTGGCCAGTACACCCTCAGCTTCCCCTAGTCTTTGCCCTGTAACCCTCAGTGCTGGGTCACAGGCACACATGGCCACACCAGCTTTTCACGTGGGTCCCAAGAATTCAGACTGAGCTCCTCATGCTTGTGCATAAAGCTCTTATTACTGAGCTGATGAGGAGCATATCTACCAGATCCTCACCTTCTTTTTAAAAGTGAAATGCAGATACAGTTAAAAGGAAGAACATATTTTTACAGTAGAATTATAAAAAAATACAAATACTTTTAAAAGTTGATATGTATTTCAAATTTTCCCAAAGGCTATTTTTACACCAATTTATTCTCCTATAAATAATGAGTTAAGAGTGCTTTTATAGCATGCTTTGAGGTTTTGACTGCAAATGTTTGCTGATTTGCAAATGAAGTCATAAAAACATTTTAAAATATAAAAAAATAATAAGACTTAAAGATGTAGTTCTGAAGTAAAAAAGAATATAGATATTTGGAGTTGGTGTAAGTTTAAATTTTAGTTGAATGTTTATAAAATACAGGTTAGCCCAACTTCAAATTCAGAAGATTCAGTTTGCATAAGGAAGTTTTTCCTATTAGTAGATTCACATCTAAAAAAAAGAAGAATTTATTTATGTGTATGAGTATGTGCCCCCTGAACAGTATCTTGATAGAAATTTAATGTATTCTTTTTTGTTTGCTTATTTATTTTATTTTATTTTTGGGTAAGGCCTCACGAAGCCTAGGCTGGCCTCCAACTTGCTTTGTTGGGTGTTAAACTGATTGTGCTTCTACCTTCTGAGTGTTGGGGTCACAGTTATATGCCACTTTGTGCAGCAGTATATTGAAAACCCGATAGCTGGACTAATGGAGGAAGAAGAATATGAAGCATTCACATATGTGGCCTTCATCTCCTTAGATGCACTCTTATGTTTTTTCATTGTATCCTAGGAGTGCCCTGCCTATTTCTTACATCTACCTTACAGATTCTTTTGTATAACGCCGTGATGCAGCACAGTCTCAGCGGATGGCTTTCTGTCACACTGAAGGGAACTGCAGGTGTAAATTCTTCTCACAAAAGCAGCACTTTAATAAAAAGGAGAAACCTCTGGGTCCTAGTGTCTCCATGGTGAGGATTGGCTTATGTGGCCAGCCAACCATAAGAGTGCTCTAGACAGTTGAAGAAGGATTTTAAGATAAATGTGCTAATTTTGGAGGTGATCATATTGATTATTAAATATTGAGGACTAACATTTATTATATGACATATTTTATTCTACTTTGATGCTTCCAAGTATAGCCCTCCATATGTATTTTAGGATATTCTGTGAGGACAAGCAGACCTTCTTGCAGGACTGTGAGGATGATGGAGAGACAGCTGCTGGGGGGCGTCTTCTTCACCTCATGGAGGTCAGTGTAGAGCTCAATTCTGAATATGCACTTACAAGCCATAGAGTTTCCAAGGAAGACCAGAGCTCCACTTAGGAAGAAAGAAGAGTTTGAATGATGTTAGACACTGGTCATAAACCTTGGTTGAGGAGAAATCGTCACCACTGGACCCGGGACAGTGCAGACAGTTAATACCAAATGCCATGCTTTCCAGGAAGAAATGCCCGAGGCTCTGGGGAACTGTTCCTTGTTTCCTGGCAGTGGCTCCCTGTCTCTCTCCTCTTCTGTCTTTGTGAAACTCCCTGTTGGTTTGATGCTGAAACATGGGTGGATGGAGGATGTTTCATTGTTGAAAGTTAAATTGCTTATCTCTTTGTCAAGAAAATATGAGCCTTTTTTTTTTTTTTTTTTTCCTTTTGAGACAGGGTTTCTTTGTGTAGAACTACTGTCCTGGAACTCACTCTGTAGACCAGGCTGCCCTTGAACTCACAATGATCTGCCTGCCTCTGCCTCCTGAGTGGTGGGATTAAAGGTGTGTGTGCCACTACCACCCAGCACAAAGTTTATGTATTTTTAACAACCTTGCATTTAATTTTCTTAAGCGGTATTCTCTTCCTTATTAGAAGTTTCTCCCTCTTTCTAAAACAGTTATTTACTTTATGTGTGTGGATGTTTTGTATGCATCATGTCTGTGCACCATGTGCATACAGTGCCTGCAGAGGCCAGAGATGGTTGGCTGGCCACATAAGCCAATCTTCACCATGGAGACACTAGGACCCAGAGGTTTCTCCTTTTTATTAAAGTGCTGCTTTTGTGAGAAGGCCAGAGATGATGCTGGATCCCCTGGAGCTGAAGTTGCAGATGATTGAGCTGCTGTGTGGGTGCTGGGAATCAAATCTGGGTGCTTGCAAGAGTAGCAAGTAGCTGGGCGGTGGTGGTGCACGCCTTTAATTCCAGCACTTGAGAGGCAGAGCCAGGCGGATCTCTGTGAGTTCGAGGCCAGCCTGGGCTACAGAGTGAATTCCAGGAAAAAGGCGCAAAGCTACACAGAGAAACCCTGTCTCGAAAAACAAAACAAAACAAAACAAAAAAGAGTAGCAAGTACTCTTAAAAACCAAGCCATCTCTCCAGCTCCTGTATTAAGCTTTTTTCCCCCTGTTTTCTATTTCTGTTTTTCTTAGGAATCTTGTTTAGTTTTTACAAATAAAGTAGCTTTTACATTTTGTCTGCATATATTAATTTGAGTTCCTTTATTGGACTGTTTTCAGCCTTAAGTTTTTCCAGGCCCATCTTAGTTTTTCCCATCCTTTCTTTCCTCTGCTGGATTTCCTTCATCTGTCTGGTGATCATTGATTGTCCATTAATTTTATTTTTTTCCTCAGGTAGTTACTCTGGTTTCCTCTATTCATGTTTGTGGAGTTTGCTTTGTAACTAGGCCTTTCTCTTAAGAACCTTTCTGTGGTGTGGGGTCAGATAGGAACACTGGTGGCTTCATTTTCAAGGCAGCACTTGAGTGTTTCAGCTTTGCTTGTGAAGGTCTTCATCTCTTCAGTAAGTGTGATCAGGAGCAGGTTTCTTTGTTTTTGTTGCTGGTAAAAGGCTGCCTACAGGTAGCTTTCTGGGTAGAAGTCAGTAAGAATGGGGGGCCTGCTTCATGGTTCCCCTTCACTCTGACCGATGGCCTCAGTTCAGAGTCTGAGGGTGTAGAACACTGTATTGACTTACCCAATTCCCTTTGTGCTAACTGTCCCTCCCTCGGTTGTTGGCAGCTTTACTCAGTGCATGCTGTTTTAGATAGTGGTTATTTCATTCTTAAAACTCACATTTGTGCATATCTACTTGTGTGTAATTATGCTTCTGAAAATAACAGATTTTGAATGTGAAGAATGTCATGGTGGTGGTATCCCGTTGGTATGGAGGAATTCTGCTGGGACCTGATCGTTTCAAACATATCAACAACTGTGCCAGGAACATACTGGTGGAGAAGAACTTCACGAGTTCACCTGTAAGTAGCTCTTACACTGTAGAGTTTGCTGTCACTGAAACCACAAAAGGGAAGTAAAGAGTGGGTGAGAATATGGGCATTGCATTGGTAAAGCTATTGAACTAGAAAGCTGGAGACTAGGCCTTAGTCAGAATGATGGGAATATCTGATTTTATAGGCCTGGTCTGTAGAGTTTAAGTAGAAAAAGCGGAAACCATGCCCTCAAACTGAGGTTCAGAGAGATGTGAGCTGTCACACTGAGTAGAGTTCTTGAGGTACCTGTAAAGTCCTGAAATTCCATTAGTTTCTTTTTTGGGGGTGGGGGGGCTGAGAATTGAACCCAGGGCCTTGTGCTTGTTAGGCAAGTGCTCTATCTACCACTGAGCTAAATCCCCAACCCCTGAAATTCCATTAGTGTCATAGTATCTGTGCTTCCTGATATGTCTGTGGATGTGTTCTTTATATTTTGAGTTTGTTTGGCTTATGCATTACATATGTTCATAGCTGTTTATTTAGACTTGGGAGAATGGAGGGAGATGAAATAATATTGAGATTTTTCAAGCATAAATATCCTAGGTAAAATGCTTCTCTTGACTAGCCTTGCCTGTCATGAGATATTAGACTATAAGCCAGAATGCCTCAGGTAGTGCTCATGCATTTGGAAGGACTTAGGCTTCACTGTATCGACTCCCTGTGTGGTTGCCATGAGGTCCTGTCTGTACCCAGGTGTGGAGGTGCTGCATTGACTGATTTCTTTTCCAGGAGGAGTCATCTAAGAGTTTGGGAAAGAAGAAAGTAAAAAAAGACAAGAAGCGGAGTGAACATTAATACTTGAAACTGAATGAAAGATTAATTTTCGAGTCATTGTGTACACATTCCACAGTGGTTAATGAATACACGAAGATGGCCACTTGACAGCTCGAGTCAGCCAGTTCATCATGGACACCAGCATTATGTTTCCTTCCTTGGTTCTATCATTTGCCAAAACTAGAGAATTTAGGATCTATTCACAAGTGTTTCAGGCTTGTGTGGAACTGATATGAGCTTAGTCACCGTTTCCTATAACTCTTGGAAGGTGGCAGATGCGGGGTGTTGTACCTGAGCTAACTGTCCATTTCAGTTTGTGTCAAGTGCCTTTGTTTGGCAGGGAAGATGTGTCTTCAGAAGACTAAATGCCTGATTTCTTATGACAGATATTCTCACAGCGTTAAATGAACAGGCTTTTATTGCTCCTGCAGCTTCTCAGAGTGGGGGCTCAGTGAAGACTGCAGTCGTGGAGAATCTTTCCTTGTGATTTTACAAGCTTGTCACTTATCATCTTATAGTGTTCATCATGGAGTAATAGTAAGTGAAAATCCAGGAGTATCCATCTGTGACTATGTGCCAAAGTGGACGTTCCACATATCTGCTAGCCCAGGTGTTAGTCCTCCTTTTGTTGAAAGTTGGTGTTCGTGAAATTTCAAAATGTGATTTTTTAGTCTCTGCCTTTTATTAATTCCTGTAATGAAACAGTGAGTGTTGAGTCTCAGGAGTCCTTCCATCCCTTAAGTGTAGTGAGGTACCATTACAGTGTCTCTGAACAACCTGGGAGCGCCTTCCTTGTGTCCTCCTCTGGGCTGTGGCCAACGGGACACTTCAGTAAGGTGAGCTAGCAGAACACCACAGGTGCAGGGGGAGCTGGACTAGTTTGCACACTTGCAGGGGGAGCTGGACTAGTTTGCACACTTGCAGGGGGAGCTGGACTAGTCTGCACACTTGCAGGGGAGAGCTGGACTAGTCTGCACACTTGCAGGGGAGAGCTGGACTAGTCTGCACACTTGCAGGGGGAGCTGGACTAGTCTGCACACTTGCAGGGGGAGCTGGACGAGTCTGCACACTTGCAGGGGAGAGCTGGACTAGTCTGCACACTTGCAGGGGAGAGCTGGACTAGTCTGCACACTTGCAGGGGGAGCTGGACTAGTCTGCACACTTGCAGGGGAGAGCTGGACTAGTCTGCACACTTGCAGGGGAGAGCTGGACTAGTTTGTATACACTTGCAGGGGAGAGCTGGACTAGTTTGTATACACTTGCAGGGGGAGCTGGACTAGTTTGTATACACTTGCAGGGGGAGCTGGACTAGTCTGCACACTTGCAGGGGAGAGCTGGACTAGTTTGCACACTTGCAGGGGAGAGCTGGACTAGTCTGCACACTTGCAGGGGGAGCTGGACTAGTTTGCACACTTGCAGGGGGAGCTGGACTAGTTTGTATACACTTGCAGGGGAGAGCTGGACTAGTTTGCACACTTGCAGGGGAGAGCTGGACTAGTTTGCACACTTCCAGGGGAGAGCTGGACTAGTTTTAGTTTGCACACTTGCAGGGGGAGCTGGACTAGTTTGTGCACACTTGCAGGGGGAGAGCTGGACTAGTTTGCACACTTGCAGGGAGAGCTGGACTAGTTTGTGCACACTTGCAGGGGGAGCTGGACTAGTTTGTGCACACTTTCTGGGGGAGAGCTGGACTAGTTTGCACACTTGCAGGGGAGAGCTGGACTAGTTTTAGTTTGCACACTTGCAGGGGGAGCTGGACTAGTTTGCACACTTGCATCTGTATCTGGACAGTATTTTAGTTCTGTGATTTTTGTTGAGAGATGGAGGGAAAAATCTTTTAATTAGGAAAATAAATTCTTTCCCTACAAATTCTTGGCAAATCTCCCCTTTAACAGTGTTTTATTTATTTAATTATGTTTCACCTCATGTTTCTTGTAAGGAAAAAGACAGAGAGTGTCCCTTTGAGATGTAGGTAACTTGTACACTGTTATCTATCAGATATATGCCAGCAATTACTAAGTTCATCAAGTGATCACAGGCTTGTTTGACTCCCCTCCCAAGGAAGGGACCAGAAAGAAATTAGGAAGAAGCTTGGGATGGCACTGGAATGTGGAGCATCCGAGAGTGGGCAGATGTTCTTCTCTGACCTTTAACCCTGGAAGCTCCACATCCTCACTTGGTATTTTAAATAGGAATCCAGGAGCCAGCTTTACACTAGAGTGGGTTCTGAGACAGAAGTCTTATTTTCAACATTATTTAATGTTGTAAGTTATCAAGAACTATAGGATGACCTATATGTGTGTATTTGGAACACTTACCTCTGTTTCCATGAAATGCTGAGTATATCCTATGTATTAACTGTTATGAAACTTAGACATTATTTGCTAAAGATAATTTCACAATATTGACATTTCAGACCTGTGAAAAGCAATACAAACACTAAAATTTATCCTGCAGGAGGAAGGAGTAATTTTCCCAGCACACTGATTTTGAGTTTCTTTCCTGGTGTTTTGTCTAAAGTGTATTAGTGTTTAAAGAAGACAAAACTTTTTTTTATATCTCTGATCTCATTTCCTTCACTTAAAAAATGTTATGTTTTCTTCATTTTACAAGGTTACTAACCATATTTTGTGGGTTGAGCTCCTTAACCTTCTTCACTGAAGGAGGGAGGAGAGATCCCAAATTCTTCAGTTCTAACTCCTGAAATTATATATTTCACTCTTACCATCAATGCAAAATAATGGTAGCATATTTTTCTCTATTAAAATAGAGAAAAATCATATGTAGAGAATTTTCTAGTTCTCCAGATAATAACTTTCTATAGTCAGGTGTCCGCTGTGGTGTTTTGTATATTATATTAGTTACAATTTTCCTCATATGCTGGTATGTAAAAGCAAGTAGCATCTACTTTACTGGGCATAGCAGTAGCTGCATGATGGAGATGTTTGTATACCTTAGGATAGGCTGTTGGAAGGACATTAGTTCAAACCAATCACGGATCAGTTGAAGCAGTTACTGTGTGGAGGGCAGGTTGAATGATACTGGGAAAATTGTAATCGCATCCAGTCCACTAAAGAGATAACAATAAATGGTGTATACAGTTCTTATTTTTTCTTATGCATGATTTTGTATATATGGTATTTTTCTTTTCATAAAAATGACATTAAAGTATATATACTGTTTTTTATCCTACACATTTCATATAGAAGTATATTGTTAACATTTTCCCATATCAATAAATATTCTTCTATGGCTTAACTTTTTATGGCTGCATTGTATCCTGTCTCCTGGGTACATTGTAATATACAAACTCATCCCCCAGTTGTATTCTGTCTCCTGGGTACATTGTAATATACAAACTCATCCCCCAGTTGTTTTCAGCAAGATTTTTTTTTTTTTTTCAGATTTAGCTCTTAGAAGCAAATGTCAAGTATTGTTTCATTGCATGAGGGTTTTTATATGTATCCCTGACTATTAGAAAAATGTAGAAATGCAATTCTCTGTAGATGAACAGTCTTATTAAATAAGAAACACAGAACCAATTGCAGAGTTAAAAAGCCCAAGAGATCAGAGCAATAGCTAAGAGGTAAAAACCTTTCTTACCCTCTCTGCCGCTGCTGTCCTTCCCCTCAGCAAAGAGGCTACTTCCTGTGTGTCTGTCCTTTTTATTGACGTTCTGTTCTGCCTTCTCATTGGTTGTAAACCTAACCACATGACCTCTTCATCACTGCTTGTCTATACAGACCTCCAGGTCTTCTATGGTTGGTATTGAGATTAAAGGTGTGTGTCTCCATGCTGGCTGTATCCTTGAACACACAAATCCACCAAGCTCTGCTTCCCAAGTGCTGGGATTAAAGGTGTGCACCACCACTGCCCAGCTTCTGCTATGGCTTGCTATTAGCTCTGACCCCCAAGCAACTTTATTTATTAACATACAAATAAAATCACATTTCAGTACAAATAAAATATCACCATAATTCTCTATGAAGCGTTTATATATTCTCACAACGCTTTTTAGACTAGCCCCATTGTTCTTTATTCTCATCACTATTACAGATGCTTAAGAGTCTCAGTTAAAAAAACAACAACAAAAAAAAAAGTGGGAAAATAAGCACTGTGGTTGATAAAATTCCCAGTGTCCATAAAAGGCATAAATATAGGAATCCTATGTACCCATAACTCAGTCTTCCCTAGTAATAGCATCATGTAAAGCCCTGAGTCTCATTTCCAAACTAAGGAAATCCATTCGAGACACAACTCCTTTGTTAGATACGTTTCCAGTTTCTCTTGAATATGGAACTTCCTTCCTTCTCTTAGCAGTACCTGTCGGCAGAGATCTGAATCATCTTCCTCCACTTTTTTGACGATGCTGAGCATAGAACCCAGGGCTTTGTACGTGTTAGGCAAGCCCTGTACCATGGTGTATAGTCTCAGTCATTTCCTCTTTTTGTACATCATTTTGTGTGTGTGTGTGTGTGTGTGTGTGTGTGTGTGTGTGTGTGTAATGTCTAAAAACTACTTAACCTCAAGGCCATAAATACTTTATTTAAAAAAGTGTTTATTTGTGTATGCATGTATCAGAAATCAACGTTTCAGACAATGTCTCACTAAACCTGGAGCTCATCAGTGGGGCTCGTTTGCTAGTCTGTGGTGGTATTGTGTTCCCCAAAGTATTGTGTGTTCCCCAAAATAAAGATTACATAAGGTGTGAAGACCAGAAACTAGCAGCATTTGGCTGGTTAAGCTTTTAGGCTTTGGAGCAGCACAGTTCAGCTGAGATCCATTCAGGATGAGGACTCAGAGTCATCCAGGCTGAGAAAACAAGACCAGCTGAGGAACTGGCGAGGTGAGGTAGCTGTGGCTTGTTCTGCTTCTCTGATCTTTCAGCGTTCACCCCAATAACTGGCCTCGGGTTTGATCTTATTAATAAGACTCCTGTTAAGATTCCAGCTACACTAGTCAGTGAGCTTCTGGCATTATCCTGGTTCTGTTTTACGTGAGTGCTGCAGATCCAAACTCAGTCTTCTTGCTTGTGTGGCAAGTCCTTTACTGACCAAGCCATATGCCTGTCACTAAAGGGTTTCTTACCTTCTGGTTTCAAGGTAGACAATCTCATCATTTCCTCCTCATCCTAGTTGTTGTTTAAGGTGAAATCAAAGCTCTTTTTTTTCCTTTCTTGATGTATTTTGTTGGCCAATTTTCACATAGTGAACACTGTAGCCAACACTTGGGTGGAGTGAAGGGACTGGTGTTTCCTGTATCGCTGCCCTTATTTCTCACATCGTAGATGAGTTTGGTCTCTTCTCACCTAGATGTGCATGGAACGGCACAGAACTGCTTCTGTTTGACTCCTCATTCCAGAGTTGGATTGGAAGACTCGTCCAGGTAATTGTGTGTAACAGTATTTCTTTCTTCTCCCTATGTACTATTCTATTGAAAGGGTATGACAATTTATTCTATTTATAAATATTTGAGTTTCCAGTTTAGCTTACAGTTAATGCTGTTAGGAACATTTCTTACATGTGGCTTTTAGTGAATGTATGTAAACATTTCTAAAATGTTTTGATTACATTTTTACTGTGTGTGTGTGTTTGTGTGTGTGGGTGTAGTGGTCAGGACAATTCTCAGGGGCTGACACTTTCATTTTACTGTGTGGGCTCTGGGGATTAAACTCAAGTCATCAGGCTTGGCAACCTATTAACCATCTCCCCAGCCTGTTATATAGGCATTTCTCTAGGACATTTGCTAGGCATGGATTTGTGAGGTCATAGGACATGTACGTGTAGAGCTTTGACATACAGTGCCCAGTGGTGTGCTGGCCCTGAGTTCAGTGCTGATTTGGGATGTCTGCCAGTTGTTCTCATCCTGTCCCAGTTTCAGACTATTAGTGAGACGTCAACTGACTCCCAAGGTTCTAAAACTATAAGTCAGCTCTAGCATGTTGATTTAGGTAGCAAGCAGCTTTCTAGCTACAGCAATTTCTGCTCCCGCCTACAGTCCATGGATTCTAGTTACCTCATGTCTTCATGTGGTATAGTTTCATTTTCATTGCATGGTGTGATGATATCACTTTCCGGTTTTAGTTTGTATTTCCATGCTGACAAAGTTGAATACCTTTGGTGACCACATTTTTGTCACTGAAGAGACTGAGTCATCTTGAAATGATTTAATTAGGAGTAAATGGTGGGGGTTTGTTACCAAGGTTGAACCAGATATGGAGAAATTAGGTTATAGTTTTTATCTCTAAGGAGGTAATCTATAAATCTCTACTGGCATAGTGTAATAAATCTGTGAATTATCCAAGTACCATTTTATAATTTATAAAAATATGGGATATAGTTCTTTGTCTAAATTATTATGAGGGTTAAATAAGCTGTGTTCAGTGATGCTTAGAATATGAAAAGAATTCCATTCAGTCTGATTTTGTATTTGATGTAGGCTATTTCTGAGGATTCCAAGGGTACCTAGAACCCTAATTAGACATGAAGTTTCCATGTTCTTTGGTTCCCTGGAAAGGCATTCTGGCACAGTGAACATGAAGTAGACCCTGTCATTTGACTGTTTATTTTTATTTGTTTATATTAACTGCAGTTTCCCCTCCCTCCTTTCCCCTCAATCTCCCCCAGCTCCCTCCCACATCTACTCCTCCATTTCTCTTCAGAAAAAGGGTAGGCCTCCCATGGATATCAGCCAGCCATGGCATATCAAGTTTCAGTAATGCTAGACACCTTCTCTCCTAGGAGGAATGGGTCCCAAAGGAAGGCATCAGAGTCAGAGACAGTCCCTGCTCCCACTGTTAGGAGACCCACAAGAGGACCAAGCTACACAATTCTCACATATATGCAGAGGACCTAGGTCAGCCCCATGCAGGTAGATTAGTTCCCAATTTTCTGCAAAACCAACATGCTGACTTCCAAAGTGGCTATACAAGTTTGCACTCCCACCAGCAATGGAGGCAAGTTCTCCTTGCTCCACATCCTCTCCAGCGTGAGCTTTCACTTGTGTTTGATCTTAACCATTCTGACAGGTATAAGATGGAATCTCAGAGTCATTTTGATTTGCATTTCCGTGATGGCTAAGGATGTTGAACATTCCTTTAAGTAAGACTCCTCTGTTGAGAATTCTCTGTTTAGATCTGTATCCCATTTTTAATTGGATTATTTGGTTTGTTGATGTCTAGTTTCTTGAGTGCTTTGTCTATTGTGGAGATCAGCTCTCTGTCAGATGTGGGGTTGATAAAGATCTTTTCCCATTCTGTAGGCTGCTGTTTTGCCTATTTACAGTGTCCTTTGCCTTATAGAAGCTTTTCAGTTTCATGAGGTCCTGTTTCTTAATTGTTGATCTTAGTGCCTACACTGTTGGTGTTCTGTTCATGAAGTTGTCTCCTGTGCCAGTGTGTTCAAGGCTATTCCCCACTTTCTCTTCTCTCAGTTCCAGTGTATCTGGTCTTATGTTGAGGTCTTTGATCCACTTGAACTTAAGATTTGTACACGGTGATAGCTACTAATCTGACTCTTAAGTTTGAATCCTGTGAATGCTTCCTACTAGTCTTGGAAGCTTAAGGAAGTTATCTTAGATATCTACTGAGATTTGAAAACTTATAAAGGAACTGAATGGCTATTATTGATAAAGCTTTCAACTGTCATCTTAGCATTGTTGGGTCCCAAAGGAACCCGGGACAAGGTTTCCTCAGTACTGGTGGCTCCCCCCAGTACTTCTCACCCACCCCTACCCTAAACCTCTTCAATCCAGGGAATGGGTTTGCATTCCTATAATAAAAAAAAAAGTGGAGGGGACCCCATGTCTTTCAAGGAGTATAGGCAAACTTTTTTTTCTGTAAATCTTAGCTATTAAATATTTGTGGCTTTGTTGTGGTGTGAAGTTAGACATAGGAATAAGAAGCAATGGAGTCCAGTATTCTGTTAGGACTGCATGGAAATTGGAACTTTCACTTTGTGTGTCATAAAACTATTCTCTGGAATTCTTTCAATAATAGAAATATGAAAAATGTTCTTAGTTCCTAGGCCAAACCTATGGTCTGTGGGCTGCAGTTTGCCAACTCCTGGTGTAGACCACAAGGAAATAAGGAGAGAGAGAGGCCAGAAAGCACAGTATGGATAGAGGACTTTAGGGTTTGAGTCTAGGACAGAGAGCTGTATATTGTATAGAGGCAAGAGATGAATGATAGATACATGGTCATCAAGAGGTAGATTTTGAAATGAGAGTTGGATTTAAATGTAGCTTCCATACCTTGAACAAGCTATTCAACTCCTCTCAGCCTAGTTTTCCTTACCTGTAAAACGGAGTGAGTTATCTCTTCTCCTGGGATTTGTAGAAGATTGAAATGATGTAATGTGTGGGGTGTCATTGGTTGGTATCATTTGCATGCAATAGACTGCTATAGATGATGTTTTTATTTTAGTTATTGGCTATGAAGTGAGTCAGATGGGTTTATAATCAATTTAATCTTGGTACAAAGGATGGGAAGAGAAAAGCCAAGTGATGGACAAACTGAAATGAGTGCCCCCCATGTGTGCACTCGAGAATGTGTGAGGAACTAACACACTGGGCATCAAACTCAGGGCCTTGAATCCTGAACCTATGACTTGTCCCTGAACTCTAGCTCCAGCCCTGAGCTGAGCTGTTGATAGTGGAGATGGGGGAGTAAGTATATTTAGGTGGTAAAATAGAACAGATTTGGTAAATTAGATGTAAATACAAAAGGAAAGAGAGGAGGTGCTGTAAACAGATGTTTCCTGTCCCAATGCCTGTTCCCAAATATCTGGCAGCCGATTTCCAAATTACCACACAGAGGCTTATAAATGTTATAAATGTTTGGCTGAGAGCTCAAGCTTATTACTGACTAGCTCTTACACTTTAGTCAACCCATAACTCTTATCTATGTTTAGCCACGTGGCTTGCTACCTTTTCTAGTATGACACTCTCCCCTTGCTTCTCTGTGTTTTCCAGCAACTCTCTGGCTCTGCCCTTCTCCTTCCCATCATCCTTAGTTTGGTCATCTCACTTATACTTCCTGCCTGGCCAATCAGCGTTTATTAAACCAATTTGAGTGGTTATTCCACAGCAGGTGCCAGTGGCACGTGGGTACCAACAGTGCTATTCGAGTCTAGCCTGCTTTTCTATTTGGGAAGCCATTTCTCCTTCCACTCATACCTCTGAACACCAGTGTTGTTGTGCAGTGTCATTTACCTGGTGATAGCTTTACTCTAGCTGCCAGCTGAGTGCTGTGAGCCTGCATATAATGCTTAGTTTATGACAACTCAGCTGCATTATGTTGGACAAAGGAAAAGCCAGACACCAGGACAAAAATCTGCAGAGGATGAGCCCATAGAAACTTCCTTGAAAAGAAGAGGGATAAGGAAAGAGAGGAGAGGGAAGAGAAGGAGGAAGAGGAGGAAAGGACTAGATAAGCATTATGATATGTGATAAACTCAAGATAAAGTGGAAGATTCACCTGAATCTTCTTGTGTCATGTTTTCAGAATAATTATTTGTAGGTGACATTCTTCTTCTTCTTCTTCTTCTTCTTCTTCTTCTTCTTCTTCTTCTTCTTCTTCTTCTTCTTCTTCTTTTCGAAACAGGGTTTCTCAGTGTAGTTTTGGTGCCTTTCCTGGAACTCACTCTAACCCAGCCTGGCCTCAAACTCATAGAGATCTGCCTGCCTCTGCCTCCCAAGTGCTGGGATTAAAGGCTTGCACCACCACTGCCCAGCTGTAGGTGACATTCTTTAAAATGCATTTCAATAAAGTTATAAATCTATCACCAAAATAGATTGGCTTGCATAGATAAATTATACCTATCTGAAATACTTTTTTTTTTTTTTTCAGTTTCTTCATAAAGTATGTCACAAGCTCAGGGACTGGGGCAATAGCTCAATCAGTCAAATGCTACCATGTAATCATGTGGACCTGAGTTCAGTCTATATCACCCAGGTAAAAAAAAAAAAAAAACAAAAACAAGCCCAGTATGAGACATGCCTGTAATCACAGTGCTGAGGAGGTAGAGATGGGAAGATCCCTGAGTTTGTGAGTCAATCAGTCTAGCCAACCTGTGAACTCCAGGTTTAGTGAGAGACCCTGACCCCAAAAATAAAGTGGAGAGAGATTGAAAATGACATTCTACACCAACCTCTGGCTTCTGTATGCATATATATACATACACATGTACACACATACACACACATACACCAAAATACCTACAAGTTCATTTTTAATAAATACTCAGTTCTATAATTTCATATATAAGCAAACATGATTAAATTCACATTCCAGTGACAATTTTGTTTTAAAAAATCATTTTAGTAGCTGCTCTGGTTGTTTTTTGAAATCAAAGGCAAACATGTGCATGTATATTTGTGGTATAGTAAGTAGACGCCAGTTTACAAAAGTGAAGTTGTTCTGGGTCCAAGATCAGCTTACAGCATCACATGTAATCCTTTTCATGTTTGTCTATGAAAGTGTTAATATTGTGTTTTCTGGACATTAACAATTGTAATCCAATCTGCAAAAAATTAATGTGAAAAAATTTAATAAGTCAACTAATATATTAGATAGATCACAGATTTGATATTTGTGAGGAAGCTGCTAATGAATACAACTAGAAAATTTTAATTTAATAATACATGATTGTGTGTGACAACAGACATGTTAGGAATTGTATACAGCGGGACCCCCAGATGCAGCAGCAGGCTGGTGGGTGGCCCAGTCCATGTGGGCATGGTGGCGGGGCAGCAAGTGGAGATACACAGCCCAGACACTGCATCCCCGTGGAAATGGTTTATTATAAAAGAGAGATGAAGAGGCAGAAAGATAGAAAGAGGGAGACGGGGGGGGGGGGGGGGGGGGTGGGGAGATTTGAGAGGTGCACGCCTTGTGGAAGGAAAGCAGAAGAGATAGAAGAGAGAGGAAGGGGCAGAGTTTTCCCTTAAGAATAGGTTTCTACATCAGGGCATAGGGTGGCGCCAAGGGGATGGATCAGAATATTAACAAGACAGCCTCCATTAACTTGATCTCTTTAGATTTCAACAACTTGTTTCAAAATTCTAATACATATATAGAGGCCATATAGCTAGAAGTCACACATGGGTTGGGAGGTAGTTGAGAGAGTAATGTGCTAACTGTACAAGCATGAGGGTCTAAACATACAACCCACATGAAAAATACTGGGCACAAATAGACTAATAAACAACTCAATCCAAGGCATGAGAAACTCCCTTTTGAGTTGTTGGTCAAGGGAGTCAAGAGACTCCCAAAACAAAATAGGCTATTGTGGTTGCCTTTGGTTATTTCCCAGAGGTTGAAGGTAAGTTCCCTACTGCTGAAGACTCCATGCACTTCAGACACAAGACCTGGTAGACTGGAGCTGGGTCTGATTTGCATACCTCCTTCCTGACAACTAGCTTTGATAAACCAGGAGATGCTATGTAAGCTTCCAAGGGAGGGAAGAAATCAATAGTCCTACTTAGTCGTGATGCCTGTGAACCACAATGATGATAGCATGGCATAAGCCTAAGGCTGCAGTAGTGGTACACACATATCTGTGGTAACCAACAGCTCTCTAATTGGACTTAAGACCTGATCAACAAAAGAGAATTATGCCTGGTAATGGAAACCTAGACAACTACCCAGGGATAGTGAGGTCAAAGATCTTAGAGGAGAACGTGCTAGTATCATTTTATTAAACCAGCATGATTCCTAACTATGTTCTAAATATCCTTATTCCCAGCTACAGATAAGTGTAGCTCCCACCACTCATCAAAGAAACTTCCCTTTGTAACAGATGGAAATAACAACTGGCCAAAATGCAGAGAACAAGTAGGGTGCCTAGCCCTGACTGATGCAACTACAACCCAAATTCCTGCATCTAAGGCTCAGGGAATATTTCAGAAAGGTAGTTGAAAGATTGTATGAGCCAGAGGACCAGGAAATCTGCTGTGGATTGGGCCTCCTACAAATGACAGGGAAGCTTCAACTGTAATGCCTCAACAATATGGCAGCCTAAACAAGACCTTAAGAAGTATAAACACCAAAAGACATACCAGCAATGAAGGAAGAAAGCTCATGGAGGCCCACCCATACACAATGCACTACAGGCAGCTAAGGAATGCTGGGAGTGGGTGAAGTAGTTTCCCCCAGGGGATGAACCCCAGATTGGTTACCCAATACCAAATGATCAGCCCTGAGTGCATATACACACTAGTGACACTAAAAAAGTGAGCAGTTGTATTTATAACTTAGTTGCATTTATAAATTCATAATTTATCTCACACACACAACACACACACACACACACACACACACACACACACACACACACACACACGAGACCGTGATTTTGAGAGGGAAAAGAGTATGGTACATGGAGGGATCAGAGAGAGGAAAGGAAGGGGGGAATGATGCATTTATAGTATAATTTTTTTTAAAAGTTTTAAAATATTGAGCATGGTAGTGTGCACCTTGTAAGTCATGAACCAATGAGAGTCCCTGTCTCAAAAGGACATGAACAATGTTTCAGAGGTGGATGAGCCAGGCATGGTGGTGCACACCTTTAATCCCAGTACTTGGGAGGCAGAGGCAGGTGGATCTCTGAGTTTGATACCAACCTAGTCTATGTAGTGAGTTCAGACCAGTCAGAGCTACCTGGTGAGACCCTGTCTCTTCTAACAACAATAAATCATGTATGAAACATGTGCACGTGTGTGTGTGTGTGTGTGTGTGTGTGTGTGTGTGTGTGTGTGTGTGTTAACCATACACATATGACTTAAAGTTGGAAGTTGGATTGATGTTATAATTTTTCCACTCAGAGCATGCAAATTGTTCCTAATGATTCCTCCACAACTGTCCTAAGACCCAAACCCAGGCCTCCTGTGTGCTAGGTAAGAAAGCATTTTCCTTCACCATTGAGCTAATGATCTGCAGCCTATGATCTTGCTTTATTTTTAGCCATGAAGTGATATGAATGGAATCCATGTGCTGATCTGCTCAGCCTCCTCTTTTCATCCTTCAGTATTCATTCATGACAGGAAGCACTAGGATGCGTTCACAGCCATGAAGTCCCTCTCAAAAACCAGCCAGTGCTCACGCTCAGTCAGCTTTCAATGCCTTTTATTTAAGAGACAGTGGTAGCAGTTGGTTCATATAATTTCTTAATTCCAGCCTCTAAAGAGGATTTCACATTTAGTGTGAAGGGGGAAGGAAAGCGAGTCTGATAAACACCATGACTTTGTCCTGTAAGATAAGGTTCACAAGCCTGTAGTCGCCATAGATAAGATCTACAGGATCACTGTGAGCTCCACCCAGGCAATTATCAGGTGTTTGCTCTGTGGACAGTGCATGCTCATCTGCATTCTTGTGGATAACTTTTTTTTTTAATAGAAGGGGGTCAAATGCAGGCTGCCAGCCTTGGTGGCAGGCACCTGTACCTGCTGAGCTGTCTTGCATGCTCTCTTTTATTCTTTTTTTTTTTTTTTTTTCACTTTGAACGTGTATCTCCTTTCCTCTGAGCTGCCTTGGTTTTCTGAATAATTTCAGCTCTGGAATTGAAGTCTTAGCTTTCAGAACTACAGCTACTGGACCTTCTTTGTTGTTTAACAACACTAGGTTTTCATAAAGCAGTCAGCACTGGGCCTGCTGCCTCTGTCTTGTGGCCTTCAACCTAGCAAAGAGTTTTCAAACCACTGGGTAGGGAAGGGAGCCTGGGAAGGAGCCACTGGACAGTGGGGGAAGCACAGTCCTTCATGTGGCAGGCCCAGTCTGTTCTCTAGCCAGACATGCAGCTGCTGTTTACTGCACCCATCTCTACACTCATGCAGTTTTGGAGACTGGAGAAAGGTAAACAAGCATCAGATGATTACATCAGGTTGCCCAGACTCTGCTGTTTCAAAGGAAATCTGAGCCCTTGGCCAGAACCTAGGAGATACCCTTTAAACTCTCAGACTAGTTTGCCTGGGAAAAGTTCCCTTTAACCTGTGTTGGCAATGGAATTTATAGTGGGGTCCTGGGTGCTCGGATGATAATTTGAGCTCTGAGAGGCTGAAGACTGATGAACTCTTCTCAGCCATGTGATGTTCAGTCAGCGCCAGGACACTGGGTTTTGGAGACAGCTCAGTACATGAGTATGAGAAACTGAGCTCGATTAGCCCGCATTAAACAGACAGAACACAGGTGGAGACAATAGGGTCCTGGAGGTTGCTGGCCAGTCAGTCTAGCTGAGTGGGTGACCTCCACGTTGGCATTGCTGGGAGAATTAAAGGCCTGGGCACATGCCCTCACCAGAGATGAAAATTGAAATCTTGTGCCTGTTCTCTTGCTGTAGGTGTCTGCTGCCTTCACTGATTTTAATCTATGTTCCATTGACACACACAACACAGTTTTTGCTTCAAAGGGGATAAAAGCTGGTTCGTTCATGAACCAAATCTGAGTGACCACTGTTCCTTCGAGTGATCCATCACTTCTGGCTCTTACAATCTTTTTGCCTCTTCTACATAAATCTCTGAATCTGGAAAGGAGGACTTTGATGAAATATCACATTTAGGATTGAGTGTTTCAAACTCTCTCCCTCTCTTCACATTGTCTAGTTGTTGGTCTCTGTGTTAGTTCCCATCTACTGCAAGAAGAAGCTTCTCTGACATGAGTTGAGTGAAGCGTTGATTGATGGGTGTAGCAATATGTCACCAGGGGTTATTTTATTGCTATGTTTCTTTATCTAAATAATGGTGACAGGTTTTCCCCTAGGCCCATGAACTGTCTGGTCAGAAGTTTCTGGTTGCTTCAGCAGTGTCATGTATGGGTTCCATCTCATGGAGGGTCCTCAACAACAACAACAACAACAACAACAACAAAGAGTGGCTGGTTACTCCCATAACATTTGTACCACTACTACCCCAGTGTATCTTGAATGCAGGTCACTAATTGCAGGCCTCAGGGTTTGTAGCTGGGACATGCTGATGTTTACTTTTCTCCTCTGGCAGCATGCAGAGTGCCTTCCAGTGTCATGAGTGCTGGTCAGTAGGGTTTGATGAAGTGTTTGTTGTCTCCAGCAATAGGGCCTTATCATCAGGTTGTGGAGAGTAACCAATAGCCTTGGCAATAGCCTGTGGTGTTTGGGGATTCCCTTTAGCCAAGGCTCAATAAAATGCAACCCATTCCTGGCACTGGAGTTTTAAATGGTGGTATAAGATGTCCACTTTGGATATTGTTCTCCTATTGGATGGTGACTCCATTGTGATCTTTCATATGTGTATGTATCTTAGGAAGCTTCTACAGTAGTAGGTTCTTATATGACTTTTCAAATGGTCTTTTGTGTTGTTCCCTCCATATTTCCTGCTTTACCACGACCTTCCATCCTCCTCCTTAATTAATCCTCCTATTCTAGTTCCCTTTATCTCTCTATAACACTATATTCGATTTCACTTCCTTGAGAGGTCCTTTCCTCACCTCTGATCCCTTCCTAGGCATTTAACATCTATGGTTATTTTCATTGTAGCACACAAATCTAAAGCTTAAAAGCTAAGATTTACATATCAGAGAAAATACACAGTATTTTTCTTTGTGTGTCTGAGTTACTCACTTGGGATGATTATTTCTAGCTCCATTCATTTACCTGCAAATTTCCCTTTTCTTAACAGTTGAATAATATTTTATTGTGTAAGGGTAGCACATTTTCATTATCTGTTCGTCAGTTGATGTACATCTAGGCTTTTTCCAATTCCCAGCTCTTATGAATAGAGCAGCAATGACCATGGGTGAGCTAGTCTCTCTGTAGAAGAATTTAGAGTCTTTTGGGTAGATGACCAAG
The DNA here is from genome assembly GCF_903995425.1 of Onychomys torridus. Taxonomy (NCBI): domain Eukaryota; kingdom Metazoa; phylum Chordata; class Mammalia; order Rodentia; family Cricetidae; genus Onychomys; species Onychomys torridus. The sequence continues at coordinate 3,769,840 of NC_050455.1, forward strand.
AGTGGGATAGCTAGATCTTGTGGTAGATTAATTTTTTAGCTTTTTCAGGAAAATTCACACTGATTTTTGTATGGGCTGTATACGTTTTCATTCACATCAGCAATGAATAAATATTCTCCCTTTCCCCACATCCTTGCCAGTGTGAGCTATCATTTGTTTTATTGATCTTGGCCATTCTAATTGGATTTAGATAAAATCTAAGAGTAATTTTAATTTGCATTTCCCCATTCACCCATAATCTTGAAGTCAAGCTAGCCTGGAGTATCAAGCAGAAACAAGAGAGACCCTCAACAAGGTGGAAGGAGAGAACCAACTTCCAAAACTTGTCTTTTGACCTTCACCATGCCTACTGTGGCAGGTGTAATGTGTGCCCCACCCCCAACCCCCCTTGCTCAATATCCACACACACAACAGGAAAAGGATGGTTAGCGCTCATCTTTGGTGGTAAGGTTGCTGAAAAACCTCAATGGTGTCTTCTTCATTTACAGATTCCATAGGCTGGGTAACATAACATCTACTGTAATTACATACCCATACTTCTGCTGTACACATGAATCACTCAGACTTCAACCCAGCTTGGGTGACAAACAGTCCATCCCATCTCTTCCTTTGTGCATGCTGTCTCGATGTCTACTTTGATTGCAAGGCCCATTTTCTTAGTGCTCCACAAAGCTGTTTTTCTTACTTCATTATCTAAATGTTCCAGTCATCTCTCTATCTCTGTGTGGCTTTCTACCCACAGGAACAAAGTGAAGAGCTATTTTTACATGCCAGGTTTTGACAAATGGGGCCCACAAAGGATGGACTTCTACCGTTTTATCCCAGTCCCTTTCTTAATCCAAAACCCCCATGGTCATGGCATCTGATATTCATTCAGCCTACTCTACATCAGTGTTTTCAGCTCCAGTGGATTTGGGTTTCCAGGTCTTGATTCCAACTCAGGTCTTGAATAACAGCTTCAGGAAGTGTGACCCCAAACCAAGCTGCCTGAGTGCTGTTCTCTGGGGCTCTAGACCAGACTTGGCAGCACTGGGGTATGTGTTGAGCTGGCTGCTGTAATACTTCCTTCTTGCTTCTCCAAAGGAAGGGGTTTTGGAAAACACCATCTTGCATTTCAGTAGGCAACTGGGGTCTAAGTTGAGAGAGAATGTCACTCTTTCGTGGTGCCTTCTCTTAAGGCATCCCTTTGTCACACCCACCCAGGAACTGTCCCTGTCTTACTGGCTGTTTCAGTTCCATGAATCCATCTCCAGTTGTCATTGGCACCCAAGCCATTATTTCTATAGATGCCTTTGGTTAAGTCACTGTGTGCCAGTAGCAAGGTGAGAGAGTGTAGACCCTTCCTGAGAGAGTGTAGACCCTTCCTGAGAGGGTGTAGACCCTTCCTGAGAGAGTGTAGACCCTTCCTGAGAGGGTGTAGACCCTTCCTGAGAGAGTGTAGACCCTTCCTGAGAGGGTGTAGACCCTTCCTGAGAGAGTGTAGACCCTTCCTGAGAGAGTGTAGACCCTTCCTGAGAGAGTGTAGACCCTTCCTGAGAGAGTGTAGATCCTTCCTGAGAGGGTGTAGACCGTTCCTGAGAGAGTGTAGACCCTTCCTGAGAGAGTGTAGCTCCTTCCTGAGAGGGTGTAGATCCTTCCTGAGAGAGTATAGACCCTTCATGAGAGAGTGTAGATCCTTCCTGAGAGGGTGTAGATCCTTCCTGAGAGAGTATAGACCCTTCATGAGAGAGTGTAGATCCTTCCTGAGAGGGTGTAGATCCTTCCTGAGGGAGTGTAGACCCTTCCTGAGAGGGTGTAGATCCTTCCTGAGTGGGTGTAGATTCTTCCTGAGAGGGTGTAGATTCTTCCTGAGAGGGTGTAGAGCCTTCCTGAGAGGGTGTAGACCCTTCCTGAGAGAGTGTAGACCCTTCCTGAGAGAGTGTAGAGCCTTCCTGAGAGAGTGTAGACCCTTCCTGAGAGGGTGTAGACCCTTCCTGAGAGAGTGTAGAGCCTTCCTGAGAGAGTGTAGACCCTTCCTGAGAGGGTGTAGACCCTTCCTGAGAGAGTGTAGACCCTTCCTGAGAGGGTGTAGACCCTTCCTGAGAGGGTGTAGATTCTTCCTGAGAGGGTGTAGACCCTTCCTGAGAGGGTGTAGACCCTTCCTTTAGGCTTACTCCCAATGGCAGGTGCCATCTTGGACAAATACAGAGAAAGGGATGATGCCATCTATGATAAAATCAAATCTTTTCATGATCAGACTCTTGGCAAGGTGCATGGAGCAGATGATCTAGCCCATCAGTTGGTTTGGAGTTTTTGCAACTAGGTTTGAAATAATACACATCGTGTCTTGTTTCTGTTAATCATGTATCATTGCTGTGAGAAAATACCCGAGCAAAGAATTTGAAGGAGGAAGCTTCTTGGGGCCCGAACTATGGTCCTCTTGCTTACAAGGCAAGGCCTTAGCCATCTCCAGTCCTATTTTGGCTTGATTATGGAAGGTATTTTTTAAGTGAATTTTTTTCATACAGTACACTAAGGTTTTATTTTACTAAATGTAGACTACTTGGCTGTTTTTTTCCTCTTTAGCCCTTGAAAGATGTTGTAGCTACTCATGGATTCCTGGTATGTTGCTTCCAACAAGCAACCTGGAGGCATTCATGTCTTTATATTTTTATGTTTTATGTCCTACCACCACCTACTATTTAGATTTTCTTTTTGTTTTTAACATATTTTCTGTTTTGTTTTGAGACAACTTCTCATGTAACTCTGGTTGATCTCAAACCAGATCACCTTAAGTTCCCCGTTGACCTTCCTGCCTTTTCCTCCGAAGTTCTGGGACTCAGGGTGGCTACTACCACACTTAGGGTTAGCACTGTTGTGTTTGTGTTGTTTTTTGTTTTGTTCCCCATTTTTTGGGGGGGGGGGTTCTATTTGTTTGTTTAAAGACAGATTGTAAAAAGTAAAATGGATGAAACCAGCTGAGATTAAGATACATAAACCAAACTGCAACGTAGAAAAAGGGCCTTGCTGGAACCATGCACACTGGAAATATGTCACAGACACACGGAAGAGCTCACATTGTCAATAGGATTAAGCTGCTACTAACTCTCCCCAGAATGTCAAGGTTTCATTTTGCTCAGCCTGAGATCTCGCTCGATTTCAAACTGCCTGTGGTCCGCTTGATCCAGAAAAGCCTTCCGTTCAGTGTACCCTTCTTTCCCTCGGTCATGGATAGCCAGTTCTTCACCAATCCCTTCCTCCTCCTTGAAGCTCCCCGTCCAGTTTGGACTCCTCAAGGGTGCTCATGCCACTTGACCTGTTCATCCCCGACCCTGCAGGGAGTGGGGCTGCTGAAGTGACGGCAGCCTGAGGGCTTCCCTCTCAGTCTGCTTGAGGAAAGACTTGGCTTCCTTGGACGCAGCATCTACTTCCTTAGTCACCCTCGCTCCTTCACCAGCGAAGTCAAACACATTGGTAATTTTCACTTTTTTCTGAGTCTTTAGGTTTCTCCAGCTCATCTGCTTTCACCAACTGTTTATTTGAACTAGTCTCTTCAGTCTCCTTAACCTGTGAACTTGGAGCTGCTTTTGACTTGGGCCCACAGCTCATCCTCCTTCTTCTTCCTTGCATTCTCGGACCCAAGGCCTCCTTGCTTCTCTTCGTCTTCTCCACTACTACCACGTCCAGGCTCTTCCTTGCCGCCCTCCTCCTCCTTGCCTTCTCACAAGAAGCCACTTTGCTCTCTCTTTCTGGCTGGAATGCTCTGAGTCTTCCTTCTTTCCCCTTTGGTTTTCTCAGCCTGCTCTTCACCGTCCACTTCGTCTTCCTTCACTGTACTCTCCACCTGATGGCACGTAGTCCTCATCCTTGTCCCACGTGGAGAAGTCTTCGGAATCAAATTCCTCCATGCTGCTGTCACTTGGGGCCTGCTACCCACATGACTGCGGCCACTGCCCCCAACCAAATAGCAAAGCTCTAGGGCGAGACCACAGAGGTGCTGGACTAGCAGCTAGGGCAGCCCTGAGGTGTGCCTTGTTCCCCATTTTTATATGATGGGTCTTATGTAGTTTATTCTTTGAGTATGGGTAAGTGCATGTTCATATGAGTATGTATGCACATAGGTATGAGGGTGTTATGTGTGTGTAGAGAGCACACAGGATGACCTCAAATGTCATTCCCCAGGAGGCACTAACCTTGGTGTGGAAACAGTGTCCCTTACAGGCCTGGAGCTCCCCAAATCTACCTGGCTGGCTGGTGAGCCCAGTGGTCTGCCTGTCTCAGTTCCACCTTGTCTAGCTTTTTAAAACATGGGTTCTGGGGGCCAAACTCAAGTCCTCATGCTTGCAAGGCAGCCCTGCACTGGCTGCTCTGTCTCCCAGCTTGTGTAGTCTTTTTTCTGTTTCTTGGGTCTGGGGTTACTGAGCTTCCCGATTTATAGCTTTTAACAACTCTTAGAAGTTTTGGCCATGAATTTTTCAAGTGTGTTTCCTCTTCTTCCTCTCTTTCTTCAGGGACTCCTCTGAGACCCAAGCTATCCTGCAGTCTAGTGCTGCTCTCCTAATTTTCAATAAAAAAATCCTTTATCTCTGCATTTCATTAATAATTTCCCCTGTGATATCTGATACTCCATTAAGATCAGTGTCTGATCTTCCAGTTAAGGCATTCTAGTTTTCTCTTCTGGAGTTTTGAGCCTTTAAATTAATCTTTATAGTTTTACATAGTTTCTCCAAGAATAGAACACAGACATAACAAGAACTATGGTGTCCTTGTCTCTTTGGTCTAATAACTGCAATGTTCTGTGGTTTTGGGATGGATTTCTTCCTTTATTACAGGTTTCTTAGCTTGTTTCTTGAAGTGCCTGATATGAGTTGTAATTACCTCTTTGGTGTGGGATTATTTTATGGTTTATACATACTTGTGTCTTCTATTTTTTTTTTTTTTTTTTTTTTGAGATACCTTCTCACTTTGTAGAGCAGGTTAGCCTTGTAGGTTCTTCACATCAATCCCCCAGCCTCAGTCTCCCTATTGATTGGGATATCATGCATGAGCCACCCCCATACATTCTTGACTGTGTTCAGAGTTGCACTGAAATTATCTGAAAACAATTTGGTTCTCATAGGTTTTGATCTTAGGAGCTGATGATCAGAACCCAAGAAATACTCAGTGTGGGGCTAATTAGGCTTTTATGAGTGTACTACACAGTGCCTCTACAATAATGTTTCCAAATGGCCTGGGAGCAGACACAATAACCAGCCTATGTAAACACTGGGTACCATCCTCTCTCATCTTCTAGTAGTTCTTTCTGCTGCCTATAAAAGTTCCCTCTAAACTCTCCTGGTCAGTACTCAGGTGAATGCTTAGGATGGAGGATCCTTTGCAGATCCTTGGAGTTTCTCTGGGCTTCTCTGAAGTCCGTGTCCCACTCTGGTCCTTTCAGCTCTCAGCTCCATCCCTTCAACCCAGAAGATTTGTTAGATTTTGACTTTATTTCCCTTCCCTGATGAGCTATGAAGACTTCTGCAAGCATCCCCTTAATGCCTGTCTGTCAGGGAGTGCTGCCCTTTGCCTCACCCGCCCTTGTGGGTTGTTTAAGAGAGAGACAATGAAATTTAACCCTTGGTACCTTTTTATGACCAGAAGAGAATTATTAGCTGGACCTCTATTTAAAAAAAAAAATCAAAAGAATCTCCCTCAACCCCAGTTTATGGCCTATAAGATGTATAAATCATGTTTGATAGATGCTGTGTAACATTGCCCTCTCCCTGAGGAATGGATGAAATGGATGCCTCCATTGCATTGCTTAAGACAAAGCATTTCGTTGTTTTGTGGAAATACAGTGTCAGTTCAAGGGAAATGGCTACCACAGATGATCGTTATCAATAACCAGGAAGTAGTGTGACATTGTCAGTAGAGGCGAAGATGCTGGGTTGAGTGGGAGACGCGACATACGTAGAGGCACCTGCCTGGGAAGCAGGCTTGTTAGAACTGCCTGGCCAGGTGGATTTGCTGTACTGACCATCATTTGGCATGATGTTGGATGCTAACAGCTCTGGCAGCTTGCCACTGGCTGCCAAAGTTTCCTTGGCAGTTTTCATGTCCCTGCTTGCTTTTGCTATAATGCTGGGCAATGCTGTGGTAATTTTAGCTTTTTTGGTGGACAAAAATCTTAGACATCGAAGTAATTATTTTTTTCTTAATTTGGCTATTTCAGACTTCTTTGTGGGTAAGTTATGTGTTTTTATTTCAAATAATCTTTTCAAACTATCATTTATTTCTAAAACCTTACAGTCTTGTTACTTTGGGGATTGTACGGATTAGAAGGGACTAAGAAGAAAAGCTAAAGTGTTAGGAATCTGGAAAGGGAGTTTATGCCACTTTAAAGAAAATTCTGTGCCTATGACTAATGGGGGAAGTTTTATTTGAAAATACTTTATTTTCTTTACAGACTGAATGAGTCCAGAATAGTTCTAGAATTACTTTAATGTCATGGATAGCTTGTTTTCAGAGCTATTTTTACAAGTATTCTTTCCTAAGTAAGTATGGCTTCCTTTGTATCTAGTGTGGAAGTAACAGAAATCATATGTCTGTGGGAAGCCAGCATTGACAGGAAGTGGGATAAGCTATGAACAGCACAGTCAATGTGCTGTGTAGCGCACACTCGGACACACCCAGCAATCAGCTGCTCTACATACAACAGAGAGCCACAGCAGCATGTGATTGCGAGAGTCCACAGAAATCAGATTCCTCTTCCACTGAAAACATTTTTTAAAAATTGTTTTCACTCCCTTATCATTATGGCTTTCTGTGAGCCAATGCTCTGCCTGCTGGGCTGACGAGGCATGTTCTCTCCCCACATTGCCCATCACAGTGTCGCTACAGTATTTCAGATCACAGGAGCACCTAGAAGACTTTCTGTTGGTATAGCCACATTAATTTTCTTCATAACTATGTAAAGCTTGTATTTATATTAAAAGACAAATCAGAGGATGAAACTCAGAGGATGCTCAAAACACCATGGTTGCTCAACAAATGTTAGTCCCTTCTGTTTTGACTTCTTGACAGATATGTTTAGACTGAAACTGTGTTCACCAATATTTGTGTCATACACAGTGCTTGCTAACATAGCTGGCCACCCTATACTATTAGGTAACCAGAGGGTCACATTTCCTCTACCTGGACAGCTTCTTCTGGAGGTCGCCTGTAACACACACTCACTGTACCACAAGAAATGGGGCAGACCCTGAGAGCCTTGTGTAGAAACCCAAGGTTTCTGCCAGTGCGCTCTCCTCTGCTTTCCTCTGAAGTGTGTGCTTTGGCTCTGAGCCTGGAGGGATGTGTGAAGGGGAGGTTTTTCTGCAGCTCTAAGTCAGTGAGACTGTCTCTTCCTTCAGCGGCATAGAATGTAAGGTAAGTTCAGAGGACTGTTGGAATGTGGAGCCCTGGGAGGCCCCATGGCCATGCACTGAGTGCTGTGGATGCTCAGGGAGAGATGAGGCACACTTGGTTACAGGATTGTGGCATCCCAAGAGCAATCCTGAGGTTAAATAGGATTTCTACAGTTAGAGATGGAGGAGAGAATCCCCAGAATCAGCAATGGCAAAGGTACAAGTCATTGCGCGTGTTTGCCTGAGTGTGCACTGCAGGCCAGCCTAGTGTGCACTGCAGGCCAGCCTAGTGTGCACTGCAGGCCAGCCTAGTGTGCACTGCAGGCTTCTCTTCTAGTGGTTGGACAGAGGAAGCAAGGGCGGGAGCTGGACTTTGTGTGGTGAAGACCTTCTGATAGTAATGTCAGTATGGAATGGAGCTTACCAAGAACAGAAACAACAGGCCACAGGTGAAGGGAGCCAACCAGTCTAACATTCTTTTTTCCGTGACTGTAGTAGAAATTGGACCCAGGGCCTCATGGTTAGTAGGAGTTACATTGGCCGTGTGTGTGTGTGTGTGTGTGTGTGTGTGTGTGTGTGTGTGTGATTTAAATCAACAATCTTCACACTTCTGTCATTAATATTGTCTCTCCAGCTAATATTTCAGCTATATACGGGTCCTTACACATTGTTCTCTGTGCTCAGCTTGCATGTGTAAATTTGCAAGTGTGTATAAGCACAGACAGTAATCTGTTACTGTCTTCTTCCTTCACAGAATTATATAACCTTTAGGTAACACTTAGAATTTAAAAGAGATGATGCACTTTGACCCAGCGAGAGTGAGGCCCCATGACTCTGTCAGTGGGGGCGAGGGGTGAGGTAGAGAGGTGAGAGAGCCTTGAACTGGGAACTTTCAAACCAAGATGGTTTCAGATAAGAATAAGTGTCTCTGTCTGGTTTGAGGTAGGCAACAAAAAGGCATCTCCATTCAGGGCTTCGGCCAGGAGATGTGGCCTGCCTCCAAGAAAAGGCCTGTAGGTGTGGTTACTTGGTAGAGTTGGTGGTCCCCAAGTACAGCTTTGTTTCTGCTGAGAGACATCATGAGCAGGCCAAACAGGACTTTTTTTCTTTTTGAAGTATGTGCAGCGAGACTCTGTCTCAAAAAAAAAAAAAAAAAAAAAAAGTGTGGCTGTCATCTGTGTGTGTGTGTGTGTGTGTGTGTGTGTGTGTGTGTGTGTGTACAAGCTCCTATGTATATGTGCAAGTGAGAGCCAGGAGACAACCTCAGAGTCACCGTCAGGAGTACTGTCATCTCCTTTAAGGTAAGGTTTCTCTATGGCCTGGAATTCACCAGTTAGGATAGACTGTCTGCTTGATAGGAAAGTGCTTTACCAACTGAGCCCTCTCCCTAGCCCGAGAGCCTCTTCCCACCTGCCAGACTTGTCTCTACCCGGACAGCTTCTTCTGCAGGTCGCCTGTACCACACACTCACTGTGCCACAGAAATGGGGCAGACCCCGAGAGCCTTGTGTAGTAAGATCCGAGGTTTCTGCCAGTGCGCTCTCCTCTGCTTTCCTCTGAAGTGTGTGCTTTGGCTCTGAGCCTGGAGGGATGCGTGAAGGGGAGGTTTTTCTGCAGCTCTAAGTCAGCCTTTTATTATTATTATTATTATTATTATTATTATTATTATTATTAATACTACATTTATTTTGCATTTATTAATTTAGTGTGTGGGTAGAGCATGCTCATCGAGGCCTGAGGGAAATATTCAGGAGTTACTTCTAACTACTACGTGAGTCTAGGCTTGGTGGCAGGTGCCTTGATCTGCTCAGCCATCTTGCATCCCTCCAACCCCCAAATTACTAAGCCAGCCGTTCTTCATGGTTGGGAGTGGGCTCTAGAGCTGTGGGGTGATGACAAGACGGACTAGATCTTCAGATGCATTTGGGACTGTGGTCCCTTCTTGCTATGTGTACTCTTCTTGCAGTTTCAGAACTAGACCCTGTAGAGACTAAATTTGTGGAAGCTGAGTAGCTAGGCTGAATTTGTTATTGAAAAGCGAAGACCAATAGAAGAGAAGTTGTGTGCCTGCTGTACCTTCTCATTGTGTGCTAGCTCATCTGGACACTTGTTGTGGGTTGAATGTGAATAGCCCCTCACAGCCCATGTGTTTGAACATGTTGTCCTTGGCTGGTGATGCTGTTTGGGAAAGTTGTAGAACCTGTAGGAGAAGACTTCCTGGAGAAAGTATGACATTGGGGGCGGGCCTTCAGTTTGATATCATAGTCTCACTTCCTGTGGACCCCTGACTCCTGACTGTGGACACAATGCTCCAAGCTTCTTCATATTTCATTTGCCTGTGACCTCTGTACCCCTTTAACTGTAAGACAAGACAAAACCCAGCCACTCTTAGGTTCCTCCTTGTTCAGTACTTGATCACAATAATGAAAAAAGTGACTAACCCATTGTGGCTGTAAATAAAGATGGACATGCCTATTAAATTGGTACTGTGAGGCCAGGGTTCCCATCTGTGGGCATTTATGTCCTGATCAGCCCTATGCTGGATGGTCAGGACAGTCTCTTCAGAGGCAAACCGCGGTTGACACCAACAAAGCCTGAAACAATGATTTAGGATGGGGAGATTTTTAAAAAATGCCTTTACACACCAATCAAGTCAAGAGTTTTTCTCTTGGCTTCTGTACACATCTAATCAGACTACTATGAGAAAAAGCCACTGACTGGGAACTTAAACAACAGGCATTTGTGTTCATACACTTCCGGAGGCTGAGACATCTCAGGTTCCAGCAACTTTGGTTCCTAGTGAAGTTTCGCTTCCCGGCTGCTTTTCTCTTCATCCTGCTCTGGTGTGAGAAGAGAGGCACATTCTGTGTTGTCTTCTTTTATGTGGATGCAAGTCTACTAAATCGGAGCCCCACTTATGGCACCATTTACCCTTAGTTTTTCCTTTAGAGGTTCGGACTAGCTGCTCGAGAGTCTTAAAGGTCTGGCATAGGACAGGGAGGAGGGGCAGTTTACAGTAGGCTCTGCACTCTCCCAGCCTTCCTCCATCTCCCTGCCCGGGATGAGTCCGCAGGATCCACTGAGGCTACTAGGTCCTCTCAGCATTTGTTTGCTGGTGCTTGAGGAGGACATGGCAGCTTTCTAGCTTGGACAGAAGGGCAATACGAGCCTGAGGCTGATTTTAGGGGCCTGGGCTTCCCTGCTGTCCTCAGTTCACTCATCTAACAGTTACACACTTCAAAGCAAGGGAAGAGGCAGGCGGGTTCTTGTCCTTACAGCTCTTCAGTTTCCACCAAGCACGAGACTGGGGAGACTCACACAACCACGTTGCATTTTAGAGGTGACGGGGCAGGGTCAGGGGGCAGGGTCAGGGGGCAGGGTCAGGGGGCAGGGTCAGGGGGCAGGGTCAGGGGGCAGGGTCAGGGGGCAGGGTCAGGGGGAGGGGGCAGGGGGCAGGGTCAGGGGGGAGGGGGAGGAGGCAGGGCAGGGGGCAGGGGGGAGGGGGCAGGGGCAGGGGGTAGGGGGAGGAGGCAGGGGGCAGGGGGAGGAGGCAGGGGGCAGGGGGGAGGGAGCAGGAGGCAGGGTCAGGGGTCAGGGGTCAGGGGGCAGGAGGCGGGGTCAGGGGTCAGGGGTCAGGAGGCAGGGGCAGGGGTCAGGGGCAGGGGGGGGCAGGGGGCAGGGGCAGGGGCAGAGGGGGGCAGGGGGCAGGGGCAGGGGCAGGGGGCAGTGGCAGGGGGAGGGGGGCAGGGGGCAGGGGCAGGGGGCAGGGGCAGGGGGCAGGGGGCAGGGGCAGGGGGCAGGGGGCAGGGGCAGGGGCAGAGGGGGGCAGGGGGCAGGGGGCAGTGGCAGGGGCAGGGGCAGGGGGGGGGGGGCAGGGGGCAGGCCACTGCACAGCTAATGGGGCTTTCCCTTGCCTTGGTTCTCACTCCGCTCCTCTCTTCCTCTCGGCTCCCGTAGCACTGTCTCTTAATATCGCTTAGTTGACTTGCCCACTCCTTTGTAACCGCCCCACCCCCCCCCACCCACCCACCCCACCCCACCCCACCCCACCCCACCCCACCCCACCCCGCGAAGGCTCACTGTGCTAGCCGTGGAAAAGCCCTTGCTTTCACTTAGCAAAATTATCCAGTAGTAAAGTCTCTGAGCAGTCTTGGCAGGAACACCTGGGAGCAGACCTGGGAGCAGACCTGCCTGAGGAACATTTCAGATGCATGTCTCTGAAACGCTATCACCATTGTTCCATAGAGAGGAACCGAGAACAGGCCATCTACACTGCGCAGAGCACAAGGATGCAGTGGAGTTTTACCAAAGGAGTGGGACTGGTGTGATGATTCAGTCTTTCCACAAGCATGAGGACCTGGGTTCAATCCCCGGCAGCTACCTATGAAGCTGGGCATAGTGACATGCGCTTGTAACCCCAGTGCTGGGAGGTGGAGACAGGAGGATCCCTGGGTTCGCTGGCCTGCCTGATTTAGCCAAATCAGAGAGGTTCAGGTTCAGTGAGAGACACTGTCTTCAAAAATAAAGTAGATGGTTCCTGAGAGGAGTGAGTCCCCATGTGGTCTTCTGGACTGTGTGCTGGTGCAGGTACACACACACACACACTCTCTCTCTCTCCAAGGAGCACACTAGTGTGCCCTAAGCCAGCTATTATTTAAAAGAAGCTCCTAGAAACCTTAGCACATCCTTCCTCTTTCAGAGAATTCAGAAAGAACACGGAGGAGAGAGTAACTCAGATCTCTCTTTAGTCTTTAATCAGTCATGTCTAGTGACCACCCACTTCTCCTGGGGAAGAAATGAGTGTAGAAGTGGAAAGTGTGCGTGTTGAAAGTCACAATGATGGATTGAAATATGAATGTCTCCATCTGAGGTGTTTCATCTCAGGTAAACTTGGGACTCTACTTTCTGTCATAGTTGACCCTCTTGACCTCAGCCTCCCAGCCTGATGATGTAAAAGTTACCACAGGAAAGCTTACTGATCGTTGAAAGCATGTAGTCCAGCCCCAGGCCTGGAGGAAGGCTAAGGCAGGAGGGTCACAGGTTCCAGGCTAGCCCAAGCTACACAGTGAATTTGAAGGCAGCCTGGGCTAGATAGTGAGACCCCGTCTCAATAATCCAAACCCCATATAAAACCACATCCCCCCATAACCGAGACATGAAGCTAGCAGGCTATCAGAACCACGTGTTGATGGTTGACAGGTTTGGCGACTCAGGCCTGTAACCCCAGCTACTGGAGGTGCTCTAGGAGCACTCCAGAGTTCCAGGTATGCTTGTACTACAGAGCGAGTTCAAGGTCAGCCTTGGCAACTTTATTCAGGATCTGTCTCAAAATGAAAATAAAAGCAGGTCTGGGAGTATAGGCCAATGGTAGAACAGTGGTCTTACATGTGGCTCTGTATCTAGGATCGCAAAGACACTGACCACCCAGCTCTTCCTCCCGAGGTGTCTCATCTGTGTGCAAATGCCATCCTTGCTACAGCCCGGAAACCTGCCCCATGGAGAGAGAGAGTGGGGCTTGTCTCCTTCTGCTCCTCGTTCATTTCTTCCCCCTTACTATTGTTCTTAATGATGAAGAAATTACTGATGCAGAGCATGAGGAGGTCTGCAAGAGCCTGATAAAATGTAAAGACACACAATAGAATCAATCAGGTTTCAGCCACATAAAAGCTCACATCCTCAGCAAGTAGTGACATCCTCACAAGTCTGATGTGCTAACATAGTAAAAACCCCTGGAACCAAAGAATGACAGCCCAGCATAGTCACTCCTGGGCCAGCATCGTCAGCTCTGAGCAGAGTCACTGTGGTCATTGTCATGGAAGGCTGTAGCCACTTAGGAGTTTTGATCTCAAATTGCCTCCTTTAGAACCCACCAGCGTGCGCGCGCACACACACACACACACACACACACACACACACACACACACACACACGAGACACAGAGAGAGAGAGACAGAGAGACAGAGGAAGGGGACTGACTGGGGAAAGGAAGGATTGAAGGAGATAACACAACAAAAATACATTATTTTCATATATGATATTATCCTAATGAAACCCTTTATTGTGAATAACTAATATGCACAAAAACCTTTACAAACAATAACAGAGTTGCTGAGAGTCTAAGTGACGAAGGGATCACCTGAGTCCAAGAGCTTCCCAGGGGCCGTGGAGGAAGTGGATGCTTTGATTTGTGGTTCCATAGAGAAGAGGAGGCGACGAGGAGAGCAGCGTATGCCTAGTGTAAGCCCCGAGACTTGATCTCCAGCATAAAGACATAAAAGAGGAAGACACTCTAGGAAGAACAATATTGGCAAAGAGGAAGGGATGGGAAAGTACAGCCTATGCTGTGGTAGGGTGGCCCACCATGTTTGGGTTGGATCACAAAGAACATACAGATGAATTTTGATGATCCAACTAGAAATGCGGTTAGGATATGCACTTTATTTGGGAAGTGATAAGAAGCCCTCACAGGTATGTTGTTTGTGGCAACTATTCTAAAAATATCATTTAAAGAGTGCATAGGGGGCGAAAACTGACCATTTTTATACATAACTTTGTTGGCACGACATCACTACAAAATATCCTAGGTAATGAACTTAGAAAGAAAAAAAATTAGATCACAGTTTGACAGTTCAAATCGAAGACTGGGTGGCCTGTTTCTTTGGCTCCTGATGGTGGCAGATGGCGATAGTTGGAAGCATGTGTGTGAGTGAGTGCTCACATCTAGAACCAGGAATAGGGGAAGACTGACAGTCCCACCCCTTTGTTCTGTGCATGCTCCAATGACCTAAAAACCTAACAGTCCACAGGCCTCCCCATCTACCATGCTGAAGACCAAGGTTTTCCATATGTGATAACTAAGCTATTTTTTAGTGAATTCTGACATGTCATTCTGTGGCATATCCATCAGAATATACCTTTTTGTAGTCAGTGATGCGCACTTTTTTAAAAAAAATTAAAAATTGATTATATATTTATTTAGTGGTGTGTGTGTCCATGTCATGGCATGCTGGGCTATGCATGTATAGGTCAGAGCACACTGCAGGAGTTAGGTCTCTTCTTGCGTCATGTGGGTTTGAGGGATTTGTCAAGCTTGGTGGTAAGCATCTTTAGTCACTGAGCTATTTGCTGGTCCAACATTGTTTTTTAATTCACTTTCTCCCTGTACAGGTATGATCTCCATTCCTCTGTACATCCCTCACACGTTGTTTAACTGGAATTTTGGAAGTGAAATCTGCATATTTTGGCTCATTATTGACTATCTTTTGTGTACAGCATCTGTCTACAATATTGTCCTCATTAGCTACGATCGATACCAGTCAGTTTCAAATGCTGTAAGTTACAAAGTTAATTCATTTTCCTTAGAAGATTATATGGTTGGAAACTCTGGGTTCCTAAGCCATGCATATATTTCTGTACTGGGAATATCGGGGATGAACCCAAGGAATGTGAACAAATTTGAAGCTTGTTGTTCTTGTGATAACTGGCCTAACGTCCTCACTGGCTTTTATTCTGTGCAAGCTGGCCAACTCTCCCTATGGGTGTCTGAAATGGGAGGAAAGGGATCCAAGAAAATTCACGATTAACTGGGAGAAGTACCAGACTGAGTCTTCAGTAGCTTGGATGTCTGTGGGTTTATACCCATGGCCAAGTTGAGACCCCAAATATTTTCCTCAAGATAGAACTTTGTGGGCATCTAGAAGGCACCCCAGTATAAATGGGTGAGAAAATCAATCTGAACACAGAAGAGAAGACAGGTAATGCAGTGGGGCCAGTTTAGGAGGTGTGACGAGGAAGCTGAACTTAGCCGAAATCTGGGGCAGCCTCATGGGTGAGCTAGAAGCAATTTTTAAGTAAGATAAATCTCTTAGCAACAGAAGGAAGGAGAAAATAGGGCATGGGTAGGAAGAAGCCATAAAAATGTGGGGCAGTGATTTGTGGTCTTAAAAACAATGGAGGAGGAACGGGTCTGGGGGAGAGGAGGTGTTTGTGGGAGCTGGGAGGAGTGGAGGGAGGGGAACTGCCACTGGGGTATAATGTATGGGAGAAGAATAAAAAAAAAGTCTGTCTCTCTGTCTCTGTCTCTCTCTGTTTCTGTCTCTCTCTCTGTCTCTGTCTGTCTCTGTCTCTCTGTCTCTCTGTCTCTGTCTCTCTGTCTCTCTCTGACTCTCTCTCTCTCTCTCTCTCTCTCTCTCTCTCGTGTGTGTGTGTGTGTGTGTGTGTGTGTGTGTGTGTGTGTGTGTGTTAGAGGTCAGAGAACAACCTCAGCTGTTGGTCCTAGCTTCACCCTGTTTGAGACAGGGTTGCTATGCTGTTTTTCCACTGTGTACACCAGGCTAGCTTGTCCGTGCAGCAATGGGCTTGCTTCTGTGCCTGACTCCTATCTCTCCTGGGGAGTGTTGATGTTCCAGATGCACTACCGAGTCTTGCTTCACACGGGTTCTGAGGATCTGAACTCAGGTCCCCATGCTTGCCTGACAAGTGCTTTCCCCACTGAGCAAGCTCCTCAGCCCTCATTGGCAACCTTTACCTTCATTTACTCCTGGATCTTAGGATCTCAAAGCTTTGGGAGACTATTGCATGATCTACTCTGCTAAATGCTAAGATACAGAAATAAGTATTTAAGGAATGACTTAGGTGGAGGCCGAGCAGGAGACACAGGGGTTCTGTTCTGTTGACCAAATGCTGTGCTGGCAGTGTTGAGAAGACTCCTGCCCGGGAGGACCTAAGACAGAAAGAAACTAGATTAGATAAACTGTTGGAACAAAGAGATTCTAAAATACTGCAGTGGTTTATAGACAAATTTCTTTTACTCTCACAGAATCATCTGGAAAAGATAGAAAGTTCTGCTCTAGGAGGTTACCCTGGAACCTCCCAGCCCCCATATTAACTGGGTGGCCTTGTCACCTATAGGGTCAAGGAGCAGCAAACATTTATTATCCAGGGCCCAGTAGAAAATGTTTTCAGTTTTGCAGTGCCTATGATATTCTCAACTCTGCTATAGCACAGAGTAGCCCTAGATGATGTGTGTGTGTGTGTGTGTGTGTGTGTGTGTGTGTGTGTGTGTGTGTATAGGGCAGTGTACTGGTTAGATGTTGATGAAACTACATTTATTAAACCAAGTGGTGGGCCAGATTTGTTTCATAGACAATAGTGTGATGACCTTGCTCTAGGCCGTTACCCTCTGCCTGATAAAAGCCCGGCTGTTGGTGCTCCGGTTTCTATTCTGGAAAGAATAGAGGTCCATAGGAAGGGATTATCTTTTAAAAAAGTGGTACAGGGTCATATCTCATTGGTGGGACTCAGTCCCATAATGCCACCTCACTGCAAAGGGATCTGGGAAATGTAGTCTCTAGCTGAGCTACACTTTGGCCAGGAGAAAGGGGAAAATGGATGGGACAGGACCATCATCTGACTCTGCTGGTTGTTGTGGGTCTTCATCTGTGTCAGTGCACTGCAGTCTGTATGAGGAAACACAGAGAAAGTGGGGATGTTTGGGTTAATGCCTCAGATGCCAATAGTTTCACTGTTTTCCAAAGGCTGGGCTTGTCCTAGAATTGAGTCATGAAACCTTTTTGGTGGGTTGTAACCAAAAGCCACATTAAATCAGAACATTTTTCATTTGTGCTTTAGAATTTTCAAGGTGATTTTTAAAAATCTTTATAAGTCCTTTAATAAGTTTTAATTATATGTCTGTGCATCTTTGTGGTATGTGCCTATGTGTGCACTTGCATGAGGAGGCCAGCAGAGGGCTTCAGATCCCCTGCCGCTGGAGTTACAGGTGGGTGTGAGAAGCCTAAGGTGGAGGCTAGAAGTGGAACCTGGGTTCTCTGTAAGGCACCAGTGCTCTTCACAAGCCACTTTGCAGCCCACCTCCTTAAATCTTTTCTCAAGGCTCCTTGGACTTTCTTCACTTGTCCAAGATGTTGAGCCTATTCTCAAGTTGGTGGACACAAAAAGGGGCAGCATATTATCTAGTTAGAAAATGGGCTTACAAAGAGATGATGAAAAATCCCCAGAGAGGACATGTGTGTGTGTGTGTGTGTGTGTGTGTGTGTGTGTGTGTGTGTGTGTGTGCGCGTTCACCTTAGTTTTGTTCTAAAGAATTCTCTGCAGTGAAGGCTGCCAATTTACTAAGATATAGGGGACTGGACCTCCGTTCCTAGGAACAGAGTTGAGTGCAAGACAGACCCTACACGTGAAACAGTGTGGACAATGGCAGGGCAGCTGAGAGTGCCTCCAAGACTCCTGAGCACTCCCGCAGTGTTAGTGGGAAACTGAGTTTTGCTGCAGCTGTGAGGAGAGGACATGGCGACAGGAAATGGGGAACTGGACCTGGGAAGCAGACATTTTGAAGACCATAATTTTGAAAATGAAACTTCAATGCAGATGGCCACGATGTTGTCCAGAGGTGTCTTCCAGAAGGGCCAGGTTCTGTGTGGTTGGACCAGCAGTGGGTGAAGCAGATGAGCCATGGAGACAGACCACAGCTGGAGGGAGTCACGGACCAGCAGTGGGTGAAGTGGATGAGCAGTGGAGATAGACCACTGTGGTGGTATTGTGTTCCCCAAAATATTGTGCACTCTAATAAACTTATCTGGGGTCAGAGAACAGAATAACCACTAGATATAGAGGTCAGAAAATGGTAGCACATGCCTTTAATCCTAGCATTCCAGAGGCAGAGATTCATCCAGATCTCTGTGAGTTCAAGGCCACACTGGAAATAGCCAGGCATGGTGACTCATGCCTTTAATCCCAGGAAGTGATGGCAGAAAGCAGAAAGGTATATAAGGCGTGAGGACCAGGAACTAGGGCTGGTTAAGCTTTTAGGCTTTTGAGCAGCACAGTTCAGCTGAGATCCACTTGGATGAGGACTCAGAGGCTTCCAGTCTGAGGAAACAGGATCAGCTGAGGAACTGGCGAGGTGAGGAAACTGTGGCTTGTTCTGCTTCTCTGATCTTCCAGCATTCACCCCAATACCTGGCTCCAGGTTTGTTTTTATTAATAAGACTATTTAAGATTCCTGCTACAGACCACAGCTGGAGGGAGCAGGACTAAAGTGTAAGACAAAGGTAGGGCGAGAAGATTGTTTTTTACCTTCAGATGAAGAAAGAAACTTGACAATGAACTTTAGACTGTGAGAATAGTATCGGAGGGACTGGCTGGGGATCCTTAGTGAAGGACCCTGGTCTGTGCTGCTAAAAACAGCAGGGATTAACTCTCTCCTTGCTCTGGAGGCTACAAGTTTGACCCCAGGGTGGCTGCCATAGGGCTGTCCCCTCTCTGAAGGCTCTAGGAAGACCTTCCATGTCTTTCTCTTGTCTTTTGACGTGAGTGATCCTAGGCTTGGGGACACTTCACTACAACCCCTTCTCTGCCATCATGTAGCCTTCGGTGAAGTCTGCAAACTTAGAATAGGATGGGTACCTGTGTCCCTACCAGCACAATGTGGACTGCACGACAAAAATCTCCTCATGAGGATGAGTAAATGGTGGCAGGCTGCAACATGTACTGCAACAGCTAATTGTTCACAGACAGAAATCAGAAGGAAACTTGGGTCTTTTACTTTTCCTCTTCTTAGAAGGACACCAGTCATTAGTGAATTAAGATATGATGTCATCTTGGCTTGATTTTATCTGTCAACACCATGTTTCCAAATATGGTCACTTCACAGGTACTTGTAGATAGGATGCAATATAACTAATTTGGGGATGCAATGCAGTTGAATACAGCAACTCATCTAATTATTAATACTAGAAAGTTCCAGTGGGTCTCTCCATCTTCCAATTGGAACATGACTGACAGAATGTTTGGCTTTTTTACTGGGGTAGGGAAGGAGGCAGGGCAGGGGGCAATATCGTGAATAATGTACATGTTTTGTAGACAGTGAGACTGATTTCAGAGAGGCCATTCCAGTCAGCTGGGTCTGGGTTCTAGCAACGCTTGAACTGCCGTCTGTCAAGAATGCTCCCCAGAGATGAAGATATGATGAGATTGGCATCCTCTTCTCAAGTCCCTTGGATGTCCATTATCTCAATCGACCTTATGCATAATGAAAGAGAGAGGGCATCTCTAGCATATTGCTTTATACCATTACAAAGGCTGAACAGAGCAATTAAAAAACTAAGTG
This sequence comes from Onychomys torridus, assembly GCF_903995425.1. Taxonomy (NCBI): domain Eukaryota; kingdom Metazoa; phylum Chordata; class Mammalia; order Rodentia; family Cricetidae; genus Onychomys; species Onychomys torridus. The sequence goes on from NC_050455.1 coordinate 3,789,330, forward strand.
CAGTTTTATGACCATCTGGGTATTGTTCCCATCTTCATAACCGTTAGACTCAGTGCAAGAGATGTATTAATTAGTGTCACGAGAAGGAGAAGGTAAAGAAGTAGGCTGTGTGTGGAAGCTTGTGGTCAGTATCATTTTGGCCAGCTTACTTCTGAGCTTACTTTCAGAAATGACAGGAGTTTGGTGGTGGTGGGGTCACATTTCTTTACAGTAAAACAAACAAACAAACAAACAAAAAGACTTTAAAATTACCATTTTGCCCTTACTGACAGCCATTGGCATGCATGTGCACTAACTAAATCAAAGTGCCAGGCTGCTTCTCTTTAAAAATGTGAAGCACGCACAGTGTGATTTGAAAACTCACAGAGAAAGTCAGAGAGAATGAGAGGAAGTGGCTTGCCCCTCTTCTCTGTGAGGACATGGCGGAGCCTGGAACGTTTGTGCTGGCTGGAGGCTTGCAGATCTCACAGAGTTTCAGAGAGATTGATGCCCACAGTATAAAAACACACAGAAACCTCTCTCTGCACTCGCTGCTCCTGCAGAGGAGCCTGATTTGGTTCCCAGCGTCCACACTGTGGTTCACAACATTTGTAATGTAACTCTGGTCCCTGGGGACCAGATGTCCTCTTCTGATCTTTGGGATCACCACACATGCATGTGGTGTACATACATGCAGGCAGAACACGCATACACATAAAAATAAATAAATGTCAAACCGAACCCAGAGCTTGGTTCTGTGACTGTGCACCACAGGAGACAGAAGGGAGAGCAAGCTTAAGGGCAGCCTGGGCTATGCAGTGACTTCAAGGTCACCCTGGGCTAAATAACCAGTTCTTGCCTTGAAAACGAATGACCAGGATGTAGCTCAGTTTCCTGGCATGTGCAGGGCCCTGGATTTGATATCTTGGTTGAGATATTTATTCCTGATACAGAATGATTGGTCTTTACATGCTTTTAGATTTTCAAAGGCAGTCTTCAAGATTTCAGGTTTGACACAAAGATCACAGAGGGTAACACTCACTCACAGAACCTAACTTCATCTTTCCTTGTGGAAGCCTTATCACCCTCAGGAAAGCCATATTTGAGCACATGTGCACAGGAGTGTGCACGAGTGTGAACTTGCATGCGTGCGCGCGCGCGCGCACACACACACACACACACACACACACACACACACACACACGACACTTGCTATAGTCATGTCTCTCTCACCATGGCCTGTTGTCGCTTTTGGCTATGATGGAAACATTTACAGACAGAAGCGTCCTGGGAGTGTTCAGAAACATATAGCATCTCTCCCACATGCCGAGTGCCTTTCTGTTTGTGCACAGTCTCTCGGGAGCGGTGCAAGGGTTATTTCTGTCATTGGCCTAACCCTGGTATTCCTGTGTGAACTGCTGAGTATATTTCCTGAGTGTCAGAATCAGATAATCATGACCTTCAAACTTTTTAAAACTGTGACTATGGTGCCCTATAATGTGCTACACATGCTTCTCCACATGTTTATTGATATTGAATTCTCCCAAAGATACATTGCTTTCATTGATGAAACATCATCCCACAATCTGTCCACTCTGATGCATTCTGACACTGACTGCTTTGTTTCATTGGAGAGAACAGCTGTCACATTCTAGGCTGCAGATGGAGAAGGTGGTGAGTGTGTTCAGTTTCAGTAACTGTTAGAGTCAGGAAAAGTTCCTTCCTTCCTTCCCCCTCTCCCTCCCTTCCTTCTCTTTCTTTCTGCATGTGTACACATGTGCACATGCACTTGTGTGTGCATGCATGTGGTGGCCAGAAGTACCATCCGCCTTTTTCATGTATGAATATGCATGTGTTCATATGTGAGCAGGTGCCATGTGTGTGCAAGTGTTAATGCAAGTGTGTGTAGAAGCTAGAAGACAGCTTCAGCTATCATCCTGAAAAGTGACACCTACCTCTTTTGAGACAGGGTCTTTCTTTGGCCTGGAGCTAACTCATTAGGCTAGTCTGTCTGTCTGGAAGGAGGCCTCGGGGACCCCCTTATCCCCACCACCGTGTGCTAGGATGACAGATTCATGCCACCACACCAGGCTTTGGGAAACTTGCTTATCTTAGATAGTATCCATGACCTTGCTGTGGAATCCAAAGCTTCACTCTGAGCTTTTCTGTTTTCTCCGGAAATTTATTGAGAAAATTTCTGCCTTGGCTAAGGTTCTATTGCCCTTGACCTCTTGTCTGGGCGAAAGGCGTAACACCATGTTAATTCATGTGGCTCTTGCACATCCCTGGAACATGTGAGTACCTGTGGGATGCTCTACGTATTCTCATTAAACCAAAACTAATTTGTCTGGTTTCTTATAGGTATCTTACAGGGCTCAGCACACTGGTATTGTGAAGATTGTCGCTCCGATGGTGGCTGTTTGGATACTGGCTTTCTTGGTAAATGGCCCAATGATTCTGGCTTCACACTCTTGGAAGAACAGCACTAACACAAAGGAATGTGAGCCTGGCTTTGTTACAGAGTGGTATATCCTTGCCATTACATCATTCTTGGAATTCTTTGTCCCTGTCATCTCAGTGGCCTATTTTAATGTACAAATTTACTGGAGCCTGTGGAAGCGCGGGAGTCTCAATAGGTGCCCCAGCCATGTGGGGTTCATCTCCACCTCCTCCAGTGACGATGGACCCTTACCCAGAGCTGGGTTGGTTTCCAGAACATCTCTTCCTGCATTGAAGGAATCAGCCCCATCCCTTCACTCAGAAAGTCCTAGAAGAAAGAGCAGTCTCCTGGTGTCCTTCAGAACTCACATGAATAGCAGATTCATTGCCTTCAAAGTGGGTTCCTTCTCCCACTCTGAAACCTTAGCGCTTCACCACAGGGAGCACATGGAGCTGCTCCGGGGTAGGAAGTTAGCCAGGTCACTGGCCATCCTCCTAACTGCTTTTTTCATTTGCTGGGCTCCCTATTGTCTGGTCACAATTGTTTTCTCAACTTATGCCGAAGGGAAGCGCCCCAAATCAGTTTGGTACAGCATTGCCTTTTGGCTGCAGTGGTTCAATTCTTTTGTTAATCCATTTTTGTATCCCTTATGTCACAGACATTTCCAGAAAGCTTTCTGGAAAATATTTTGTGTGAAAAAGCAATCTGCACCATCACAGAACCGGTCCATATCCTCGTGAGGACAATGACATTGCTTTGTCAGTTTCACTGTCTACCTCGTCCAGATGGATTTGAGCTTCCATCTTGCTCTATATTCTCCAAGAAACAGTGCATAAAATATAATGTTTAAAAGCTTTGATAAAAACTCTGAATGAGGAACACTACTCTAGTCAACAACAGTGTAGTGAATGTGATAAGTTTGTAGCTGCAAAAGTACTGATATTTTCCTCAGTCCTCATCACCCACCACCTCCTCCCTATTTTGTGGATCTTGATGTAACAGTGACTGTGAAACTCCTGTACTCTCTCTGTGTTCAGTGTTTTCTCCAGGAGTGTCAGTTTCCGTGTGTGTGTGTGTGTGTGTGTGTGTGTGTGTGTGTGTGTGCAGGTGCCTTCAGAGGCCAGAAGAGGGTGCCAGACCACCTGAAGCTGGAGTTATAGGCAGTTCTGAGCCATAAAAGTCGGGTGCTGGTGACCAAACAGAGCAGGTAGAGCTCTGAACCGCTAAGCCACTGTTCCAGCCCCTAGTCCGTGTTTTCCATTTTCTAGACACACAACTGTGTCTAGTTTGAACTATCATTCCTTAAAGAAGCACCAGGCAAGCAGCTCCATGCAGGGGGTGGGAGCTCTGGTCAGTGGGTGGGTGAGTTCAGGCTGGAGTTGGCAAAAGCAGGATTGGAGTGACTCCAGGTCAGCACATGGGTATTTCTAGACTTTACTTTCATGATCCCAATAGGAAGGAGGCACGGCGTGTTAGTTATAGGACAGGGTGGTCACCCATGTTTGAAAGATCAGCTTGTCCTATTTTTTTCTACCCTCCTTTACCAACCTCCACATCACCTAAAACTTACCTTGGTGAGACAATATGGTGAGAGAGGAAGGATGAACAGATGAAAGGACCATATGGTCAAACCACCCTGGCTGTGGCATTCACTCTACTAGCAGATGTCAGCAATTATTTAAATAAAAAATTATGTGTATGAATATTTTGCCTGCATGTATATCTGTGTATATGCCTAGTGTCAGTGGAGGCCAGGGGTGGGAATCAGATCCCCTGGAACTGGAGTCACAGATAATCATGAGTCATCATGTGGATGCTGGGAACTGAACCTGGATCCTCTGAAAAAGCAGCTAGTATACCTAACTGCAGAGATATGCCTCCAGTCTCAAGATGTCAGTAATCATTAGTAAAATATTATTGTATTTATTTAGTGTCATTAATTTTTCAGCCTAGTGTTTCGCATGTCAGGGCTCAGTGTGTTTCCTTTATTGTGCACCGAGTGTGACTTGACTGATGATTCGTGTTTTATTATTTTATGGTATTTTCCCCTCTTTTACTATTTTCTCTTTTTGAGACTTTATTATAGAATCCATGATAGCCTGGAACTTGTGATCCCCCTGACTTTGCTCCAAAGTGTTAGGATTATATGCACAGGTACTATCCCTGATAGACTTTAAACAACTCCCCGCTCCTCAGCACTTTATGCTGAAGTTATCATCAAATTTCATTTTATCATAGTTAACTTGGTCGCCTCTATAAAACTTAGTTAGGAATTGTTTTGTATCTTCTCAGGGTTCTTATACAATTTAATACTTTTTATATTCCTTAAAATCTTTTAACCTTTTTGCATGTTAAATTAATTTTCAGGTTAGTATATAAAGTACTGGGTTTCATTAGAGCATTTTCATACACGCATGCTCTTACATGTTGTCCTCATTAGATCATTTAAAACTTTGACTTATTCTAAACACTAAAATATGAAGATATTTAAAGCATATGAGTACCCAGAAATGGACCTAATTTTTTGTATGTTCACACCTTTTGTAAGACAGGTACTTAATAGTTAATATAAATTATAAAATATCTAATATTTAAGCTATCATAAATGAACAGTTTCCCCCTCTAAGTTTCTATATGTAAGCTGTCACTCTAAACATTTATAGATTAGTAATTTTGATTTTATGAGGTTTCCAATGTAGTGATCCTATTGAAACTTTTCTCAGCTGGGCCTTGAGAAAAGCATAGCTACATAATCAAATGCTGAAGTTTTCTGAAGTATATATAAAGGATGATACATGTTGTAGTTCATTCAAAGATACTGTAATTGCCATTTCATCATTAAATGGAAATTACTGCAAATTATCTATGATACAATACTTTAAACATCATTCATCATCCCATTCTTTTTTTAAAAAATATATTTATTTACTAAAATTTTTTCCATTTTAAATACCAACCCCAGTTCCCCCTCCCTCCCCTTTTCCTGCCTCCTCACCTCCCTCCCACTCTACCCCCATCCACTCCTCAGAGTGGATAAGGCCTCCCATGGTAGTCAACAAAGTCTGGCATACCAAGTTGAAGGAGAGCCTAGCCCTTCCCCATTGTATCAAGGCTGAGCAAGGTATCCCACCACAGGGAATGGGTTCCAAAAAGTCAGTTCATGCACCTGGGATAAGTCCTGGTCCTGCTGCTAGGGACCCCACAAACAGATCAAGCCACACAACTGTCACCCACATTCAGCAGGCCTAGTTCAGTCCCATGCAGGTTCCCAAGCTGTCAGTCCAGAGTCAGTGAGCTCCAACTAGCACCAGTCAGCTGTCTCTGTGGGTTTCCCCATCATGATCTTGACACCCTCTTCTTCTTCTTCTTCTTCTTCTTCTTCTTCTTCTTCTTCTTCTTCTTCTTCTTTTTGAACGCCGAATGCCATTTATTAAAGGAGGGAGAAGGTCTTAAATACAGGCTTACAGCACAATGGGAGAACCCTGGAGGGTAGAAGTTCACTTCTTCTTCTTCTTCTTCTTCTTCTTCTTCTTCTTTTTTTTGAGCTGAGGATAGAACCCCAGGCCTTGCGCTTGCTAGGCAAGTGCTCTACCACTGAGCTAAATCCCCAACCCAGCTTCTGATGTTTTACAATCTTGCATCTAAGCTGTTAACACCCAATATGCTGGATACACAGACAGGGAGCTTCCCTTAAGCATTCAGGAGGATGGAATCTCGCAGGGAATTAGCATAGGGAGGATATCAAGGTCAATGTCAAGGTCAGCAAGCAAGGCAACAGTTACCCAAAATGGGGGCCAGGGCCCTACAGGTCCCCCCCCCCTGCCTTTTACTAAAAACATGAGCTTCTGACTTAGGTTGCGTGGGATGTCAGCAGGTCACCTTATCTGTCATGGAGACACCTGTCCAGGCCACACAGGCACTCTGCCTTAGGTTGGTGAGCGCCCCCCAGGCATTACCTGTCTCTGAATACTCATTATCATACAGGCTCAATCATAAGAGAGCTGCAGAGTTAACTGTTACCAAAGATCTCCAAGTGGCGCTGGGCTTGCAATCTGAGTGTGCGACACAGAAAAGACCAACAGAAGTCTTAACCCACCCATAGCTGGCAGGCTAAAGGCAGTTGAGCCATTCCCTTCCTTAATGAGCCTTACTGTAAATTGGAGTCCTTGTAAGATGGTATCTCAAGAGTAAATGGAACTTGAGTTTGTAAATTTATAACTTTCAAAGCCAATCAAAATGTATATAGCTATTGATTTAAATTTTTCATGCCCAATAGAATGAAAGATTAATTAACAGTGGTAGCTACTTTTGCTGCCAGGGTCTCCACTGTGCTAGCTGTAGTAACCAATTATGAAATGGCAATCCCAGAAACAGTAGTAGCAGTGGTCGTCACTGTTATAACAGCAACAATGGCAGCAGTGATGTCAAATTCTCTTCTGGAGCATGTGGGTATCCATTGACATGGACACAACTCCACGAACATGAACCTCCAAGGCCCATTATTCTTGAACCCACCACGACTTAAGCTGGCAGCTCTGCAAAAGAACAATTAAGAACCATAAAGGAAAAACAGGCAGCTCACAAGGAGCAGAACTAATGGTCTCATAATGGCTACATTCAGACTCACAAATTTTAAGGTATCTTCAAAGGGGGCTAAATGAATTTCAGGAGGCCAAAAAAATGTTGCACAGAGCCACTCCTGAGAAGTAGGTACTGCCCCAGCTTGAATAGGATTGTGAGAATGAAAATGCTTAGCTGGCATGCTACTGTTAATAAATGGAGGTTAGTGATCTTCAGTGTTATCCTTAATCTCCTAGGTATCTGGATATACTTGAAAAAGCAGTTACCATACATTACCTTCTGGAGAATCTAACCACATGGCTTCAGTTCCTAGGCTTACATTAATGCTTGCCAAAGCTGGCCCTATTGGGCTTTCAATCCCCATTGGCATCGGAAGGGGAGAGTTTTTCACGAAGGCCCAATAGGTTTCTGCCATGTTGGGCTTCAGCTGCAGCCACAGGGTGCACTCAGCACTCAGAAACCCAATGAGGAATTTCATTGTCCTGAGGAAAGACATAAGCTGAATCCCGGGCCCACACCAACACCAGATTGGGTCCCCTCCAAGTGTCAGTAGAAAGATCCTTCCATCTCTCCAGAGGGTGATTTGCAACAGGAGCCCTCCAGTGCTTGTCTGTAGTGGATACTCCAGCAGAATCCACTGATAAAAATTTAAAATATATAATACAAGGGAAAGAATAGAATGTGGAGAGGAATGATGAGCCCCTAGTTTCCCCTTTTTGCTTTAGCAAAATATGTTTGTTTGGTTTTTTTTTTTAATAGTTCAAATTTTTCTTTTCTTTTTAATTTTTTTAGATTAATTAATTAATTTTTCTATTATCAGCTTGATACAGTATAAATTCTTATCTTAATAGTGTAATGTTTCATTGAGGGTTGCTCAGTAATTGAGTAAAGCCAGATCTTATTATAAGCAACAGTCATCCTTGGGTCCATGCCATATATATAGCCTATGGTTCTGTGGGTTGCAGTCTGATTGTTCTTTGCTTTCTATCTAGAATCCACTTATGAGTGAGTACATACCATGTTTGTCCTTCTGGGTTTGGGTTACCTCACACAAGGTGTTGATGAGTGAGCAATGTGTACTTCAAGAGTAAGAATTTGAAAAAGGAACATTTTTGGATGGTGCATGGATGCATTCCACAAACACATGTTTATTGAGAGTCACTGCTATTAGGTAGTGAAAAAGACACAGAGTTCTGTGCCGAGGCCTCAAGAGGCTGGTACACACCTGTTCTCTCCTGGAAGTTGCCCAGCTGCTAATGAACTGCAGGCTGCATTGCTGAGGATGAGAGGCCATCCAGAGCAGAATCAAACTATAACCAAGGGTGTCTTAGACCAGCCAGTCTCTAGTGGACACAGCAGTTTCCTGGAGGGGTGCTGCGGACCATAGAAATATGAAGCAGGAATTCAGCTGACTATAGCAAAGGCTAATACCTGGAAGAAACAGGGATCTTTCAGAGGAAAAAGCCAAGCCTCAAGGGCTCTTGGTGATATTAGCTCATATGTATGTATGTATGTATGTATGTATGTATGTATGTATGTATGTGTGTATGTGTGTATTAGCTGGTTTCTGCAATGATTTTCTTGTGCACTATGGCAGCTTTCCCAATTGATTCTTTTCCTAAGAACTTCTAAACAGTGTGGACTGATCATTTCTTGGGCATATACAACTAAGGTATTTGGATACGTTTATGTAGGCAAGGCTTCCTGCTTCCAGGCTTTCTGCTTCTTCTTTTTAACGTTAGAATTCAGATATGTGCCTTCTGCAATTATCTCTTTAGCAAGCACACAGAGCCAGGCCCAGCTCTGGACAAAAGCATCCAAGGACAAATGGCAAACAGAATAAGCTCTCCAGACCACCCGCTAGGTAAATATCCACATGGAGACACCGCCTAGGCCAGGCAGATGTTAGATACATAGCCTTGCTTCTTGTGAAAATTAAGCTCAGACCCCCTTTTTCTCACAGTCCAAGTAGCACCCTTGAGCAACTTATTTAGAACAAAAGGATTTTTACATACCAGGTACATCAACCTATGAGGCAGGTTTCCTAGCTCTGAGCAGATTTACCCCCACCCAACCAGAAAGCAGAGCGCCAGAATGTGGCTGGTGGTATATGTATGGATATTGGTCATGGGGAGAGGAAAGGAAGGGATGAGGATGGAGACAGGAAGGAAGACAGATGAGAACGGGATGGAAAGAATGTAGACAGAACTACGAGAGCACAGCAGCTAAGGGACAGAGAGGAGCTGAGTACGAGAACAGAACTGAAGCCGTGTAGACAGAGTTTTGTCTCAGAAGAACAAAGTGAATGGACTAAGGAGTTTCATGTAAGTAGATTCACTTGATATCCTTCAGATTAGTAACCCCTGCTGCTCGTAGCCTCTTCCCCAGGACTCTGGGAGAAATCTCCTCAGGGCAGGTACCTGAGAGGATTTGATAGAGGGGCCAGCTAGGTAGGCCAGAGGCTCCCAAACAATGGAAAGGCTACATTCTTGGAGTACTTGTTATTCAACAATAACTGACTGACATGAAAGCATCCATTCCACTCTGTATGAAGCATGGCTTTGACGGTAAGAGAAAATAAGGAGGCACTAACACGACGTCCTTTTGTGTGAGTGCTCGGACAGAGGACATAAACACCCAAACATTATCATGCCAGAGCTTAGGCTTTGCAGAAAGGCCACAGCTTTTTCTTTACAGGAGCATATCCATTACTAAGTGATTTAGGAGTAAGAATAATTGATTTCAGAATCCCATAAATTATACAACATAATGAGGGATAAGTAGGCTTGTAGGGTCGAGTTATGCAGTGGGGTACAAGGAGCATGAGGGAGCTGTGTGCATCTCTCCGTCAATTACCATGTTTAGTTCTTCAAGTTGCCTCCAGTCAGATCTACAACCTAAGAATCAGCTGTGCATCTGTGCACCATGGCTGAATAGTCAAGGTGGATTTTAGAGGGCAGTTTACAACATCCTCCTCACCCACCTCCTGGAGGCAGGGTTTCTCTCTTTTCTGCTGGGATTACAAATGTGCACTCCTGATGTTTTCCTGTTGGTGTAGTGACTGCAGTGAGGCTAGGGATATTGTAATTATCATCTGCCACCCTTCAGTTCCTTGGTCAGGCAGTGTCCTGCCTGAGGCCTGGCAGGGCTTCTGGTCCCACTGCCCCAGCTCTGCTTGTGGCCGCAGTATGTAGGTTTAATTTAAGTCTCCATTGTTCTATTTATCAATAAGACTCAGAAGTCAGAGGCTGGGATGGAAACCTGCTAGCTCAGAGAGTCTGAGGAGCAACTAGCAGACCTTGCTTTTTGAACAGAGACACCACAAGAGACACATTGCTTCCCTGTCCCAGAACCAAGAGGGCTCAACCTCCAGTCCCTGCCCTTTCCTTCCTGTGTGGCTTCTCTATCCAAATTGCTGGCTTCTCTATGGCCATAGTCAACTAGTCACTGGCTCCACCTCCTGATTCAAGGCAAACTTTACCAGGCAGTCTCGGAGTGCCAGAGTGTGATCGAAATATCCCACAACATACTCCTATGTTTGTCTGGATCCTGTACATGGGTTCTGAGGATCAAACTCAGGTGATCAGGCTTGTATGCCAAGTGCTTTTACCCATTGAAACATCTCGCCAGTCCCTGTAGTCCTTTCTTTATATGGTTAGATGTTTACCGGGAATAGGAGGTACCATTTTTAGTTCCTGGTGAGTGGCTCTGTGAAAAGATTGTGGGGAAAGTCTACTTTATCTCTCTCATATTTTGATGTTCCCTGTTCTCAGTAGAGTCCATACGCAATTGCACATAAATGAAGATTCCTGAGTAAAAATTTCAGGATAACTCTTGAAACATTTTCCTGATGTATAGTCACACTTAAAATTTCTAACAGTCAAAAGAAAGATGGAAAAGATGTGCATTTCCCCAGAGGAAGTACTTACCAGGTGTTTCTTGGAACCTGGAAGACAGAGCTTTTTAACTTTTTGCTGCATCCCTTCTGTTTCTGTGCCTGGCCCAGGGTATCCAGGTCATGGCCCAGGGGATGCTTTGATGATTGATTGGCTGTTCTGCTTTTCCTGGCCTCTCATTTCCAGACTTTAATTGGTTTGATTTTGATGGTGACTTCTGGGTTTTGTTCCCTGGTTTCACATTTATGGTCTGGAGTTTTGTAGGCTACACTCTCCACACCATTTCTTGGACCGAGGAAAATGTGCTGGTGTGAGATAATGGCCGGGTGTGGCTCACACCCTGGCAGTGGTGTTGGAGAGTCCTGTCACGGAGCCAACAGGGACGTAAATAGGAATGTGTGTCCAGGTGGGTCAATCATTATTTAATAGTGATCTTGGAGGGATATGAGAGAGAGTAGCACCCCCATAACCACCCTGCCCCAGCACTGCCCTGTGTGGCTCTGTATCTTTTCTGGCAGCCAATTAGAGGTGCTATTTCTTGGCAAGGATTCCAAGTAGTTTCCTGGAAACCACACAAGCCTGGCTACAAAAGGAGGTGTCAGAGATATAATTCACACAGCCGAGGTTCGTATACGGTAACTATGAAAGCAGACTCCAGGTGCTTAAGCCTCCCACATTGCCTCAGCACTGAGGAGGAGTCCTTCACTACACCTTGCACAAAGGGAACTGATCGTTAGGACTTTCAGAAGGTGGTGACTGAGCAGTGGGCTGACTGGGCATGATAGTGATAAGGACAACAGCACTGAATCAAACAAATCAAATCAAAACAAAACCTTTCCATACCAACCAAATCCAAATCCCAGTTTCACCTCACTTCACCTGCAGTCTCCATATTCGCCACCAGATGGCAGTAGGTACACATGCTTTTTCTCTATCTGTCAGTCTTGTCACCACTGGGAAGAGTTTTGTGTTACAATTTAAAGAAATCCGATAACAGCCCTCATATCTCAATATTTTCACTCAGTTGTATACATAAACTCTGTGTTTGCCCCATGAGAAGGCCAGGCTTCCCCAGGGTGCTTTCAGAAGGTACAAAGGCAGGCATTCTACCTCACACAGAGACTCCATTCTCTCTCCCTGCACTCACGGCCTTTCTTCACATGCACGTCCACTGCCACACACAAACCTGCTGCACATATATATCCACATGCATCCACCCCATATTAGTCCAACCCCACCCATTCCACATACTCCCATGTCCACTCAGCATGCACATATAAACCATAGAAGTCTACCTCTCATCCATTCTATATACTCACATCCAGTCACTGAAATATCCGTGTGCATCTATCCCACACATTCACAAATATACACTAATCACACAACCCACTTACACACATCTTCACACCCTATATTCATCAACCTTGCTCTCCCACCTACTCCCATATCCATGTGCCACATAAATACACACCTCCACATACTACACTCCCCATATACATCCACTTACATATGTACATCCCACACACCCACCCCTACACACACATAAATCCATCTCCAGGCCTCTTCACCCAATCTCCACCATATCCCCACGCCCTACACATCCACTTGCCACACACATCCATCTACTCCACCATCCATTCCATGTGCATCCACCCCGCTGACCACACACTCCATCTCACACACGTACTCCAGCTTCCTCCCAATCCACCACTATTCACATCCACATATATCCATCAATCCCCCCACACTACACATCACACACACACCACACACACACCACACACACACATCACACACACATATCGCATCATACACATACATACTCACACCACACACACATCACACATACACTACACACACCCCCCCACACTACACATCACACATGCACACCACACACACACTACACAAGCAAACACACACCACACCACACACACATACAGATACCACACACCACACCACACACACATACATACACAGACAACACAAATACTCATCACACACACTTACACACACCACACACACATACCACACATTCACCACACACACACCACACACATATCACACACACACACTGTATCCCCCACATACACAGACACCACACACACACACACACACACACACACACGTCACACACTAACACCACACACACCACACACACATACACACACATCACACCCACCATACACACCCACACACTGTATGCTGATGCTCATCCACTGCACCATCCACATCTCTTCCCGTACACACATGCAAATCCTCTTCTAAAATTGGAGTCTTGAGACCCCGCTGTACACCTGTTTTGTTAGACTTTCTTTAAAACAGTGTAAGAAAGGAATGGCTTAAAAATCGCTGCACCCAGGCCCCCAAACCTTTAGAAGTCGTTCTTTTTAAAAATGCACCGAAAAAGACTAATTCTCATTTTAACATTATTTGTATTGGTATTTCTTTTTCGTCTACATTTGAGAGATCTCTCAAAGCGTGTCTGCCTCTCGTGGTAAATTACACATGCCGAAGCATTCGAAGATTTAGAGCCAGAGCCGCAGTAAACCCAAGAGCCTCAGATTTGAAGCTCCTTCTTAGAAATGGAATTTTCAAGGATTTTCTGAGCTTCAGAAGGGCTACCTTCCACTAAACTGGGAAGGGCAGTCAGCTCCAGTCCACACTCAACCTCCACGAAGTAAAGCAGCTCACATCACATCACGTCATGAGTTTAGCCTCAATGTAAGTCTTTATCTTATGGCATGAGTTGAAGGTACTTGGGGGGGCCACAGGGATGCGCTTGGGGTTACTTTTTCTCTTACTCTAAATCATAGCAAAGCATCCTAATGGCTCTTCCACTTCCACCATAAATTAAAAAAAATATTTTGCATCCCTGTCAAACTTCTTTCCTATTGAAAAGTTTCTGTATCTTTTAATTGTAGGCACTCTACCCCAGAACTTCCAGCCCTATGAGATGCTCATCGTAACCGGCACTGACAGGAAAACTATACATTTTGATGAAAATTATCTATGCCAACATTTTCAGTGATATATTTATTGCATAATGTGGATTTATTTATTTTTTGCTAGATGAACATATTCCTCAGACTCTCGGCTGTTTTAGAAGGCTAAAGGGTAGCAATTACAGCAGGCTTTTTAGATTTATAGACAATTTTGAGGGAGAGCCCTGGATTCTGTTAGTGAAATTACCTTCATTTTATCTCTATTGGTTTCTGTTTCATTTATCAGAATTCTTTGAGGTTTTGATTTTCTACTTGGGAAAGAGAAATATTTGTATTGGAGGGAAGAAAATCTGGGAACAAAGAAGGGGGTCTGCTATAATAATTGCCACGCCTGGAGCAAGTGTATTGAACACAGAACCCATACTCGTCTCTGTGTTCCAATTTTTTGAGACTGGGTGGAAAGGGTGCGCACGGCAGAGAGGGGGCAATTAAAAAAGGAACAACCACCCCATCCTGCAGCTTAAGTTCCCTGGGCACCATTTTCCAAGCTGGCGTGTCACGTGTCTGAAGCCACATAGGAAGTGAGACCGGAAATGGAAAGTGCTGGAGCGCCCACTGGACGGCCCTTCTCAGCATCGCGGTGCCCTGCACACCTTCACGGGGGCCCTGGGCAGACGCCATCGCCCAGGACGCAGCCTCTCGCCGCCCTCCCCACACTTGGAGGTGGGCAACAGCAGCTTTTGAGTGGGAAGCAATTTAAAAACCAGTCATGTTTTGATCCCTCCGGCCTGGCTTGTTCTGATTAATAAGCCCGGCTTTCCAGGCCCTGCCCACAGGCTCCTCAGCCCCCACGCTGCAAGGCTGTGCCTGAAGCATCCTCCTTTTCCCTTTGAGCACATCCAACCTCCCCAGAAGGGCATGCCAAGCGCTGGCTGACCTTGCCAGGAGGAATTCCTCTCTGTGGCTCTGCGCTTCCTTCCTGGCTCCCTTCGGGCAGTCACTCCAGGCCAAGCTGCCCTTTGACCCTGATTACATTTCACTGGTGTCCCGACAACTGCTGATTTGGCTTCTTTCTTTCTTTCTTCTTCTTCTTTTGTTTTTTAATTGAAAGTAAACCTTCAAAGCTGGCCAGCCACCCAAGAAGTGCTCGCGAAGGCTTCAGCTGTGCAAGGGACCTGAAACAGAAGCCGGAGCCCCATGCTGTCCTCCTGCTCAGGGCAGGAGCCACCAGGCTCTGTGGGTTCCTGAGCTGCTTAGCTGTCAATTTAGCTTTTGCCTGAAAAGAAGGGAACATGGATTTGGAGGAAATGTGTGGTGATTTGGAAAATAGTGCTCTCTGTCTCTCTGTCTCTCTCTCTGTCTCTGTCTCTCTCTCTTTCACACACACACACACACACACACACACACACACACACACACACATACACACACTGGGAGAGGGAGAGAGATTCCGGACAGGATGTATTGGGGTACATTGAAGAAGGAAACACATTGATAAAAATCACACTCAAATTTCAGTTTTGAGTATCAGAAGCAGCATGGCCTGGATGGCGGAGCCAGAGACCAGGGGCTTAAGCTCGATCTGGGCTTGGCTCCTTAGGTGACTTTATTTGAAACTAGCCCTTTAAGTTGATGTCTCTTCCCCAAATACATTCTTAAAAATATAAATTAAAAAAATATTTAGAAAAATTATATGATTAATACTCTTGTATCTGTCATTCAGGACCAACAACAGCTAGCATTTTCCATCTTGGCTCACCTTGACTTCTGTGTGAATAAACACACATACACTTTCTTTTGCTGAAACACTTGAAATTAAGTTATCGGTACCATGACCCTTCACCCCTGACTGAAGACCCCAGCATGATTTCCTATGAGGCTATTTTTCTACATAACTCATTACAATTAATTGTACCTAAAAAATCAAATGGAGTTGCTATGGAGGCCAGCCTGAGAGTCAAAGCTATATAGTGAGGCATTGTCTCAAAAAATGAATGGATGGATAAACAGGTATTCCCTAATAACATCTATTATCACTAATACTGGATCTTCTAACTGTAAACTGTTTTCAACAAGTGATTTTTATTTTTTTGAATAAAGGGCCAATCAAGATTCACACATTGTGCTTGATCATTGGCTTAATATTTCTGGTCTTCCTGAGGTACAACCAATATATACAATTTGTAGCCTTACCTGCATGTTGTAGAATATTAGTTTAAGACGTGTTACATTCATTTATGCTGTGGAATATTTGTTTAATGATGCAAAGATATGTTGTATTTGTTTAACTCTGTGAAGCTGTGTTACTTTGCCTGTCTAAAACACCTGATGGTCTAATAAAGAGCTGGATGGCCAATAGCAAGGCAGGAGAGAGAAATAGGTAGGATTCCAGGCAGAGAGAATAAATAAGAGGAGAAATCTAGGTGCGAAAGAGGGAGAGGATTGAGAAAAGGAGAAGGAGAGGAGGATGCCTGCCACCCAGCCACCCAGCCACCCAGCCACCCAGCCACCCAGCCACACAGCCAGCCATGGAGTAAGAAGGAAAGAAAGATACATAGACTAAAGAAAGGTAAAAAGCCCAGAGGCAAAATGTAGTTAAAGAGAAATGGGATAATTTACATTAGAAAAGCTGGCTAGAAACAAGCTTTCATTTGGCATTCATAAGTAAGGCTAAGACTCCACATATGTATTTGGGAACTGGGTAGTGGGCCCCCAAGGGGGGAAAAACAATTCTACCTGTGTACCTTAGTGAATATTCACATGAGTATACACGCAAAAAACTGCCACAGTTCAACATATAGAATATTTCTAACATCTCAGGAGTTTTTTCCCCCATACTTTCTCAGTCCTCAGCACCTAGAATAAGTGAAGATACAACACAATTATAATCTCTCAGATCTTTAGATCAGAGTTTGGAGTTGGTTGAGTCACCATGAAAATAGTTCATGTTATGACATGGGATGTGAAACATGCCGCAGGTTCATGTGCTTGAGCAGCCGGTCCTCAGCTTGCAGGGCTGTTTGGGGAGGCTGTGGGTCCTTCAGGAGGTAGAGCCCTCCCTGCTTGCAGTTGTACTAGAGGCAAGCTTTTTGCAGTTTATCTTATTAAAAAATGTTTTAAAAATTACGGTGTGTATACGTGAGTGCCAGTGCATGCATGCTGTGACATACGTGGAGGTCGGAGAACTGTTCTGAAGTCAATTTTCTCCTTCTACCTTTATGGGGTTTCTTGGGATTAAACTCCAGTGCCCTCTTCCGGTCTGTTAGGACAGTCTGTTTCCAGTTTCAGCATCTCCGCTTCACCTCTGCTGGTGCGGTGTGATCAGCACAGTCCCTCCTGTCACAGACCTAGTCCGTCCCAGCCACCATTCTCTCCTTGCCGGGACGGGCTTTGTCCCCTGAGCCGAGAGTCAGAATGAATCCTCCCACTCTGAGTTGCTCTGTCAGGTATAACAGAGATGAGCAAAGTAGTTAACGCAGTTCTCTGCGTCTAATGGGCTTCAACATTTCCCAATCCACGACCCTGCAATTCCTTTCCTCAGTACAGACCTGTGTGTTGCACACGTCACCAGAAGACCATGAAGGAGAGTTTGTAGCAGACTTAGCCCTTTTATCACCAAACTGGACTGGAGAACAAGAATCCTTTCTAGCTGCCACTGTGCCTTCACCCTGGACCAGAGTGAGGTTGTTACATAGGGCCTGGCACCAGCGATTTAGACAGGGTTTCACTAGAATGACCGCTGGGCCTAAATCCTCTAGCTACGAATTCACTTCCGGAAGTTAGAAATGGTGCCAATTCTTTGTTTTGTTTTAAATAACTTGTGCTAAAATGCCCACAGAATATAGCATCTGAACCATTTCTAACTGTGTGATTGAGAGGCAGCAAGCACACTCTCACTGTGCTCCCATCGTGGCCGGTCTCAGCACCCTCATGACTTCTCTTCTCTTTCTTTTTTAGACAGTCTTGTAGTTCAGCTAGCAATGCCGGAAACTCACTCCCGAAGTAGTGGAGAATGACCTTGTCCTGTGTCTGCTGAGAGAGCTGGGATTACAGGTGTGTAACCTCCACCCCCACCCCGTGCCTGGCTTAGCACCTCACTTACTTTTGACAGCAGGAAAGACATTTTCTTAACAAGCACAATGTTCTCTCCTAAGCCTGAAGCTAGGTCATCCGTCTGCACAAAGCACTGGACGGCCGTGATTTAAAGTACAAACTCACGTGTTGAGTGTTTCCTGAGAGGCTGTGAGGAATGACAGATCACAGTTTGCCAAGGAGCTCTCTTCCTTATCAGATCTGGTCCCATTCCCTCGGAACTTCAATTACTCATTAGTCCGCATGAAGATGGGAGAGGGCTTAGAGAGAAATGAATAATTATTAAAAAGGGCCAAGAGAGCGAGTTTTCAGAGCTGGAACTCTCCGGCAAACCCCCCTCTCTGAGTAGGCCCTCTGGAGTTAGTGCACATAGCTGTACCTGGCCCCCACCTGGCCATAATTAGCTTCCATGAGCTCAGAGCAAACACTGAAATAAATGATGTCAGAAACCTCAGCAATCTGTCATGATCCATGCTACACAACTAAAGCTGTGTGCTTTCCTGAGGTTATGTCACGCAGATGACAGGGCATTTAGAATGGGGCCCAGAACTCATTTGGTGTGCTTTCATTCGCCATTCTGATGTCCTTTTCCTGGACTGCATTGTGAGCTGAGTGGTGGGAGCCATAGGAGGAAACTATGGAACACTCTTGGGTAATCTATAAGACCTTCTGTGGACTTGAAATTTGTCTGCAGACAAGACTTTTCATTCTAAGCAAGCAGAACGCTACATGCTTGAGAATCAAAAAAAAATGGAATAGCGTAGAGTGAGTGGGTGGAGCCATATGTTAGAGATGTTCAGTATACATGGGGATTGTATCCTACGCACATGACCTCCTCCTGTGTCCTCAACCCCAGCCCACCACTCCAGCTCCTCTGCAGTTGCCTGTGTCTTGTCGATAGATACTACACTATTGTCCTTTTGCTATGAACCTGCAAGGTGGAACCTGGTGCTTCGTGTGTGAAGTCAGAACTTAATAATCAGCCATGGTGTGACCAGGAGTCCGCCTTTCTTGGGGGTCTCACAGGAAGAGCTGGAGATGATTGAGGGACAAGTTACAGATAACAATAAAATTAGAATAATAATCATTAGATTTTGCTGAGGTAAGGCAGAGCAGGGCAGAGGTGTCTGAGCTTGATCGACGGTGGCGATTTTACTGTTCAGTTCCAGGGAGGGGGCCTCACTGTCATCTCCATTAGAACATTTCTCCAGGCTTTTTCATTGTTTTTGAGAGAGTCTCCTGTATCTAGACGGACTTCCAACCGGCTCTGCTGAAGATGACCTTGAACTTCTGACTCTCCTGCCTTCTATTCCTGCTTTACCTAGTGCTGAGATGGAGCTGGGTAACATGGTTCAGTTGAACCACGAAAGCTAGTGAGCTCTGCCAGTGAGGTCCATCCCAAAGCCATTGCAGTTTACTGTGGGCTCCCAAAGGCTCTGAGCAGGAGCACTGAATAGGAACCTGTCCATTCCCAGTGTCTAGCTAAGTGTTTCCTGACTCACAACTTTGGGAAATAGCGCTTCATCCCCAGGTCAGAAATGAAGAGAATGGTCCCAGAGTGAACAAGAACTTGACACAAGGTCAAATCATGAGTCAGAGCTCAGGTGCCTGTGATGTAGGGAGTGAGTCCTTTTGGAAACTGAAGGGGATTCGGGAATCCAGACAGTCACAGAACAGTTCAGCAATGTCTGGTCTCTGCTTCAGTGTGACCTTGGCCTGCCAATCTTGGAGTCCTTGGGGAGGGAGGTTCTCTGGATGCTGACACGAATTGAAAATATGTCTTCAGGAGGTCAGAGTCAGGCCTTTAACTATTAGCAAAGGAAGCAGGGGCAGTGTGGTGGTGTGGTGTTGTGTCGTTGGGGTGTGGTGGTGGTGTGTGGTAGGGTGGTGTGTTGGTGTTGGTGTGGTGGGGTGTTGGTGGTGTGGTGTGGTGTGGTGGTGTGGTGTTGTGTCGTTGGGGTGTGGTGGTGTTGTGTGGTAGGGTGGTGTGTTGGTGTTGGTGGTGTGGTGTTGGTGTTGGTGTTGGTGGGGTGGGGTGTTGTTGGTGGTGTGGTGTGGTAGGGTGTTGGTATTGGTGGTGTGGTGTGGTAGGGTGTTGGTATTGGTGGTGTGGTGTTGGTGTTGGTGTTGGTGGGGTGGGGTGTTGTTGGTGGTGTGGTGTGGTAGGGTGTTGGTGTTGGTGTTGGTGTTGGTGTTGGTGTTGGTGTTGGTGTTGGTGTTGGTGGGGTGGGGTGTTGGTGTTGGTGTTGGTGTTGGTGTTGGTGTTGGTGTTGGTGTTGGTGTTGGTGTTGGTGTTGGTGTTGGTGTTGGTGGGGTGGGGTGTTGGTATTGGTGTTGGTGTTGGTGTTGGTGTTGGTGTTGGTGTTGGTGGTGTGGTGTTGGTGTTGGTGTTGATATTGGTGTTGGTGTTGGTGTTGGTGTTGGTGTTGGTGTTGGTGTTGGTGGGGTGGGGTGTTGGTATTGGTGTTGATGTTGGTGTTGGTGTTGGTGTTGGTGTTGATGTTGGTGTTGGTGTTGGTGTTGGTGTTGGTGGGGTGGGGTGGGGTGTTGGTATTGGTGTTGATGTTGGTGTTGGTGTTGGTGTTGGTGTTGGTGTTGGTGTTGGTGTTGGTGTTGGTGTTGGTGGGGTGGGGTGGGGTGGTTGTCACTCTTCTAGGCACTTAGGCCAAAAAGCCGTTTCCAGGCAGAAGAGAGCTTCAGAGAAGGCTGGGTAGCAGTCTGGCTCTGTGGCCTAGACATTGAGAGAGTAAGAGTTAGACAGACTGGTAGGCAGACACATAGGAAGAGGGGCCACGGCTAGGAGCAAAGCTGGCAAACTTTCAAGACAGTGGCATCTTCCTCACCCTCCTGGCTTGAGATGAAAGGTTGACAAGTTAAAACAGGCCCTGTGGGCTTTTTCTCTCCAGGAGGCCCTACTGATGGGCCTTTTCTCTCCTGGAGGTCCCTGGGCTGCTCCACAAGTTCAAGGCTGGTTCAGCACCTGGAGTCCAAACTGGCCTTGAGTTTGAAATCTTCCTGCATCAGCCTCCTGTGCTGGGATTACAGCCATGCACCTCCAGTCTGGCTCCTATCTTGCTTCCTTTCCAAGTCTTGCCTCAGCCAGTACCTTGTTAGCTGCTATGTGAGGCAGTACCCTGTGGGGAACTCCTTTATTTATACACTTTCAGTGTGTAATTTCTTTGGTTGATCTAAAAGCATTTGAGGAAAAGGAGTTAAGTGTGCCCAGGAGTCCTCCTGCCTGCTATCTGGCCTCCTTGAATTGTGACCTTAAATTGGGCTTGCTCCAGAACTGTCTTGAATTGAGCACGCTCAGGAAAAGTGCCCGCCCCCAGAGTGTTCTCCCATATGAATATGTATATACTTCTGAAGAAACCCCATGCTTCCTCTGCAGGAAGAACTCACTGCTTTGTAAACAGCTCCTCTTGGACCTCTATCTACATCCTCACTTTTTCTCAGCTCTGCTAGTCTGGCTTCCCTAGCTCACTGGGAGGCAGGCCCATCACAGTCACAAACAGACCAGACAATCTATGGCTGGCCAACAGCTCAGTGAGGGGATAAATGGATGCTGCATCCTGAGGCCAAATTGTTTTGGGATTCAAAGAAAGAAATTGTGAGCGGAAGTGGGAGAAGGGGAAGAGGTCACAAGGCCTTATACATGAGCTGCTTTGGGAAACTGAGTGGATGGAGGATGGACAGAGGGACTGTCGGGCTGGGCTAAGGACGGTGGGTAGGAAGGGTTTGGCCTGTTTGGGAGAGATGAGCTTAGTTTTAGACTTTGGGAGGGCCACTCTGAAGGTGGCCTTGAAGACATGGTTTTGTCACATGAAAACGCTCAATAATACCCTAAAGTATTCAAAGTTTACTGTAAAAAGAACCTTCATTTTCTTTGTATGCTCTCTTGCATTTTCAAATTCTCTACAAGCAGGGGAAAAATGCATTTCTGTATATAACTATTATATTATGTAAAGTATGTTGTATCAGTTACTTTTTTATTGTGACCAAATACCCGACTGAAGCAATCTCAGAAAGGATGGGTTTATTCTGAGTGACAGTTTGAGGGTCAGTTCAATATGGACTGAAGGTGTGTGGGGCAACATGTATGATGGTTTGTCCTACTCAACTAACTCAACCTAGAACTCCCTCACAGACATGCTCAGAGGCTTGTCTTCTAGGTGATTCTAGATCCTGTCGAGCTGACAATTTTAATCATGACATGCTATCTTACAGCTGAGTGAGGTAGATGGCTGACTCTTATAGTGTCTATAGGCCTTGGCTCAGAACAATGAGTATGACTCCTTTAGTGATGAAAATGTGCTTACTCTTAGAATAAGGAATGTTTTTATCCAGTGGAGACCATGAAGATCTTGGAGGAAGGGGATTAGGCATGGAACTGAAAAGCTTTTCTGGGCACCATGCAGCAGGAGCTGGAAGAAAGAACTGAAGCTCTTCAGGGATGGAAGTTGAAAAACCAGTTATAATTGTTCAAGCAAGAAATGATAAAGGGTGAGACCTTGATCACAGAGGTGATGGGTGCTTGAATGTGGAACAGGAGGGGAGTAGATGTGAGCGATGGGATAGGATGGGTCAAATTGAGGTGTGGCATTTCTTGTGCAGATAATTGGCACCAGGAGCTTGGATGGGGAAACTGAGACCATATTTTGGTCCCTCTTTACACATGATGTGTCTAAGATCAGGGAAGGCTCAAGTGGTAGACTGAAAGCCTATCAAAGAAAGACAGAAGGCACTCTGTTCTGAAACCCGAGCACTGGAGGCTGGAAATGCAGACAGGAATTCTCCACTTTAAGTGTCATGTGAACAAGAGTACTGGAACAGGTGAACTGGGGAAGGCAGTGAGGTGGGACCTGTAGTAGAATCCTTACACTCACGGGCCATGTGGAAGAAAAGAAGCCACAGAAGCAGAGGGAAGAAGAAGAAGAAGGAGAAGAAGAAGAGGAAGAAGAAGAAGAAGAAGAAGAAGAAGAAGAAGAAGAAGAAGAAGAAGAAGAAGAAGAAGAAGAAGAAGAGGAAGAAGAAGAGGAAGAAGAAGAAGAGGAAGAAGAGTGCTCTCAAAGTCAATGGCAAGGAAGAGCCTGGCAAGAATCACTGAAGGATATGTGCTGTGACCACGGACAAATGACACAGAATCACTGAAGGATGTGTACTATGACCACAGATAAGTTACACAGAGCAGGGTTTGAACTGCAGATAAGGGGAAATAATCCAAACAAACCATGTTTGAGGGTAAAGAGATGATTCAGAAGAGCCATGCACTTCTCTTGTAGAGGGCTGTAGTTTGGTTCCTGGCACCCATGATGGGAGCCTCACAACTGTTTGTAATTCCAGCCCTTTGGGGTCCTATGCCTCTGACCTCTGAGGACACAGGCACCTGTACTATTGTAACTGTGTATAGTTATGAGTTCATGACTATACACAAACATACACAATTAAAAATGAAATAAAAATCTTAAAGCCCTTTAGTGTAATTATGTAACATTTAAGATGCGTTTATAGAGCTGGAGGTTCTGCTCAGTTGGTAGCATGACTGCCTAGCATGCACCAGGCCTGGGTTCAGTCCCCAGCACAGCACAAAGCTGGCCTGGTGACAGTGCTGGGATCCCAGCATGTAGGAGGTCAGGGCAGAAGGGCCAAGAGTTAAAGTGACCCCTGACTAGATAGTAAGTTTGAGGCCAGACCCTGTCTCAAAATTAAAAAGACATATATTGAGGACATCCTAATATTGCAGGGGATATATGAATAAATATAATTTACAAATAAACTGGGAAGCAACCAATGAAAATGGCTGTATCTTAAATTCAAATTTAAGCTGGCAGCCTGTATTTTTCTTTGATAAACCTGAAAACCTTCAATGTGACCTGAATTGAAGGGTATCACTCATGAACTCATCAAGAGTCTCAGCAAACTGATCATTTAGCTCCCTTTGAACATGTGAGCAAAATAACAGGGCCTCATAGAAAGGGTCTCACTGTTCTTCTGAGGGTCGGGCTCTGCTGCCCGAATTTCTGTTTAAATGTTTTCTGTCCTAGTAACTCTCACTTCCACCTCATCATAGCACCCCTTCCTGTGTGTGTGTGTGTGTGTGTGTGTGTGTGTGTGTGTGTGATATGTATGTGTGTATTTGTGTGTGTGATGTGTATGTATGTGATGTGTATGTGTGTGTGAGATGTATGTGATGTGGATGTGTGTGTGTGTGAGATGTGTGTGTGTGATCTGTGTTTGTGTGTATGTGATATGTATGTGGTGTGTGTGTGTGTGTGTGTGTGTGTGTGTGAGATGTATGTGTGTGTGTGTGATTCTCACTAGGTCCATATTTAGAGGTTGCAACTCCACCAGCCTGCCATCCCTCATACTTGTCTTCAACTTGTACATTGGATATAACATTCTCTGTCATGTGTCTGCATTTTATTGTCACCTATGGGTGACGACATGCACTTGGTGTTGTTCCTGAACCGGACCCAATTAGCACATATTCAAACAAGAAGGACCTACATGATTCTAATGTTCCCAGTACCCTCTCTGAATGTAGGACATGAAATGAGACCATAGAAAACCACCTAAAGAACCTGAATGTATGTTTTCAAGTCCAAAATTGCTAACCTCCTCCTTCATTTCCGCTGTTGCTTGTGGGCCTGAAGGACTGTGGTGCCGAACACACTTAGAATGGCCGTAAAAACAGAACAAGGGGCTGGAGAGACGACTCAGCACTCAGGGGTCAGTTACCAGGGTCCACAATGGGCGGCCCCCCTCCCCCGCTTACAGGTCTGTGAGGGCACCTGCATGCACGTGGTACAAATCCATGTACTTAGGGCCACACGTGCATACATAAAATAAAATCTTTAAAACCCAAACAACCAATATGAGAGGGGAGGATGTCTGCGTGTGAGTGTTAGGATTCTGCCCCCACTCCAGCTGCATGGCCACACATGCGCAGTTCAGCAGCTAAGTAAGGGGTCTTTTGGTCATCAGTGCGAGCTGGTGATTATGTGCTTGAGGCGTGGTCACACAATCAGCGCATGCACGTGTGCCGCAGCTCTGTAAGCCCACCTGCGCATGTTCACAATGTTCACAGGAACCCTTAAAAGGTCAGACACAGACTCTTCCCGCCTCTCTCTGTTCTCTGCACGTGCTTCTTCCCCAGGCCTGGTTCCTTTGTCCCCCGCCCCTTCCTCCTAATAAAGCTTTGACACTGGGTTTGTTGTGGCTCGTGACCTTTCTGCGTGGTAATAATAAGCGCCGCTTATTATTTTTAAAACAACAGTGAGAGTGTTGGGAAATTAGGAGTCTTACACACTAGCAAGAGGGTAAAATGTGCAGCCTGGGAAACCAGTTGTCATTTCTTCCAAAAGTAAAACCTGGAGTTCACAGACGACCAGCGGCCCTACTGTTGGTGCTCTGGAGACTATAGGACAGAAAGTCCTGTAGCTGTATCCCCTGCTCATTTCAGTGCGTTCACAATGACCTCAGAGCGGTAAAACCCAAGTGTCCACCAACAGATGAATAGATACCCGATTGTGAAAATTAATATAAAGAAATACTAATCAGCTATAAAACGGGATGGGGTTCGGGCACATTCTACAACAAGGTATGAATCTCGAAAACACCAGAGTAGATAAAGTAAGTCAGACTCCATAGAACAACAGGATTTTAGTCACACAGAATAGGCACAGCCACAAAGAGAGAGTTCCTAAGAAGCTTCTCTGGGCAGGGGGAGGGGACTGGAGTGTGTGGGTGGGGGAGGGGACTGGAGTGTCTGTGGGTGGGGGAGGGGACTGGAGTGTCTGTGGGTGGGGGAGGGGACTGGAGTGTCTGTGGGTGGGGGAGGGGACTGGAGTGTGTGGGTGGGGGAGGGGACTGGAGTGTCTGTGGGTGGGGGAGGGGACTGGAGTGTCTGTGGGTGGGGGAGGGGACTGGAGTGTCTGTGGGTGGGGGAGGGGACTGGAGTGTGTGGGTGGGGGAGGGGACTGGTGTGTGTGGGTGGGGGAGGGGACTGGTGTGTGTGAGTGGGGGAGGGGACTGGTGTGTGTGGGTGGGGGAGGGGACTGGTGTGTCTGTGGGTGGGGGAGGGGACTGGAGTGTCTGTGGGTGGGGGAGGGGACTGGTGTGTGTGGGTGGGGGAGGGGACTGGTGTGTGTGAGTGGGGGAGGGGACTGGTGTGTGTCGGGGCTGGGGGAGGGGATTGTTATGTTTATTCTTAGTGGTTATGGAATTCCGATTTGGGTAATGAAATAGTTTTGGAAATGATGGTTTGATAATTCTATGTAGTGCTGTGAATATAATGAATGCCACTAATTACACACTGAACAGGGTTAACGGGATGGTTTACACGCTGGTCCCAGGGCTCAGGAGCCTGAGGCAGAAGGATGAAGCAAGTTCAGTGCTGAGTTGGGGCTCCATAGTGAGACTCTGCTTCACACAGACAGACGGACAAAAATGGATAAAATGGCCATTTTTATATTTTATGTACTTCTTCAGAACTTTAATAATGTGCCCAAACTCACTGAATTGTGTGCTGTAAGTGGGTGAATTGGTGGTATGTGAATTATATTCCAATAAAGTAGTTGCTTATACCCCAGGTATATTTCCTTGTCTCTGTATTCAGGCCTGAGGGACCATGAAACCTTGAACAGGAAAAATAATGAAATGCAAGTTGTTGGAATGAGTAGGGAGCTAAACACAGCTGAAGAGATCAGATAATAACCCTAGAGACTAGGTCTGAGAGGGAGCCGGCCACAGGCCCTGGCAGGGAAGAATGTGTGACTAGGAATCACACAAGCCCAGGGCTGTGGGTAAGGCTAGTATGCTCGCATGCCACATTTACTAACCTAAACGCTCCGAGAGAAGCCCCCAGATGTGACAGATTAGGCAGATTTGTTCAGAAGGTTTAGGGCAGGCACATTTTGAGTCCACCTGCACGTGAAGGGCCTGAGAAACAGCAATGAGCTTAGTCTTGTGAGCCAACCATCTTGCCCTCCCGTCAGATGCTGGGTCTGGATGATGGATTTTTTTTTTTTTTTTTATGTGCCTGTGCAGTTACAGGAGTGGCCCTCCAGACTGTCCACAAAATCACTGGAGAAGAGAAAACTATCCATCCATCCGTTCAGCAGCACAAAGGAACCCACATCAAGAAAACAACCATCCATTCCCTGGAACAGACCTACCAGCTGCCCGTCAATCTGGTGCGAGCTGCAGGTTGCCTGACTAAATTACTGACGAACAGGCAGACAGCACAATTTGTCAGTCAGCAATGAGCAGAAGTGAGCAGAGACGCACAGAAAGCCAGCAAAGCGATTGTAATTAAGAATTATAGACATCAGGCTTCACTACTGCTTTCTTAAGAGAGCAGTGACCTAGCTCCAAGGAGCGAAGGAGGGATCTGGAGCAGAATTAATCTCAGAAACGCCTGCTCTGTACATTTCAATCAACTTCCCATGTGGGGATCCATGAGAATGCAGGTTATTCCCCCCGCCCCCTTCCGCCAGCTCTAACTCTACAGCTCTGGGATTGTAGGCATGTATAACCATGCCCAGCCCTGTTTGCTTATTTTTTTTTCAGACAAAACCAAGTTTTATCATACCTATTAAAGGATGATAATAGTAGTAAAAATAATGATTAAGTAATGTAACATCTGACTTATTTTTACTTTGTGTGTATGAATGCTTTGCCTGCATACCACACACACACACACACACACACACACACACACACACGTGTGCATGCGTGTGAGTCTGCATGTGTGTGTACCACATACATGGAGTGCCCTCAGAGATCAGAAGAGGGCATCATATCCTCTGGAATTGGAATTCCAGATGGTTGTGAGCAGTCATGTGAGTGCTGGGAACTGAACCTAAGTCCTTAGCAAGAGCAGCAAGTGCTCCTAATTGGTGAGCTATCTCTGTAGCTCCAAAGGAAAAGGGATAGCTCATGTTGGCCTCAAACTTCAGCCAATCCCATACTGGTGTGTTCCCCTAAAACTGCCTGTATTTTTTTTTTTTTTAAGGCAGTGGCTTGGGTGGGCTAGGCAGACCTTAAACAAGCTATATGGATGAAGATGACTTGGAATTTCTGTTCCTTCTGCCTCCACTTCCGACTGCTGGGATTACAGCTGTGCACCACTATGCCTGGTTTACGCAGTGCTGGGAACCAAGTGCAGGACATTGTACATGTTAGGCAAACGCTCTGCCGCTGGCTGCATGCCCAGCCCCTTGATTTGTTTTGAAACAAGGTCTTACTACTTAGCCCAAGCTATCTCCAGGTTTGTGACCCTCTTGTTTCATTTGCCCCAATGTTGGGATCATGATCCTGCCACCACACCCAGCTTCATTTATTATAATGGTAGTCGGAGAACTGTGGGCACTAACGTGTGTCTGGATACTTAATGGAGTATAGTCTTACAAATGCTGAGTGTTAACAATGGACCACATACAAAGCATGGACTTGCCCTGGAAAGGGGAAGAGCTGATAACACAGATATTCTGCATCCTGTGTCTACAGGGAAGAAGAGATGCCATAAGAGGTATGTACCACTGTGGGGGCTTCCATTGGTTGGGATCAGGTGGGGTACCTGCCAAGGACTGTCTTAGCTTCCCCCTGCTGCTGCTAAGACAAAATGCTGTGAGGACATAGCTCTCGGTTCTAGAGACTGGGAAGTGTAAGACCAAAGCACTGGCAGAGTCAGTGGTCTGGTGAGGACTTGCTCTCTGCTTCCAGAATGGAGGAGCCTCTGACTGTGTCCTTACATGAGGAAAGGGACAAACACTGTGTCTTCCCAGGAACAAGTGGGCTCTCCTCTGCCTAACATCCTCTTCCTGTTGTGTTGGAGGTCAGGTTCAGTGTGGAGATGTTGGTTAGACAGGAACCAGAGCAATCTGATGGGGAGATGCTCAGACACCACTTCTTGAAGACAGCAGCTTATCAAAATCTAAGTAGGAAGGAACTGTACAAGCTGAGGGAAGTGGGAGGGAAGACGGTCAAGAGACACCACGCCAGGAGCAAGAGAAACAAATGAATGACTATAGGAAACAGTAATAATGGAGTAACTCCTAAGAGTCCTTCTCTGCAGCATTGAAAGAGGCAGGGAGACAAGAATGTTCCTGGAGGTTTTCAGGTGAACTTAACAAGATGAAAGCAAGGTCAGAATTCTGTTGCTGATAGCAAGGAACTCTTACTCTGGGAACTATTTTATGGGTATGAGTGCTATACTTAGGGTTTCTATTTCTGTGATGAAACACCAGGACCAGAAGCAAGTTGGGGAGGAAAGGGCTTATTTGGCTTAACTTCCCCATTGCTGTTTATCACTGAAGGAGTCAGGGCAGGAACTCCCATAGAGCAGGAGCCTAGAGGCAGGGGTTGAATGCAGAGGCTATGGAAGGATGCTGCTTACTGGCTTGCTCCCCATGTCTTGCTCAGCCTGCTTTCTTACAGAACCCAGGACCGCCAGCCTGTGGATGGCACCACCCACCATGAGCTGGGCCCTCCCCATCAATCACTAACTAAGAAATGCTCTGCAGGCCCACAGCCAATCTTATGGGGCGTTTTCCCAACTGAGGCTCCATCCTCATGACACTTGTTTGTGTCAAGTTGACATAAACTAACCAGTACATCGAGTGTTTTGTGTGTAAGTATGAACAGCATATGAGTTCCTGGTGCCCATGGAGGCCAGAAGAGGGCATCAAATGCCCTGGAACTGGAGTTTTGGATGGTTGTAAGCTGCCATGTGAATGCTGGGAACTAAACCCAGGTCATTTACAAGAACAACAAATACTTTTAACTGCTGAGCCATCTCTCTAGCCTCAACTTTTTCTTTTTAAGACAGGGTCTTTCACTGGCATGAAGCTTATCAATCAAGCTAAGCTGATTGGCAGATAAGTCCCAGGGACCTCCACTCTCTGCTTCTTAGCACTGAGATTGAGAGAGTGAGCTATCATGTCTATTTTTAGTGTACAGGTTCAGGGGATTGAACTCAGGCCCATACGCTTGTAAGGCAAATACTTTAACAAATAAACTATCTCCCTGGCCTATTACTATTATTATTAATTTTCTAGTACTGGAAATAGAACTCAGGGTCCTGTGCATACTAAGCACTACCACTGACCTGTTTTTTTTAGTGGTCTTAATTCTTTGTTTTGGGACAGGGTCTTCCTTACTAGGTAGGCTGAGCAGGATGTGAATTTGCAATCCTCTTGCCTCAGCCTCTAGAATAGCTGGGATTACATGCCAACATCATTAACCCAGGCTTTAAGACAGTGGAATATAAATGGAAGTACTCATGCTGTCTTTGGAAGGAAGCTTTAGAAAGCTGGAGAGATGACTTAGTGGTTAAGAGCACTTGTTGCTCTTGTGGAGGACTTAGGTTTGGTTTCCAGCACCCATACTTGGCTCACAACAGTCTGTTCCAGAGGATCCAGCTCCCTCTTCTGGCCTCTACAGGTACCAGCATCCACATACATGTAGGAAAAACATTCATACACATAAAACAAAACAAGAACCTTAAATGGGATATAATTTTTACTACTCCCTTATAGATTCCATAATTGTGTATAACTACATAATTTGCAAGGTCATTTGTGACAGTTTATGCTCACCTGCTATCTCTCTGAGTCTGGATCCCCGAGTGACAGTCCTGAGCAAATCCCCATGCCAATCTACAACTCCTGCATGTCCTAATCCACAAGGGTCAATGAATGGGAGGGGACATAGCTGTTCATAGTCTGAGAGCCTTCCAGGAGTGATTTCCTCTAGGACAGAAAACCATCAGTATGGGCCAAATCTACTCTGGCTTTATAAATAAAAATGGTGTTCCTACTCACTGATGATGGATCTCTGGCATGACTTTCCTGTCTCAATGATAGAGCTGAGTCTTCCCAGCAGAGACAACAGAGCCCCCAAAGACAAAAATACTTTCTATCAAGTCCTTGGTAGAAAAAGGATGCTGGCTCTTGCCTATTTCTGGATATTTGCTAATGAAAGGATACTGTAGGGCAGGATGGGAGAGAGAGAGAGGAGTGTTGGGAGCAGAAGGGAGAGCAATGGGGAGGGAGACAGGCAGGAGGGAAAAGAATGCATCTGGCCATGTGCAAATCTGGAGACATGTCGGTGACTCTCAGCCCCTCCCTGGAGTAGGCCGGCCGGACTTGGAGCTTCCCTGTCTAGCCTGTAGAATCCAGTTTGACTAAGAATACTGCTGATCCACTTACAGAAAAGTCCCCTCCCTCTTGGTTGGGGATTTAGCTCAGTGGTATAGTGCTTGCCTAGCAAGCACAAGGCCTTGGGTTTGATCCTCAGCTCAAAAAAAAAAAAAGAAAAGAAAAGAAAAAGAAAAGTCCCCTCCCTTGGGGTCTTCCCATCCTCCATATTTTATCACCAAGGAGAGCTCTGCTGAGATGATCTGGCAAGAACCCCCTGCTCTCACGGATCCTTCTGGGCATTTCCTTCTACGGGCCTTTCCTTGCTCCTTGGTTGTAGATGCTCATGTGACCTTAATGCATTCTGAGGTCATTCTGTCCTGCTGGAAGATCCCACTGTGTGCTTCCTATGTCGTGACAGTCCTGCCTTGAACAAAATCTTCCTCACTGTCTTTGACAGTTGTCATGAGTAACCCTCTCTTCTTTAACAAGGACACCCACCACTTCTTTAGCTCACATTCCAGTGACTGGGACTCAGCACAGGGTTACAGGTCATCACAGGGAGTCTAAAATCAGCAGCTGTGCAGAGGAGGGGAAGAGCAATGTCTGCGGTCTCAGCCTATGTGGGGGTTGACGGCTGTCCTCTCTCCAGTCACCCAGTGGGGGCAACAGATGTTAGAGATGAGTTCCATCTGCTGTCCAGTAACATCTGCATTTGTTCCTCAGCTTGCTGCTGTGATCAAATACTCAGCAAGAAGCACCTCAAGGGGGGAATTTGTTTTTCTCTCTCATAGTTTTGGAAACCATAGTCCATCATGGTGGGAGGCAGGGAGACAGGACCAGCTCATGGCTGTGGCAGCAAGAAGATGAGGCTGCTTGCTCAAATCTTGGCAGATCAAAAAAGGATCAGACAAGAAATAAGGCCACAACAGCCCCAAGTTCTTCTCCTTAGCAGTTCACTGCCTCCGGCTAGGTACTACCTACCAAAGGTTCTTCAACTTCCCCAAACAGCATCACCCCTGGTGGAACAAGTGTTCAAACACATGAACCTGTGGGTGATGCTCACATACCACTCAGCCTCCCTGCATTTACCAGGACCACTAAGCCTCACAGCCATGACCAGGACCACTAAGCATCTTTGTCAGGACCAGTACTACAGCAGAGAATATTATTAGTTCCACCCCCTCTGCTCACAGCCATGGCCCACAGGTGCCAGTCCATGGCCAGCGTTGTTTGGAGCATAACTGAAACACAGACCCTTTCTGTTGCAGAGAACGCACCATGGCTGTACCAGTTCTGCCTCACAGCACAGGAAACTACAGTGTGGTGCAGGGAATGCTTTGATCCCATCTTTGAAATGCAGAGCATAATGGTATCAATCTCTGAAAATCAAATGAACCCTTGTGGGAGCAGCACAGGGCCAATGAATAAAATTATATAAAACAATTTCATACTTGACATTTACTGAGAGAGGCTTAACTTTTCTTACATATTTTAGTCTGTTCAGCTGGTATTATTTATTCATGTCTCTTTTCCCATTTGGTTCTCAATTTATCTTTTGGGGACTCAGAATTAAACTGTAAAAATGTATATATGCCAGACACTGTTTTATGTGCCTTCAATGGGGAAGTCATCAAAATCCTGAACAGAATAAGATCCAGCCTATTACAAGGGTGATTTAGCGGAAATAAAATGTAATGTTTAACTCAGAGAAGCTGGGAAGAAATGAGATTTAGGAATATGGAATTGGATAATCAGGTAGTGAAATGACAGTGGTCTCATGGAAAGAGTGTCAGGAGATGAAGACGATTGGCCCAATTGAGGACTCACAATGACCCAACAGGACAAGACCGGCTTCTGATTCCAGTGACAAGTCATTGGTCCTCAGCCTTGAAAGACATTAACAAGGAAGTTCAGCATCTTCTGTCATTTCCACCCACGTTACCATTTTGAGGTAGAGAAAGAATTAACATTCACCAGATTAAAACAAAAAAACAGCAATACATCAATTCTACAGAGGGCACAGCTTCTGATGCCAACCCCTGAAGTCCACACCTGCTCAGATATTCCACCAGACGAGGGGCGTTCACGCACAGATGTGAGTGGGAATCCGTGAGAGGCACTACGGGAGAGAAGTTAGAGAAGGAAAACACAAAGAGTGGACGTGAAAGGCAAAGGTTGGCCTGTTGTTTTTCAGGAGTTATAAAAAAGGAGCAGACACAGAGTCGTGAAACAGTAGAGATATATTCCTTCCCAGTACTGGGAATCTGGAATAACGATGCTGGGCCATGCTCTCTCAACACTGTGGGGAGAGTCTTCCTGGTCCTTTCTTCTCTTCTGGATGTGGCTGGAAATGTAGGGCATTACTCGGCTAATAGACACATTGCTCTGATCTCTGATCTCTGATCTCTGATCTCTGCCTCTGTCTTACCCCTACTCCTTCCCTGTGGGTTCCTGTGTACATGTGTTTACTTCTTTTTTGAGACAGGGTCTCACTGTGTAGCCCTGGCTGACCTAGCACTCACTATATAGCCCAGGCTGGCCTCGAACTCACAGAGACCCATCTGCCTCTGCTTCCTGAGTGCTGGGATTAATGGTGAACCTCCACATCCACACTGACCACAGCTGCCTGAGTTCATACAATGATTCTGTGATGTTGGAACTTCAGGCTGTTTCCCGGCTAATGAAGTTTAATGGAGGGAAAGCCCAGTGAGGACCTGAGATGGTGGGAGGCTGCAGGCCTAGCTGCCCACCCAGAGCAAGGTGGGATATACATAAGGCTCTGTCTGGGACTCTCTTCTTCTACATCTTTGCCTACATGCTTGCGACTGCCTGAACCAAAGCTGAAACTCAGTCCTCAAGATGAAGACTTAGGTCCTAGCTACTCTGGACAAGAAGTTCCATATTCAGGAAGAAAGTGTGTTCAGGAATGCTTGAGGGCTTGAGAGTGTTGATCAGAATGTATTAGCAGCAATAATCACTGTGTGTGTGTGCGTGCGTGCATGTGTGTGTGTGTGTGTGTGTGTGTGTGTGTGTGTGTGTGTGTATAGGATATGCATGTGAGTGTGGTGTATGTGTGTAAAACGTGCACATGTGTGCAGTATGCACACTTAGGTCCATGCACATCAGCTGGACACTCTGCTCCACCACTCTGCCTTGTTACCTTGACACAGGGTTTCCTAAAGGACCTAGGTCAGTGCCAACAAATCCTGGGAATCCTGTTTCAGTCTCCCATAGCACCTGGGTTCCAGGCAATTATGTGGCCAATGTCCTGGTTTTTATATGGATGCTGGGGATTTAAACTCAGGTCTGCATGCTTAAGCAGCACGTGCTGTTACCACTGAGCCAGCTCATCAGTCCCAGTAAAATTATTTGCCATTTTTCCCTGCTGAAGTTGTCTTGGAACAAGTTTTTTGTTTTGTTTGTTTTTGTTTTTGGTGGGAGGAGAGAGATTATAGATAAACTCACACACACACGCACACGCACACGCACACGCGCACACGCACACGCACACATACACACACGCACACACGCACACACAGGTGCACACACTCCCTTTTTCCTTCCTTCCTCTTCCTCCATTCTCCCTTGCCCATTCATCCATTTGTTTCCACAGGGTCTGTCATAGTTCATGCTGACCTTAAAGAAATTGAATATGAGATGGATGGTGGTGGTGCACGCCTTTAATCTCAGCACTCTGGAGGCAGAGGCAGGTGGAGCTCTGTGAGTTCGAGGCCAGCCTGGTCTACAAAGCAAGTGCCAGGATGGCCAGAGCAACACAATGAAAAAAAAAAAAAAAAGAAACAAAAAGAAACTGAATATGTAGTCCAGGATGACCTTGAACACTTGATCCCCCTGCCTCCATCATGGATTATAGGTATGTGTCACCACATGTAGTTTGTGGGGAGCTTGGAACAGAACCCAGGGATTAGAGCATTCTAGGCAAGCATGTTATCAAAACTGAGGTACATCCCTACACTAAAAAAAAAAAAAAATGAAACCCAGAACTTCCTGTAGGGTAGACTTCAAAGGCAGGGGGTCCTGTGGCAGATAAAGTAAAAAAGGATAAGAGTCAAGGAATATGACCTGAACCCACGTGATGGGAAATGATAAGCACCAAGGGGGACCGAGAACTGGGTTTGAAATCACAGACATAGATCAGAAAGCAAATTTAAGGGTTGATGAGGTGGCTGGTGTGAGCTGTGTAGACCATGGAGGACATTCTCTTAAACCTCGCAGTGGTACGACACAATCCTCTGGCTCCTGAGTCTCCCAGAAGATGAAGGGATATAATGCAAAAAGTGCTGGAATTGAGATGTGTTCCTGAGCAGACTGACTCTGAAACCCCCAACTGTATCCACAGTCCTGAAGAGGACAAGATCCGCAGGTCAAGGCCCAGCTCTTCAGCACCGGTTCAGGAGGAAAGGAAACCACAAATTGATTGCACAGCCTCCTTCTAGAAAGACAGCAAGCTGTGCGGGATGTGCAAGATATGCAGGATGCAGTCTCAAGAGGGATGCTTCTGCGTTGGCCACCAGCTAAGTAAGGATCACACGGTCTGGAACAGAGCTTTTAACATTTGTGAACATTCTCTGACCATTATAGTTAAAATATGTTCTAACCTTGGGAAAAAACAGGAAACTGTGAAGAAGTACAGGAGAGTGATATTCTGTGATCTTTTCGATCAGAGACCATTGTTAACATTTGAATGTGTCTCCTTTGTATATTTCTATTGTTGAGAATGTAGTGTAAAGTCTTCTTTCTCTCCCTCTGTCCCTCCTCCTCTCTCTCTCTCTCTCTCTCTCTCTCTCTCTCTCTCTCCGTCTTTCTTTCTTTCTTTCTTTCTTTCTTTCTTTCTTTCTTTCTTTCTTTCTTTCTTTCTTTCTTTCTTTCTTTCTTTCTTTCTTTCTTTCTTTCTTTCCTGTTAACCTTCATATAAGCACATTCCTATATTGTTCAAAGTTCTTTATAAGCATCATTTTAAGTGACCCTACAATAATCTATTTTATAACTGCTCTATTTCCTAAACTGTCGCCTTATATGGGATATTTATGATGTGGCCATTTCCCGATTGTTACAAAAATGCAGCCAAAAAAAAAAAAAAAAAAAACAAAACCCCAGTGATGGGTACTTTTTTAAAAATTAAAATCTTAAGGGATTGGAGAGACAGTTCAGTTATGCTGTATGCTATTGTAGAGGACCTGAGGTGAGTTCCTAGTACCCCCACTGAGGGGCTTAAAACCACTTGTAATTCCAGCTCCAAGGGACCCAAAGCCCTCTCTGGGCACTTGAGGCCCCTACATCCATGTGCATATTCCACATTTACACACACACACACACACACACACACACACACACACACGCGCGCACGCGAGTTAAAAATTCATCTAAAAATTAAGTCTCAGAGCCAGGTGGTGGTGGTGCACGCCTTTAATCCCAGCACTCGGGAGGCAGAGGCAGGCGGATCTTTGTGAGTTCGAGGCCAACCTGGTCTCCAAAGCGAGTTCCAGGAAAGGCGCAAAAGCTACACAGAGAAACCCTGTCTTGAAAAAAAAATTAAGTGTTAGAAATAATGTTTCTGTATTAAAGTATGAACTTACTATTTTAAATAAGCAATGAAAAGGTACAAGATACATATTCAAAAAACAGATAAACTGGAAAATGAAATCAAATCATCACTGCAGGCCAGCACTTAACCAGTCATGTCTTGGTTTCTTGCCTTTTCTTTCTCCTTTATATTACAAACACAGATGTTCTGCAGATCATCCTGTGGCAGTATGTAAAGAGATGCTGGTATTTACTTATTTTGCTTTTTTCTTGGTTAGCATATATAGAGGTGAATTTCACTGTGACATTTTCCTACTTATATACCATGTTATACATTTTGTTTTATTTTTATTTAAAATTTTAAAACTAGTCCACTGTTCTGGACTAGGCCCCCTGGATAAGCCAGACAGTTGTTTAGCTTGAACTGTTTAGGTGGCCCCCAGGGAGTGGGACTGGAACCTGTCCCTAGTGCATGAGCTGGCTTTTTGGAACCTAGTGCCTATGGTGAGACACTTTGCTCAGGCTTGATGCAGGGATCTGCCTCAACTGAATATACCAGGCTGAGCTGACTCCCCATGGAGACCTAGCCTTGGAGAAGGTGGGAATGGGGGTGTTGGTTGTGGGGGAAGGCTGGGGATGGGAGGGAGGAGGGAGGACAGGGGAATCTGTGGTCGGTATGTAAAATGAATAGAAAATCTCTTAATTAAAAAAAAAAAGCTTAAAAATTAAAATTTTAAAATTGTATTTGTTTATTATTTATTTTGTTTGGTGTATGGAAATGTATGCCATGGCATGACTGGAGGTCAGGGGACACATCCACAAGTTCTCTCCTTGTGCCGTGTGAGTTAAACTCAGGTCATCAGGCTCCGAGGCAGGCTCTCTGGCTGCTAGCCACCTGGCTGGTCTCTGTTCCCTTTCTCAGACTGTCCTGTAGTCTATTCAAGCTCTGACCCATGTTTAAATGTTTTGTACAGTCCTTCATTGTTCTTTTCCAACTTGAAAGGGCATCTTGCTCATCTTTTCCCCGTAGGAACAACGGAATTACGTCTGTCCTTCATTTTCTTTCCCACAACAAGTTTCTTATTAATCATTTATTGACACATTTTTGGAGAAAACATCTTGACAAGTTAATTTTCAGGAAATTCATTGTTCTTTTGCCTATTTGTTGCTTTTTCCCTTGTTAGTAATATTTTAAAGTTTATTTTATATAGATTTTGCACATTTCTTAGTTTATACCTATAAATTTTAAAAACCTTTTTCCTTTTACAAATGAAGTCTTTTCTTTTGTCATATGACATTGCTGTATAGTGGGTTGTACAGGAAATACACACACAGTGGTTAATAATTTTGTCTTGTAATTTTGGTTCTAGTTATCTGGAATTTGTTTTCAGCTTTTATAACAATTTTGAATTATTGAAATAGTTGACCTTGGCTTTCCTTGATAAACTATTAAGCATTTCAAGTAATGGCGACTTCAGAAGGCTGGGGAAATGAGTCAAGGGTTAAAGTGCTTGCTGAGCAAGTCTCTACAGGGGCACACAAGATTGGGTCCTGAGAACTCAAAGACCAGACAAATGCAGCAGCCTGCCTGTGAGCCCATCACCCCACTAAGACAGGGGCTCCCCAGTGTAAGCTGGTCAGCTAGATTAGCTATACCTATGAGCTCTGGCTTCAGGTGAGGGATTCTGCTTCAAATGTCAGCCTTGCATATGAGTTCACACACGTGTGCATCTACACACATGTGAATGTGCATACTCCTGGGCAGACACTACACGTATGTACACCTGAAAAATGACAACTCCATCACCCTCTTTCATTGTATGCTTTTCTTTCTTCCTTCCCTCCCTCTCTCCCTCCCTCCCTTCCCTCCTTTCTTCCTTCCCTCTCTCCTTCCTCCCTTCCCTCCTCCTTCCCTCCCTCCCTCCCTCCCTCCTTCCCTCCCTCCTTCCCTCCTCCTTCCTCCCTTCCCTCCTCCTTCCCTCCCTCCCTTCCCTCCTTCCCTCCCTTCCTTCCTTTCTTTCTCTTTCTTTTTTCTCTTTAAGACAAGGCCTCATGTAGTTTTCTTTGTTTTTATATTGGCTGTTCTGAAAATTAAGGCGAGATACTATCTGATTTAATCAACACCAGTGTTCACCTCTCCTATTATTCAGATTAGTTACTGGATTTCCCGGGAGAGTTTGAAGGGGACAAGTTTTGCCATTTTCAGGCTATGTCCATTTCTTCCTGCTTTGTTACCATGGAAAGTTAAAGGAAGATGCTGAGGTTTTCAGATAGCTTTCAGCATTGGTAGGAACATTGTATGGAGTTCCTTTGGGCTTTTGGAGACAGGGTTTCATGAAGCTCAGACTGGCCTCAAACTACCTATGTAGTGGAGGATGTCCCACCTTCAGTGTCTGGTCTTTCTGCCTTACCCTCTGAGTACTGAGAATATTGGCATGTGCCATAGGTTTTTCGTATTCATTGGTTTGGGATTCCATTCATGCGTTCCGTTCACTTTCACTCTTGTCTCTCATCTCTCTCCTCTCAGCATCCCCAGTCCCTCACTGCACGTCCCTTTTCCATATTCGTGTTTTCTTTTGTTTTGTGACCCACTGAGTTTAACTAGGACTGTGTGGCCATGAACTTAGAGCTATCCATTGGGGCTTGGTGAGCTCAGAATTGGGTCTACAACAGAAGGCAATGGCTGTCCCTCTCACAGAAAGCATCATGTCAATAGTTCAGTAGGGAGGCGTGGGGCCTTATGAGTCCCTCCTTGACCCACACGTGGCTGTTAACAGGCCCAATCCCATTAAGTATAGAGCAGGCAGCTGCAGCTGCTATGTGGTCATGTCTGCAGATGTTATGTTCCAAAGACAGTGTTTCATAGCCCTTCTCCCCATGTTCTGACTCCTATGTTCATTCTGCTCTCTCTTCTGCACTGCTCGCTGAGCACTGGAAACAGTGGTGTAAATGTCCCCTTTAGGGCTGGGAGCTCAGTGTGGTGTGTGTGTGTGTGTGTGTGTGTGTGCGCGCCACAGTGCACATATGGAGGTCAGAGGACAATTTGCTGGGGGTTCAAAGTCAAGTTGCCAGCATTGATACCTTCACTTACTGAGCTATCTCCCCAGTTGTCAAACATTTATTCTCAGCATCTTGAACAGCTATGAGTCTTTCCAATCACTAAAATTGCAAAGAGACACTTATCTACTAAAGGATGAGAGTAGGATTCATTTACAGATACAAACATAAATGATTGGACTGTAGTTTTATGCCATGCCAACTTAGCTAAACAACTGCGATTTATTGGCTATCCCCATAACAGTTACGCCTCTATTCCACCATCGAGGTTGCCGTTGAGGTTTGCAGGGTTCACAGGAGTTAGGATCATTGGTTCTTTTCTCCCTCCAGCAGTCTGCATTGCACCTTTGGTCACCAGGGAAGCTAGCGAGCACAGAGGAAGACCATAGATTGGTGTCCACTCGCTTTTTTTCAATCTTGCAGCCAAAATATGTAGTATCTTCAGCAAGAAGAGTCTTAAGGAATTCTGATAGCCAACCAACAGGAATGGCAGGAGCCTGCATTATTTTAGGGACCTCTTGGGCTTTTGTGACTCTTAAGGAGGTATTCCACACTTTCACTGAGACTTTTGTTTAATTAACAAAGGATTATGGAAGTATCATTATCTAGTCATGCGGGCTATCTCCCTTCTAACTATTTTTCATTTTGAATTTTAGTTGACTTATGAAGGTTTGCATAAGGCTTTTCTTGGATTCTTCTCTTTAGCTATCTCCATCTTATCTCTATCATTCTCAATCCTTCTCTTTGGCTGTCTCTACCTTATCTCCGTTGTCCCCAATTCCATTTTTGCTTAATCCTTTCTACACCCAGTATTTCCCTTTCTATTTTCACATAGCCTACATTTTACTGGCCCTGCTCCCTTAAGACATCCCTCTGAAGGCTCCATTCTAATTTCCTGGCTTTCTTTTACAGGTGCTTCAAATATGTGGAAGAGAACATGCATGCTTATCTCTCTGGGCCTGTGTTACCTCACTCAGTTTCCAGCTTCATCCATTTACCTGCAAGTCTGATAATTTCATTTTTGTTTAGAACTGAATAAAATCCATTGTCACACCACCACATTTTTGTCATCCATTCTTCAGTTGTTGGGCAGCAAGACTGTTTCCATTTCCCGGGTATTGTGAATAGAGCAGCCGTGACCATGGATGAGCAAGTGTGTCTATAGTAGGATGTAGAATCTTTGGGGTGTATGCTCAAGAATAGTGTATGTGGTGATATTTTGTGTATGATCTAACAAATATATGAAGATCAGAGTGCAGAGATAAGCCACTAGTTAGCCATGGGGTCCTATCAGGCTGAGGATTTTGTAGAAATAAGAACTAGTGGATGGCTGCTCTGCTTCTCTGATCTTTCTGCTTGCACCCTGATATCTGACTCTGGGTTTTTATTAATAAGACCAATTAGGATTCATGCTACATCTTGTGCCCAACTTCCGGGGGCATAAATTCACAAAAAAGCTGCTTGCCTGTGGTATTGAAGCCACTGAGTCAGGCCAGAGCTACATGCAACTGGAGTCACTACCCGGCTAGCTAGGTTTTCCTTGTCTCCCCCAAGCCCTCTGAGGGAGTCTGAGATTTTTCTGTTGTAGCCTCTCTGCAGCAGACTTCACAAGCTTTTGGGCTCCAAAAACCACAGGAGTTAGCCACTTTCATACAGTTCCCTGGTTCTCCATGCAGACGGCAGGCTCTTTGACTTGTTCCTTCTCCTGGGTTGTGGCTGTCCCTGGATAGTCCTCAGGCTGCTGCCACAATAGATAGCTGCCTCACTTCACTGTCATCTGAATAATCATTGTCAAAAGATTTGTTGAATCAATTGGGATTTCTTAAAAGGGGGAATTAGTTAAAAAAAAAGACACAAGGAGAGTTTTAAAATGGAGCAATTAAATGAGATGACAATTAAAGTAGGTGGGATTTACATAATGTCAATTATAAGTATTATCTGTTTGATCATTTTTGTTTTATCATTAAAAAAGTTGGTCAATATGGCATGCCAAGATTTAGAAATACGTAACAACTTTTAGAAAAACTTATTAAAACAGATCATAGAGATACTCAAACCCAGATAGAGGAATTTAAAGGAGAACCAATCTCAGCATTGCATTATAATGTTACAGAAAAATAGCCTAAGGCTTTCAAACAGTCAATCTTAATTTATCCTGTAACCTTATAGGAACTGCCAAATGACAGATATCCTCCAAGACTATGTAAGAGCTGAATGGACTCCTGTGCAAATGCTAGATCTGGGGAAATTCAAAGAAGCAATAGTCTCATATGGCATGCATTCACCTTTTAAGAAGCAGATGTTAAACTTGTGGTCAACTTGTAATAGAACTGGAGAGATTTGATTACAACAGTTTTGAAGGCTAGTCCTCAGTTACAATGGAGGATCTGGTAGAAAGATGAGGCTAAGACCATTGAATAATGAAGTAGGACTAGAGAAATGAAAATCTCCCAAGACCAACTTCTTAGAGAAGGTGATTATGCTAATGTAAAAAGGCAATCTCTATATGATGATCACACTCTTGCTTGATGTGATGTGGCAGCCTTGAATGCTTGGGACAAAATTGAAGAAGTAAGAAAGAAAATTGAGTCATTTACTAAAGTCATACAGGGACCCAAAGAAACTTTCACTGATTTCTTACAAAGATTGACTTCAGCAGTAAATAGAATGATACCAAATTCAGAAGCTATATAAATAATAATTGCATCTCTGGCTTTTCAAAATGATAATGCATAATGTAAAAAGGTAATTAGGCCATTAAAGCCAGGATCATCCTCGTTGGAAGAATGCATCTGAGATATGATCAATATTAAATCTCATAACCATGGTGATGCTTGGATAGGAGAGGTGATTTCCAGAGGTTTGAAGAAAAATTGAAATGTCATATGTTTCAATTTCGGGAAACAAGGTCACCTAAAAAGAGACTGTAAACTAAACAAGGCATTCTTAGAAACAATGTTTGTTTCCTTTTATCATGTGGGAAACTCCTTCTCAGAGCAATTAAATAACCTAATGCCTATTGTAAAAAAAAATACTGCTCTGGATAATTGAACAGGTATAGAAGAGAGAACAAAAAAATTCAGGAGAAACCATATCAATATTGATAAAGATTAGATTTGGAAACTCCCCAAAGTTAGGCCTGGGTTTTTGTCATTTCAGGAAAATAAAAACAATTATCTTGAGGAATTTAAAGACCTTTGGACAAATAAGCATCCAAAGAAGAAGGGAGAACTATCCTGAGAAAATTACCAAAAAAAGGAATAATCTGACCTAATGTGATCTCTGAAGTCTCCAGAAAGCTGATGGGATCCCACTGTCATGATTTCACATGGACTATGATAACAACGCTAAGCTGACAAACACCACCTAAAGATTGGCTTTGGACTACATACTGCTCAGGACAATTTCAAGGCAGCTAGTTGAGAGGATCCAGCCTCACAGACTACTCTAGCCAGGACTTGAGACAAACTCTGCACTTTTCCATTATGCAGAGACTGGATAACAAATGATACAGCTGCCTCTACCAGGATTTGACAATTAATTCAAAATTTTCTTTTTAGGGTCCCCTAAAGATGCCTTTGCCCCCAGACAGCAGGAAGTAAATTAAAGAACATGACACCCACATTCCCATGAGATAGGTTGGGTTATTTTTAGTCTTTCAATGGGTTATGGATATTTGTCATTGTTTAGTGTGGTTG
This sequence comes from Onychomys torridus, assembly GCF_903995425.1. Lineage (NCBI taxonomy): Eukaryota > Metazoa > Chordata > Mammalia > Rodentia > Cricetidae > Onychomys > Onychomys torridus. Next base: position 3,832,701 of record NC_050455.1, read on the forward strand.
GTTATGAGTTGTATTGGTAATGGTCAGGAAAAAAATTGAATAAAGGAGATTAGATTCAGGGTTCTTGTTTGGAAAATAAAAAGATAAGGGGATACAGATATGATAGGGCAAAAGGGTAAATTATTGAATCTACTCTGAAAAAATGATATAGAAATGGTAAGGTAAAAGGGTATATTATTGAATCTACTCTGAAAAGAAAAAAGAGGAATATGGATATGATAAGATAAAAGGTAGATTATTGAATCTACTTTTAAAAAGCAACTACATAGTTTTAAATATTTTACATTGGATTGGATTTTTGTATATTATGTACAAATTTTGTATATTGACACAAAGTTGTGATTATTTTTGTTAGAACATACTGTTCATGCATTTCTAATGTTGTTCAAGGTATTGTACCTATACAGCTCATTTAACAATGTAATGCAAATTTTTAGTCCTTAAAAGTTATTATTATCAACTATTTAGGATAATAAGTAAATGCAGGTTAGTAGTTAGTCACCTATTACAATTGAACCTGTAGTCATATTAGGTATGTTTTCAAGGTCAAACAGAGATATATTTTAGATAGTCTTCAAACACTTCAGAGATCTACAGAATATGGCATTTAAGATGTTTTAATAATGTAGTTCTTTAAAAAAAAATAACAATGAGACATGTCTGCTTCTGGCAGTACCAATCTACTTCAGAGAAGATGATGGGCATAAAAGAAATTCCATTTGGAGTTTACTTTCTTTGTGGCAAAAGTTAGCCACTGGGTAAGAAAATGCCCTTGCCTTGACTGCTGACAGAATGCTGCCCAAAATGGACAAGCGGGACACAAAAAAAAGGATTGCTGATCTTCACCAATTCAAGGTAGGACAGTCCTTCAGAAATCCTGCTTCACAGATGAGTCTCTCAGCTATGCTAGGCCAGTAGGCTGAAGATGGATGCCCCAACATTGCAGAGAAATCTTGGGTGGCTGTCCATACAGCCAGCTGTTTCTGTCATTTCTCACATTTTTTGGAAGTTGTTTGCTTGCACTTTTTGCTTACTCAGTTAATATTATTTCCTTCTCAGGTTTCTGAGGGAGTTGAAGACTAGGTAGTTATAGTTAACCAATTCAGGAAAGAAACTCACTAAAGAGGTGTAAAGTATATAAGTTTGAGAGATAACAAAAGATAGTTTTTGATTGGTAATACAAGTTAGGATAGAAAGTGAATTAGGGCCAGGTGGTGGTGGTGCATGCCTTGAATCCCAGCACTTGGGAGACAGAGTTTGAGGCCAGCCTGGGCTACAGAGTGAGTTCCAGGAAAGGCACAAACTCTACATGGAGAAACCCTGTCTTGAAAAACCAAAAAAAAAAAAAAAAAAAAAAAAAAAAAAAAGAAATTGAATTAGGTACAACACTTTGGATTCCCCAAAACAGTATAAATAATGGAGTATTTTCTCTGAACTTGTCAAGTGGAATAGACATTATTGATGTAATTATTATTGTACTTACTGTATAGTTTTTCTTATGTCAGTTATAATCTTCATTTTTTTCATTTTAGACAAAAAAGGAAATGTGGTGATATTTTGTGTATGCTCTAACAAATAAAGCTTGCCTGAAGATCAGAGGGCAAAGCCAGTCACCAGTTAGTCACAGAGGCCAGGCAGTGGTGGCACTCACCTTTAATCCCAGCACTTGGGAGGTTGAGACAGGAAGTAGTATGGCCGGGTAGAGAAAGGAATATAAGGTGGGAGGAGACAGGAGTTCACTCTCCTTCCGGCTGATGAGCTGGTGAGGTGAGAGACGACTATGGTTCTTTTCTTTGATCTTGCAGCTTTCACCCTGATATCTGACTCTGGGTTTTTTATTAATAAGACCAATTAGGATTCGTGCTACAAGTGTATCTGGGTTATATGGTAGTTCTGTTCCTAGCTTTTGGAGGGCTGTCCACACTGATTTCCACAGTGGTAGCACCAGTCTACACTCCCACCAGCACTGACTAAAGCTTCTCCCTTTCCCGTATCTGCATCATTTTCCGCTGTCATTTGAGATTTTGATCTCTGCCATACTAACTGGGTGAGATGGAATGCCAAGGTAGTTTTGATTTGTATTTCTCCATGGCTAAGGATGTTGAATACTTTTAAAGGCACTCAGTAGCCACTGTTATTTCTTATTTTGAAAACTCTTCATCCTATTCCAGAGTCCATTTTTTAATTGAGTAGTTTTCTTGATGCTTAGTTTTTTTTTTATTTCTTTGTATAGTCTACATATTAATCCTCTGTCAGTTATATAAAAAGGATAAATACTTTCCCTCATTCTGTAGGCTGCCTCCTCACTCAACTGGCAGTTTCCTTTACTGTACAGAAATTTTAGCTTTATGAAACCACTATGAAAAAGAGTGTACACTTTTATGACCTCACTACATGTGTGTGGAACAAGTATAGTACAGAGACAGGAGCCAGTGTCTTCCACAGTGAAGGTATCACTACAGGGATTAGGGCCAGGAAGGCTTTGACTTTACCCTCTGTGCGTGTGTGTGTGTGTGTGTGTGTGTGTGTGTGTGTGTGTGTGTGTATCTGAAAACAAGCACGGGCATGCTTGTAGCATACAGCTACAACTGGATGACACAAAGCTACCACTTGGCACCTTAATGCCTTTTAGCTCATGAAGCACTGGGCATCACAGGAAGATTTAGGTTTATTACTCTGTGTTGCAGAGTGGCAAGACCCAACTAGTGAGCACACAGGACAACAGCGTGCATTTGCCCACATGACTAAGAACCTAAGCAAGTGGGTCTGACAGATGCAGTGGTGTGCAAGGGGCCAAGAACCACAGTGACGGTGGCTCCTCCTTGACTGCTATTTGGCTGCTTTGGTTTATGCTGACAAAGCCAGTCTCCGCTCCTGACAAAATGGCTGCCAGCTGTTCTGGGCTTGCATCATCCTGTACTCTTTTTAAACCTAAACTGTCTCAACATCCTTGGGGATGGGATTACTTTTTGATGTGGGGTCTAAGGATAGAGTTCAAATCCTCCTTCTTGCTTGCATGGCAAGTACTTGGCTGACTGAGGTACCTCTAGGCAGCATCACAATAATTCTCGTAAAAATAACTAGGTTTGTTTTATACCTGGGATCCACCTGTTTGCTCTGTCCAGGAAACAGGACATTCTGGCCTCAGTATTTTATCTAGTGATGTATTCACATGGTTACTGAGGAGACAAAGCTATAGATCTTCATGGAGATAGATCTAGGACACCCAAGGGCCACCCCAGATCAGATAGAACCTTACCGTGGGTCTTGATGAAAAGTAGATATTTCCCTTTCAAATTATTCCAAGAGATACTCTTATACTTTGGATTTAATCAGACAGGCTCTGCAATTTAGATATTTTCTTCTCAACCAGTTCACAGGAAGCAAGCTATTACCTATGGAGTATTTTTACTTGAACATTACTTGAAATCTCATTAAATTGAATATACAAACCTTGCAATGTGGAATTGTCATGACTTTGACTTATCTGAGAGGTGTCAGGAAATGCTTTGTGGCATTTTCCTCAACAACGACAACGTTAATTGAAATGACTTCTTTTTAGATGATTAGCTTCACAACAACATGCATGTACTTCAGAGATTAGGATATTGGGAAAAAAAGCATCCATTGAAGAAGAAATTGAACAGAAAGGTTTGGAAAAGAACTCACAAACACAAGCAAGTCATGTTTTGACAATCACAGAAGTATCAAGGGCTAAGCCAGCCCTTAAATCGTGTTCACTAAGTGTCGTGTGTTTCTTTGAGGCTTATTAAGACCCTAGAGGAGAGACTAACAAAATTCAACATAGAGAAGTAAAAGCATTCATTTAGGCTATAACTTGCCTCCCCTGAGTTTCTTTGAATGTTATTTTTGACACACTTTTTTTTTCTCATTTTGACGAGCTGTCGTTAACAAATTCGGTGATAGCACAGCACAGTCCTCCTTTAGACCAAAATGACGGCTTTCCTTTGTTCTTGGCGTGAGATTTGAGCTGACTTTCAGGAAGTCGAGGGAAAGCGTACTACTGGAGAAGACAGGATCGAGACAGTAAGTGTGTGAAGAGAGGAAGGCAAGGCCCCGCTCTGTCCTCTGTCCACTGCGTTGCTATGGGGACAGAAAACCCCTAACAGCCCATCCTTGACCTGTGAAGCTGAGACTTCACACAGTTCTGGGTGTGTACCAGGAATCAGTGGGAGTTTGGCTCTTTGCCAGGGTTCTCAAGGTCATTGTCTGGACAACTGTAATAAAAGTGTCTGGGAAGATTCAAGATTAATACAGAAGACATTTGGAAAATGGGGGAAGCCATCTCCACATTGTTTTAGGAACACGGAGGCTTTGTAGCTGGCTTTCTCGCTGCTCCTCAGGCCCTTTCTCCACCCTCCACTTCCCTTCATCTGTAGCATGTAACTGATAAAAGTAGGTAATAATGTAATAAACATGAGTAGAATGGATTACTCCTCAGTCTGTCAGAAGCTGTGTTCCCAGATTTCTCCTGCTAACCAAAGCCCACAGATGGCTTGAGTCCCTTTTAGTAAATGATGTGATATCTGTCTGTTACCAGTGGACGTTCTGTAGAATTCTCTCTAGATTGCTTGCAATGTTTAATCCAATGCAAATGCCATGCACCTAGTTGTCACACTGCATTGTTTAGAGAATAACATCAGGACAAAGTCTGCACATGCTTTCTACTTACCCAGCTCCTCCCTCCCTCCCTCCCTCCCCCCTTCTCTTTCTGTTTCTAACCTGTGGTAGCTTGAATCTGTGGCTACACAACCTGGGAAGGGGTAACAGTGTGCGCCAGTCCTGGTGAAGCTGAGCTGCCAAGGGCTTTGCATCAATTCTACCTCTTTTGTAGGGATACCTGGGAAAATGACCTTTCTGGAGACTCCATTTCCCCATGAATATTATCAGGATGACGTGAGAAGAAGTTTTGGGGGCACTGTGAACTTTTTTTAATCTTATGTGGGGTTTGCACACATGCTTGTGCCACAGCGCACATGTGTGTGTGTGTGTGTGTGTGTGTGTGTGTGTGTGTGTGTGTGGTGGTCAGAGGACAACCTTGGGTGTTAACCCACTCTGCTGCTTTCCACTCTGTTTGAGACAGGTCGTCTCCACTGCTCACAGCTCTATGTGCCAGGTTGGCCCACTTCATCAAAGACTGTCCTGACTCTGCCTTGCACTTCTCTGTAAGAATCCTGGCATGGCAGACTGTGCTACTCCCTCTCCTCATTTTTGCATGAGTTCTGGAGATCCAAGCAGGCCCTCATGCCCGCACGGTGGATGCTTCACTCTCTGAGCAGCTCCCCTGCTGGGGCTTTCCTATGTCTGGTACAAAACTGAGAAGGAACAGGAACCCATCAATGTTTCTTCTTCCTTTATCTTCTCCCTTAAGGAGAAGGAGACATAAGGAAAAAGTGATGAGCATTGATAGGCACTTACAGAAATTCCCCAAACTTCTGGCTTTCTTTCATCCTTACAAATTGGCATCGTGTTCTATGGTGATGCCCCGGTTTATTCACTAATGACACAGGAGCCAAACCTGAACAAATGGGTATCAACCAGTTAAAGAAGAAAGATCAGAGGAAATGAATTGTACTAAGTGCACAAAAATAGAGAGGTGTAAACCTAGCAGGGTGGTACAAGCTTGTGATCACGACACTGGCAGGAGGGTCAGAAGTTCAAGACTAGCATCCTTGACTACATAGCCAGTTTGAGGCTGTCCTGGGATACAGGGGACCCTGTCTCCAAACAAATATCCCAACAGTAGTAAACCTCCAAGCGAACAGGAAGGAGAAGCAGAGGGCTGGAACAGCAAACACAGTGCAGGCCTGTGATCAGACTCATTTATCAAGTCATCCACATCTTATCCTTCTCCTCTGTAGATAGGACGACACTGGGGAGGCCCAGAAGTGTGTCAGCTGAACTGAACACGAAACAGGTAGATAGAGCCTGGTGGGTGTGAACACCCAACCCCAGCTACAATCCACAACACAAAACACAAATGTGGATCTAGAGGTCAGTTTGCATGTTGGCAAAGCGGCCACTGTAGCACCAGTCAGGGGAGTTTTCCAGAGCCACAAGGCCTCTGAGGTCTTAGGGCGCTGGGCAGGTTGCCTTAGGAGGGAATCTGGTAGGTTACAGCCTGCAGCCTGGGTCGGCACTGCTGCGCACTGGTAGTTCTGTGCGCCAAGTGTTACTCACACTGTCTCTTTACAGCTGACCTTACTTGTCACTGCTTCCGGTGGGAGATCAAGAGCATTGAGATGATCAAGGTGGCACAATAAATCATGGTCACTCCTTGACATGGCCAGACAAAGCAGCTGGAGAGAGGCTCGCTGCAATGTCAGCTCAAAGTTGAAATGCAAAGTTTTAACAGATTAATTCTCACCTTTCTTCTTCTTGTCATCTGAGTGTTCCTTTTCCAACCCCCACCCAGTGACTCAAATGAGTCACCACCCCTGGCAGCTGGGTGGATTAAATCCTCACACATGGCTTCCCTCCCTCTCCTCTCCCTCTCCTTTCCTTCTGCTCTTTCTCAAGCTGTGAAGACTGTGACCGAGGAGTAAGGGAACTCACAGACCTGGCCCGCCTTTAACTCTGAGTGTGAGCTCCTCAGAGGACTTCCTGAGACCCGGCCTGTGTCCAAGCACAGCAAATGCTATCTAATGTTTGTGAAATGAATGAAGGCCAGTCCTGACTTTCTAGTTCTCTCGTGCTTTAAATTAAAAAAAAAACAAAACATTAATTTCTTGTTGCTCTGCACTAATCATGTGTTTTAATGGGGATTGCTGTGGCATTTCACACACTCTGAATAAACCCTTCACACACCTGCCCTTCCTCCCTCCCTTCCTCCCTCCCGCCTTTTTGCCAGCACTGTGCTATCTCAGTTGAGCGCTGGAGCTCTGTCTTGTTTTCATTTCTCCTGTTCTTCTAAAACCTCTTCGTGGGCCCCTGGTGTCTCCCAGGCATGAACTGCTTAAACACACCAGAAGGTAGAAACATTCCCCGTGGAGTTGCCTGCTTTCTGATTCCAGCTCAGAAGGTCGAACTTTCTCCTCTCCCTTCCTTTCCTCTCTTTCTGTCCCATTTCCAGACACTAGCCCCAATGCTAAGCCTGCTCTTTCTGACGCTCAGGGTCATTTTCCCTCTCTCTGGAGTCCCCCACTCCCCACCTGCTTGTAGGCTTCCCTTGCTGTACCCTTAATTTAGAAAGCACCCCCCACCCCTTCTCCTTCCAGAAGCTGCTATCTGAAGCTTGCTTGTATTTTCTCCTCTCCCCCACCCCCACCCGGCCTGTCATTTTCTGTCTCTATTTCTTACCCCCCCCCTTTTTAAATAGCATGTTTTACATTGTTTTACCTGAGAGTAAGAACCTTCAGAAAGAGACCCTGTGTCCTGGACACTGTCACCTCCTGGGTGTGCCATAGAATGACTATGAATCTGAATGTGAACTGGCTGCCAGCAGGACTTACAACCCACACTCTTTTTTTCTGCCCATTTCTCTGTGTAATGGGATGGTGTGTCCCCCAAGCTCATACGTTGAAGTACTTAGCTCCAATATTTCAGACAGTATTGTATTTGGAGATAGGACCTTTTAAGAGATGATGAATTTGAAGACATTAGGGTCATTAGGGTCCTTCACATAGTAGGACTAGTATCCTTACAGGAAAGGGAAATTAAAAAACAAAGACCAGTTGTATGCACGCAGAGAACACACTAAAGCCCAGTGAGGGGACGGTTACCTGAAAACCCTGACAGAACCATCAGAAGAACCTAATCTACCAGTGCGTGAGCTCAGACTTCATCTACCATGGTAGGGAACCATGTCTGTTTAAGCTACCCAGACTGCAGTTCCTATGGCAGGCCTGACCAAACGGATGCTCCATATGCTGTGTGTGGGCTAAGCTTTTCATCAAACAAGAAGAGCTGCCATGGCCTTTAAGCAACTCTACCCCGCCTCCCTTTTTAAACATGTTCCTGAGATAAGGGAATAGTATGGACTGTATGGCCCATGCTCTTTGCTATTTGGGAGGAAGTAGAAGAGTGGAGGAGAGGAAGAGATAAGACTCCAGGCCAACAGATGGTTCAGCAAGCCATGGTTTCGTAGTTGGGTTTCTGTTTTGATGACCTCCCCCTCCACCTGACTTGCTCCCGTGACAGAGGATGCTTGTGTTTCCTACACTTCTTCCTCACTGAGCGTCCACTGCCTGGTGTAATGTTCTAGATAAGGTCAATCCTCTGATAGCTGGTGCAGTGTTCAGGGGGTCAGTCCTAAGATAGTTGTGAAAACAGGGGATACCTCATGATTCTAACTATTATAGCAGCTGCTTATACAACCTTGTACTGTGGTGGACACAAGTAATCTAGAGATGATCTGAAGCACACATGAAAACAGGTTATATGAGAATACTTCTCGTTTTATATTAGTACTTGAGCATCTACAGATTTTGGTATCTTCAGGGGATTCTGGGTCCTGGATCCAATCCCCATGGATATGATGAATGACGTCTGTAGTTCTCCATTAACTCACTTTGATTAGGAGTTGAAAATCTGACAGTAGTGACAGCAGCTTCAAAAATGAGTTCTGTCCCTGCTCATGTCCCAAGAGGTGAGAGGGATGGTAGAGGACCAGTTCTGAGAATAATTAGTCCAAGAGCGCTTCACAGAAAAAGACTCAAAATGCATTGAGGCTTCCGCCAGACTGTTAGCCAAATGAGCCGATTGATTGCCGACCCCAGTTTCCACATCCAGGTTAGAAGTCAATTGGAAAGGACAGATTTCCGGGCCATTTGTGAGCTCGGCTCTCTTTCCCTTCGCTTTTTGTTACTCTATGATTTGGGTAACTCTATTACTCCAAGTGGAAAAAATTGTTGTCTAATGGTATTAAAATGTTCAGTCGCTGATACACTGTGACCAGTTCTTGGCTTTTTGCAGGATCTGGGAATATTAAGATGTCATTAAATATTTTCTCTCCATTCTTTCACGCTAGGACTTAATGCTGTCTTCAACGATTATTACTCAGCAATGTTGGCAAGCCTTCTCTCCTTTGAAGACATTCTTTACAAAAGCATGTAATATTCATTATTATTCTCTGTTGCCCAGAAAAAGGTTTTACAGGGGGCAAATATTTTAGGTAGGATGTACATATGATAGGAGGTTCTGAGTGAAAAACAAAAATAGCTTCTCATGCACACAGGTAGGATGTGTTTTCGAGGAAAAAAAAGATTTTTTAAAATAACATCATAAGCTCTGGTTAATATAAAGGTTTATTGAGTTTCTGGGCTGGCGTTCCAAGTGACAGAAACAGAAGGCACCTTGTATTCTCTATTATAAGAACACATTTTCTAAAGGAAATCTGCATGTCTGCATTGCAAGTAGCCTCACACATACATGGTCCTCGCTGTTAACTTTTGATCTATGTGTCATCCAAATGGAAGGCCTTGGCATGCTTGAGCCCCTCACAGGGAGATGATAAGGGGAAGCATCCACAGTTGCCATGAACCCCAGAGACAAGCCTGACCACCTGACCACTGTGGCAAGACTAAGCTTGAGACAGCTGTCTTTGTTTCCCTTCCTGTATAATATGCTGGCTAGAGATGAGATGGAGGGCAGATTTGGGACATTATCCAGGGCATTGTTAATTTTCCCACTCTATGAATATAGCACGGGTTTGAGACTCGGTTTCTCTTTTTGCTCGTTGGTTCTGATAGGGAGCATGGACTGCATCCAGTGGGGTTTAGGATGGTTAAGTCTTCATCTGTGTAAAGAAGACTTAGGGAGTGTACACATTAGAGGTCAGGAAATCACCATAAAACCGAGACTTGAGAAGTTAGATGGGGAAATGAATCACTGGGTGAACCCTTCAAGTTCCCTCCCTAGCCATCATTCTTAACCATGAGAACCACGCAGGTCCAGCTTGAGAGGGCTTGGGCGTTGCCTTGATAAAATTAATGATGGAAAATGCCACTGTGGTCCTGTATGATTACTTTCTTAGAAGGTGTTGCCAAAGGGATTGCATTCCAGACGGGACACTCTTTCAGCTGAACTCCCCTTGGGCAGTTTGTCTCCCTGTCCTCAACTTGGCCGCCAGGAGGCTTCCGGTCCCTTCTTGGAACCCAGACAGGGCCTCATGCTGTGAGACTTCTGACCTTCCCTTTCACTGGGACCCCTTTTCCCATTTGCTTTTGTCCTGATTCCTTCAACTAGTTTATTCTTTTGTGATGCATATGCTTTTTCAAAGTTCCTGGAAATCCTCTGTGGACTGAGGTGTGGGTAAAAATAGGCAAAGAGGGAAAATGAATTATGGAGTTTCTTTCTGCCTGACAGTTCTGTGTAATGGAAGATCAGTTTGGGGTATGACTTGGGATTTCTCTTTCCAAAGTAGGTTGTAGCTTGTGTTACTGATCCTTAAATTTAGATCACATGCTTGGACACAATGGCAATAGGCTGGGATATTTGGGATAGATCTGCTAGATGGGTCACCATAATTAAACAGTTTGCCAAGAGCCAAGAGATGGCAGGGGTGGGTGGGAAATAGCATCCATTCCCAAGATAAAAAAGCTCTTGACTACACTTGTAACCCTGGCAGTGGGGAGCTGAGGCAGGAGACTTGCTGAAGGTTTGTGGCCAAGCTGAACTACACAGTGAGCTCCAGGCTGAACTATGTAGTGAACTTAAGGTTGAAAATGTTTTTTTTTTTTTTTTTTTTTTTTTTTGGAGAGCTATAGATAACTTTAATATTCATAAGACTGTTATTTATTTATTATAAGACTGTTATATATTATTATTGTTATTTATTTATTTATTTGTGTGTATGTGTGTGTGAGTGTGTATGGACATGTGCACATATTTGTGCAGGTGCTCATGTGGGAGTGCCTGTAGAGGCCAGAGGTCAATGTCTGGTCTCCGTATTTATAATGTAAGGTTTCTCATTGAACCTGGAGCTCAAGATTCATTTAGGCTGCCTGGCTAATGTGTCAGCCTCCACCTTCCCTGCCTCCCTTGTATTGGGGTGACAGACGTGCTGCCAACCTGACTCTAACACGAATGCTGGGGCTTCGTACCCAGGACCTGTGACCATGTCAAACCTTTACCAACCGAGCCCTTTCCAAGTCTCCCTAGATTATTTCTCAAATCATAAGTGAAATATGTTTTTTAGAAGGGAAAATTTAATGTATACTTTTTGGAGACAGGATTTCATGTGGCCCAGGCTGAACTCAACTTCTCTGTATAGCTGAGGGTGACCTGAACTTCTGATTGTCCTGTCTCCACCTCTCAAGTGTTGGCATTACAGGTATGCCCCACCACATCTGGTTGACATGATACTGGGAACCAAGTCCAGGGGTTATGCATGCCAAGCAAACACTCTGCCAACTAGGCTACATCCAAGTCCCAGAATTTAATGATTTATTGAAAAGAATTACAACGATCTTAATCCTTTCCTTCTGTGTTTGTTCCCTATTGTATCTGAAGACTGATGTCCTAAGTGGCCCCTCATTCTCCTCCATTTTGTGTGAGATCATGTGTGTATGTGTGTGTACATATGCATGCACATGCAGTGACAAACATGTAGGGTCAGAAGACAAGTTGTGGGAATTTCAGGCTTGGTGTCAAGGGGCTTTACCTGCTAAGCCATCTTGCCAGCCCCTCATTCTCCTTTCTAAGCAGAGTGCTTGGTGATATACGTGGTGTCCCTGGATGTTGACTGAGGAATCCTAACTCATTCTTGGTCAAAAAGACATGTTTTGGCTTGCTCTTTGTGATTTTGCATTTCTATTATAATTCCAAGTTTTACAAAACATGCATGTTTTGGTTTTCTCTTTTGAAGTAGTTTGGTATGGAGCAGAGCAAGGTAAGGAAGTATTTCTCACTACTGTCCCATGAACTTGGAGACTCCACACAGCCAGACTGTGGGTGAAGTGTTGTCACCCTGACAGATGACCTGGCATAAACGCTCTAAGAGGAGGGGCGTTTGTCCTGCCACAGTGGTCAGCTCCTTGCTTCACTGTATTGGCCCTGATCTGAGGCAGAAACGTCACGATGTTAGGAGCATATGGCAGAGGCTGTAAAACACCTGGTGGCCAGAAAAGGGGAGAGAGACAGAGAGACAGAGAGAGACAAAGAGACAGAGAGAGACAGAGAGGGGGGAATTTTCAAAGACACACCCTCATAGTGACCTACTTCCTGGAAGCAGGCCCCATCTACTAGTAGTTCATTCAACTATGGTTTTTAATGAATTACCCCATTGCTTTGATCAGAGCTTCTGTGTTCCATTTATCTCTCAGATGTCTGACTTGCTGGGTATCCAGTCTTTAATATGGGAGATTTTTAGGGACACTTATTTCCAAGTCACAACACACTTATTCCAGGGAAGTGTCTCAGGTTTACCCCAAGGTTTCTAGAAGTTAATTAAGTAAATCAAGACCTCTGAGTAAAACCATTTCAGTCTCTCAGTGTGGAATGGCACACAGATGACATCCAGATAAGAAACCAGGTCGTGTGTTCCAACACTGAAGCAGCTATGTTCCTGAGCAGGGGGGAATGAAAAGACCCTGTGCACCTTTTGGAAACAGCTCCCTGGCCCAAGCAACTGTAGGCCGTATACTGGCAATGCAAATATCGGAGTAAAGGTGATTGACTTAATCACGACCCACCCTTTCCAGTCTTTTGGGATCCACATGCATGAGGTTAAGCTGACATAGACTTAATCCGATTATCCCCTGACTTGAGAGACAGGGTCAGGTTGGGACATGGTTTAGAACTCTGGACTTTCTCTGAAGAACCACTTCTCTCTTTCTTCCATGCAGTGAGATACATTGTGTGTGTTTCTTTGGTTCTAAACCAGGCGAAGAAGGAGGCAGGAATCTGGAGTCTCCTGTGGATACCACCATTTCTCAGCCAGCCCTGATGTATGGCATGATGTACGGCATTAGGCATGAGGTCTGCTGCATGCTTGCAGGAACAACACAAAGGAACTGAGAGCCAGTTGCCTTGCCTTAGCTGTTCCCTTTTAGTGATGTTTTTCTCCCTGACAACAACTACAGATGTATTAAAGGATGTGGAACAGAAATTAATTAAAAACCAAGACTAAACTGTCCTTAAATAATAGGACAGAAGGTTCTCTTTATATTATACATGGCTCTGGCCGTTCTTCCCAGCCATGGGGCTGAGCCTTCAGGTTCAATGCATGGGAGATGCTTAGATACAGGAGATCTCATCACACATAGCCTGACCTCCAGCAAAGAAAATAGATATTTGCCACATTTCAGAAAATGAGGGTGCCCACAGGCCTTGAGGAGTGTACCTAGGGAGGAGAGACTAGAGCTAGAGTCCAATTGGGATCACTTTGGCAATGTCTGGAGATACTTTGGGTCATCTTGTTAGTGGGGTAACATACCATCACCTGGCAATTAGAAGCCAGGGATGCTGTTCCACAGCAGAGACATACTGTTACAAAACCTCATTAGTGTCACTGCTGACGTACGTTGTCCAAGGGGACATGTATTCCTTTTCTTACATAGAACATTTACTGAACCAAATAAATAAGCTGTCTTATTTTTCCTATATAAATGGTCTGTATGTGATAACTGGGATATTAACATTCTAGACTCAAAGAAGAGATGAATTTTCAGCTACACTTTCCACTATAGCATCAAGCAGCAAAGCCAATGCAGCATCCTGATTTGGAGAACATTCATCGCTTCCCTGGGACTGGGAAGAAAGAAAAGAGAAATGGAAATCAAGTCCTGGCCTCAGTATGTGACAGACACATTGACATTTTCAATTTGCAGCAGCCTTAATTCTGTGCTTGTTGAATACATTTTTTGGGTGTTCTTACAAATATCTGATGCAGTCATGTCAATACACAGAACTTCTCTAGATGTGGACTCAGAAGGGAGCAGTTGTAGTGTGAGGCAGTATTGCAGAAAGCAGTTGCAGTACTCTGAGTTTTGCTAGACAGGTTCCCAAATTCCTTTGTGTCTGCTGAGACATGCATATTTCTTTTTCAGGTTCTGGTTCAGTAGAATCTGACATGCATGAGCAATTTCTGTGTAGCTAGGAAAGTTTACCCAAGCCTTACAGCCATAACTAGGGAGCTTGGTCACTTCCTGTGGGTATGACTTCCCTCACTGCTCTAACAGAATCCCTGACAGAAGCACCTGAAGGTGACAAGCTTTTGCTTTGGCCATAGTTTATCATAAAGGGGAAACATGGCAGCGAGAACAGGAGGCAGGGACTCCTCAGTGTCCACACTCTGGAAGCTGGCAGCCCTCTGGCTTTCCCCTTTCCCCCTTATTGTCTGGACTCTCAGACTGTGGGGTGGTTTTCACTCCTCCGTTAATCTTCCCTGGAAACACCTTCATGGACACCCAGAAGTGTGTCTCCTAGGTGTTTCCAAATCTAGCCAACCTTTGCAACAAAGACTAACCATCCCAATATACAGTGTGTATAGTTGACAAAGTGGATGACATCTTTTTTTCATTCATGTTGACTCTCATCTTGGTTATCTGAAGAATCACCCTGTTTGACAATGACAGTGACTGCTGTGTGGTATAAATCAGGTAGGCATTTGTGTGACAGTTGGCTTTGTCCTTTGCACTCATATTTATCAGCTTTAGAAATATTTTTCATGACTGTAGGAACTGGTGGCTTCTTTTAGTCCTGAAGTTTAAAGTCCTGAAACTGCTACTGAGCCTATCTGGAAATCTCTGAGATGACTTAGCACTATATTTGCCATCCCAGGTGTGGGGCAGCTTGACATTATTATGGTAATAAATAATATAGCTCTGAGTTCTGTGAGATGGAGGGCTAAGTAGCAACTAATGAAATCTCACAAGATAGCACAGCATAGTGATAAAAGTTCCCACTTAAGAGTCCCAGCTCCACCATGGAGTTATCTGTGTGAAAACTGAAGAAGTTGTCCTGCTTAAGGGAGGTCAAGTCTTCATTCAGTGCTGACTAGGCTGCTATGAAGCTTAGAAAGGATTCCATAAATCATAGCTTTGGGAACACGAGAGATACCCTTCATTGTTTGTTTGTGACCTGCTCTGCATCCTTCCTCCTTTACATTGGTGAGGAAGTTTGGTAAGCAGTGAGAACTAGACACCAGTCCTCTCACAGCCTGACCATCTTTCCCCCACACCCACTGAGAAATTCATCAATTTCTGTTCTACTAATCTGTGTGTCTGTTGTCCATCAAATGGCAGAAATCCCAGCCCTTTGAGATACCAAAGGGCTAATGTTTCTTCACCCCCAAGCTACTTCAGGACCTACATGTAGAGAGCCACGTGTAGCCGCACCCTAAAGATGGCTCTGGCTTCTACCCTCTGCCTTCCCGATGGCAAACACTCTTTATGGTAAACAGCTCCTTATTTGGCTGTGGCTGGATTCGTGTGTTGCTGGCATATGCGTGAACCTGTGGACAGTGCCCACGTGGCTGCTTGGGGTTGGCAGCCCAGCCCTACTTAGGTGCTGGGAGAGGCTTGCCCCAGCGAGAGAGAGACACAATGCAACTAATCAAAGGTCTGAATAAACTGTGATGAGAAGGATCCCGGTGTCGCGTCTTCCTTGCTGGTCGAGGCGGGCACGACAAGTGGTGGCCCGTACAGGGACAATTACCACGACTCTCTCCGGATTCAGAACTCATTTACAGTCAGGCGGTACCGGGAAGTCCTCAGAAAAAACTGGGGATCCGCGACAAAAGCGGGTAACGCTCACCTGTAGAAGGGAGAGCGGGATAGCAGAGCCGCGACTAGAGCGGACGGATAATTCAATTGAGCCGCGACTAGAGCGGACGGATAATTCAATTGGGCCGCGACTAGAGCGAACGGGTAATTAAAATAACAAAGTCAACAGGTGGAACCTGTTCTGAGATAAAAGCAGACGGGTAATTCTAGAGCCGTGATAAAAGCGGTAATTAGACAAAACAAACAGGGAAACTGGAGGGCTGGAGCAATTCTGCAGAGGCTCTGAGAAACCTCCGAGAAACTTCTCAAATTGAGGAAAGAAAAAAAAAAGTATACTAACATGGGCGCCTCCTCCTCGCACCCAATTTTTTTGGCTCTTAACGAGCTGCTTCTCTCTAAGAAACTGAAAATAAAAAAACGCACCTTAGAACGATTTTTACAACAGTGTGATGTAATTGCTCCTGGGTTTGCAATTTCAGGAAGCCTCACAGTGCCTTCCTGGGAGAAATTGGGAAGAGACCTAGATTTGGATTGCAGGTGCAGATTGCAGTATCATAGCTAGCAAAGATTGGCCTTGAGGTTGGCCTATACAGGCTTCCTCACAAACATTGCAGGGACTGGGTTATGCCAGTGTTCCAAATGTTAGTGCAAATTTGTTAAATTGGCAAGATTCCGAAGGTCACTCTGGTGTTATGCAACCCTATGTCCTTGAGCTTCCAGTGTCCCTCTGGGGGAGGGATCTTATGAAATCCATGGGCTTTCAGTTAAGTAATAAATACTCCAAAGAATCTAAAAATATTATGAAAAACATGGGGTGTCATCCTGATTTTGGCCTGGGAAAATTTTTACAAGGCAAAAAGGAGCCAATACAAACAGTACCTAAGAAACCCAAACAAGGGTTGGGTTTTTCCTAGGGGCCGCTGAGGAGGGCATTCCCATAACCTGGGTAACGGAAGAGCCAGTTTGGGTTCCTCAGTGGCCACTCTCCTCTGAGAAATTACATGCTGCATATCAATTAGTGAAAGAGCAATTAGAGAAAGGGCACATTAAACCCTCTCTTTCTCCCTGGAATACACCCATATTTGTCATCAAGAAGAAATCAGGAAAATGGAGATTGTTACATGATCTTAGAGCTATAAATGAGCAAATGAGAATTATGGGACCCGTACAGCATGGTCTTCCATTGCTGTCAGCCTTGCCTGAAAATTGGCCTATTATTGTGGTAGTTATTAGGGACTGCTTCTTTTCCATTCCACTGAATAGCAAAGACAGTGAGAGATTCGCTTTCACTTTACCGTCCACTAATCATGTGGAACCTGATAAAAGTTATCAGTGGGTTGTATTGCCACAAGGCATGGCCAACAGTCCTACAATGTGTCAATTATTTGTAGCAACTGCTTTAGAACCTTTGAGAGCACGTTTTCCAGGCTTGAAATGCCTCCATTATATGGATGATATACTGTTAACAGCTAAAAAAGAGGAGAGCATTCTTCAAGAAGCATATAGCTCACTTGTAGAACTGCTAAAGCAAAAGGGACTCTGTATTGCCCCTGAAAGGGTGCAACAGAGCAAAGTTGTCAATTATCTTGGCTCTAAAATAACAAAACATCATATCATGCCACAAAAGGTAGAGTTAAGGAAGGATCATCTTTGCACATTGAATGATTTTCAAAAATTATTAGGAGATATAAATTGGATAAGAGGAAGTTTAGGAATGGCCAATTATGAGTTAAAGCCATTATACGATATTTTAATTGGAGATGCAGCCTTGGATTCACCGAGGCAATTAACCAATGCAGCCCGAGAAGCCTTAACAAAATTAGAGGATAGACTACAAAGAGCTTTTCTTCAAAGAGTGCAAAATAATGATGATATTACCCTGTGCATTCTGCCTACCCAGTTACAACCTACGGGAATTTTATGGCAAAAAGGACCCTTGTTATGGATTTATACTAAAATCTCACCTGCAAAATCAATTGAGTATTATCCTACTGCTGTGGCCTTACTTGCACAACAGGGTATTCAACAATGTTTACAATATTTTGGGACATCACCACAAACGCTAGTTGTTCCTTATGATTCTACTCAAGTCAAGGTATTATGTGCTGCCATAGATGATTGGGCAATTCTGCGTTGTACCTATCCAGGACACATAGATTGCCATTATCCTAAACATCCACTATTAACTTTCTTTAAAGAACATCCTGTAGTTTTCCCTAAAGTAACTGCTTCAAAGCCCATTCCAGGAGCAAGTGTTATATTTACAGATGGGTCTAAGACAGGCTGTGGTGCTTATATGGTGGATTCTAATGAACCTGTAAAGCATCAATTCTTGCCAGGTGCACCTCAACAGGTGGAGCTTTCAATAGTTCTTGAAGTTTTCAAGGCTTGTCCATTTGCATTTAATTTAGTGTCAGATTCTAGTTATGTTGTTAATGCTTTAAAAAGCCTTGAATGTGCAGGGCCCATCAAATCTTCTAGCCCGGTTAGCTCATTGTTTGGACAATTACAGAAACTGATCTGACAACGTAAAACTCCCTTTTTTGTGCAACATATCCGTGCACATACCAGTCTGCCAGGTCCATTGGCTAAAGGCAATGATATAGTAGATCAGTGTACTAGACAGGAATGGATGTTTGTGGCTTCTGCCATACAACGAGCACATGCTTTCCACAAGGAATTTCATGTTAATGCAAGGACATTACAACAAAAGTTTTCTATCTCACGTGCAGAGGCACGAAAGGTGGTACTAGACTGTTCCCAATGTGTCATTTTTCATCATCCTTCTAGCTTAGGAGTTAACCCTCGTGGTTTGCTCCCCCTAAAAATATGGCAAATGGATGTTACACATATCTCTGAATTTGGACGTGTCAAATATGTACATGCATCTGTTGATACCTGTTCTGGAATCATTCATGCCACCCCAATGGCAGGAGAAAAAGCCTCTCATGTCATTGCTCATTGCTTAGAAGCTTGGGCAGCATGGGGTAAGCCTCAACAGTTAAAGACAGACAATGGTCCTGCATATACCGGACAGAAGTTCACTTCCTTCTGTCAACAGATGAATGTGCAACTTGTACATGGCCTACCATATAATCCACAAGGTCAAGGCATTGTGGAGCGTGCTCATCGCTCCTTGAAGGAGTTGCTTCAAAAACAAAAAGGGGGAATAGGCTTTGGCCGTACCCCTAAGGACAGACTTTCTCTTGCATTATTTACTCTGAATTTTTTGAATTTGGATGTTTCCAATTGTTATGCTACAGATTTATCTAAAAAGTTGTCTAGTTATCTTTTAGGTAATTGGACTGGAGAGTTCGATAACCTGATGGACCAGCTGAGAGTGGCTATTGTCACGGTGAATTCGACTCGAGTGGATACCGGACTGGTGGAGGGATTGTCTTCCTGGATTGCTACAGCCATGGGCCACATGAAGGAGTGGGCAGGAATAGGAGCCCTAGTAGGCTTACTGGTGCTCACCTCCCTAGTATGCTTGTGGTGCATTTGTCGCATTAGGATCTCACAGCGTCGCCATGCAGCCATGATTGTCCAAGCCTTTATGGCCATTGATGCAGGACAGTCTCCCCAAGCCTGGTTGGCTACTTTAAAAGATATTTAGGCACAGGATGCGAGGCCTGCGCACTGCACTTGAGGTTATGATACGCTGACCTCAAGAAGAGCAAGTCTGATTGCATGTGGGTTGGTACCCTAACTCCCACCTCTGTGAAAAGGGTATCGACGGGTCTAGTGTTCTCTGGGTGGACGACGCCTGGACAAACATTAGTACATGTTCCATTTTAGCAGAGATCAGACCTCTACTCTTGCCTGTTGCTTTGTAAAACAAAAAGGGGGAAACTGTAGAGAGCCGCGTGTGGCCGCACCCTAAAGATGGCTCTGGCTTCTACCCTCTGCCTTCCCGATGGCAAACACTCTTTATGGTAAACAGCTCCTTATTTGGCTGTGGCTGGATTCGTGTGTTGCTGGCATATGCGTGAACCTGTGGACAGTGCCCACGTGGCTGCTTGTGGTTGGCAGCCCAGCCCTACTTAGGTGCTGGGAGAGGCTTGCCCCAGTGAGAGAGACACAATGTAACTAATCAAAGGTCTGAATAAACTGTGATGAGAAGGATCCCGGTGTCGCGTCTTCCTTGCTGGTCGAGGCGGGCGCGACACCTACATGTTCTTTGGGTGAGCTTAAATGAGTCACTTTTGAGCCCTATCATCTCTGCTCACAGTGTTCACGACAGAGCAGTCCTGGACATGCCCATCCCTTTTCTCCTCCTCCCAGCATTATTAGGATTCTGATGGCAATAAAAGGCCTGTTCTACAATGGTATTTCCCGTCTATCTGGCTTTGTACTCCCCGATGGTTGTCTACATGATTACCCATCTTCTGTGGGTAAATATGCATGGGTTGGCCTGAGTTTGGCTGTGAGAGATCTTCAGAAGTTTTAATATTACTTTGTCCTATCACAGAGAAACAAGAGCTCAGCCTCTTTCTTCTTGGGGACTGGAAAGAAAGTGTATCCTGTGGTCTCCAGAGACAATGCCTGACCAGATTATGAACTTTTGGATGGGAACAATGTTCTACTCATCATTTTCTCCTTTGTGAGAGCCGTGTAGAAGGTGTTAAACAGATCGCTGCTGTACAAATGAGGGACTGTGGGAAATGGACATGTTCGGACCCTCTGTCTTTTACATATTTGAGATGTTAAATGTTCTTTGGAGGAGGTGTGTGATAGGGAGGTGTGTGAGAGGAATACCAGGCAGGAGTACAGTGATCAAATAGTAGGCATGCATTCTCTGAGTCAGCCAGAATCTCTATGATAGACAACAGGAAACGAAAGCCTTAGATGAGGCATGAGGTATAATTAAACAGTATCAACATGTCTCTACTATAAAATCTGCCTTGAATCCCTAAAAATACAAACTCAGTGAAAATTAATTTAAGCTGATTTTTCTTAAAACAGCCATATTCCTGTAGCTGCCTTTCATGTCATATAATTAAAGAAATAAAATCAAGTAACAGAGTTGGCTGATAACCACACCTATGGATGCAGAAGACCCCATCTTTCCTGCCATATTTACCTTTCTCTTTCTTCTGATATTTGGAGTTTGAGGTTACTTGCGAGGACCTAGGGCTGATTGGGTTGTAGGAAGCTGAGCTTACTCTTGGGAAGTTGTGGGGGTTGCACAACAGAACCGAGGCAAAAGGCAACTTGCTAACATAGATACTGCAAGACAAGAAGACTGCATGAGATCCTACAGGACAAGAAGACCACATGAGATCCTGCAAGACAAGAAGATCGCATGAGATCCTGTAGGGCAGGAAGACCTCATGAGATCCTGCAAGGTAAGAAGGCCACATGAGATCCTGCAGGGCAGGAAGACTACATGAAGCTGGAGATCAGTCAGTTTGGCATTTTGAGATTCTTATATATTTTTGTTGTAATCCAGACTGCAGTCCATCTCCAAGAAGATGCAGAAGAATCATTCAGCAAATTCATACATTCTTGTATTTTTTAGCTGTAAAATTGCCATTATCATATTTCATGCAGGGAGAACATATTATACATATATCTCTACCTTTCAACAGTTTCTTGGAATAAGAGTTATCTTCTTGATACAAAGGCAGTATTAATGTTACAAGACTCTGCTCCTTTGCAATAACCAGTCTTGAGGAGAACTTAATTTCTATATCTCTATTTTCATGTGGTTGGAACCTAAGGCATATGCTTGGGTGTGGTGGCAAATGCCTGTAATTCCAATATTTAGGAGGCTGAAGCAGGAGGATTCCAAGTTTGACGTCAGCCTGGGCTACATAGTGAGACTGTCTTAAAAACAAAACAAACATTGTGAAGTAATAAGATTCATTGCTTTTGCCAATAATATATTTAATTGAATTTGGCGTGGTTAGAGGGTGGTGAGCTGGAAGTAGTTATTTTTGGTTGCTTTTTAAAGGTTGCTATGTAAAAGATTCTGTCTCACACACAAACACTCACATAAGCACAACCATACTCATACCGAGTAATACACTCACACACAAGACACATACACTCACACTTATACACATGCAGAGTCACACACACAGACTCATACACACTAACACTTTCATGCCCCCATACCCTCTGCTACACTCACTCATAGACACATACCTGTGGGTTTTGAGGAGAGATATGGGACTTGCACCATATTTTAAAATTTTTGCTTTGCTTGTAATATGCAAATCAACCCAGTAGGAAAATCCCTAAACATCGAAGACAGTTTCAACATAACTGACCTCTAAAATGAGATTAAAGAAATAGCTCCATGGAATACAGCTCAGTATAAGCCACAGTCTACACAGAGTCATCTAAGGCACTCCCAGGCAAAGTGCTCTTTCAACTGGCCTCTGGTAAGGGTTGCTGCCACACCCATGACCCCTGGGATGGAAACTTTTCTCAGCTTCTTCTCCATTCTCTTGGCCCATGCCTCACATGGGTCAGCCATGAACAGCATAAAGTCCTGGCAAATTATATAATGAAAAGTGTGTGTTCTCATTGTCCGCACTACAGGGTGGAGTCTGTGTTCACATAGTCCTTGATACTGTGTTACACATGTGGGTCCTCTCACTGTCCAGTCTGTTTTACTTGGGGACACTGGAGCAGCTGGACACATTATCCACACTACAGTCTTCAGTGGTAACTCTGAGGTACAGTCTTGGCATCCAAACTGGGCTGGAGGGTCAGGGTGTAGCTCAGTGATAGGGCCCAGGTTTTATGCCCGGTACTGTAAAGGGTAAACAACTGCATGCACTGGCAGGACTGACCTTTGGGGAGAAGATGCTTACAGAATCATTAATATAGCCCTTTGTTCATTTCTTCATAGAGTCAAAAAACACCTGAGCCTTGCTATGGCCAGACATGGCACTTAGTGACTGAAGTGGCCTTGAAGGCAACTCGGGGATGTTTCTCTGCCTTTCTGCCTTTGTTCCTGGTTCCCCTTCTCTCTGACTTCCCTTTGGTCATGTTCATGCCTGCCCTCACCCTGTGCTCCCATGGAAAGTCACTGTTGGCTCTGAGTTGGCAGGTGGTTTATCTGTTTTGTTTTGTAGATGAGGCAGCCAGGGCATCTTCTTAGTGGAGTCTGTCCCAGATACCAAGGCTGCAAGCTTCAAGGCCCAGTGAAGTGTGCCTATGTATTGGAGGACCCAGCACCTGGGTCTTTTTACCTCCTCTCCCCCCTCCCCTCCCACCTCCCCTCTTCTCCCCTCCCTCCCACCTCCCCTCTTCTCCCCTCCCTCCCACCTCCCCTCTTCTCCCCTTCATCTTTCTTCTCCCTCTTCCTCTCTCTTTCTATCTCTTTTCTTCCCTCATCCCCTTTGAGAAAGGGTTCTCACTCTGTAGCCCAAGCTTTCCTCAAATTCACAATAATCTTCCTAACTCAGTATCTTAACGCTGGGCTCACATGTAGGAGACCCCGTACACGGCTTCAGACCTTTCTTGAGGTCCACCATTCAGGGCCCCTGAAGATGGTTTTCCTGGCCTAATTGTTTCTAAGTTTTGAGGCCACACCAAGCTCCTCCATGTGTGACTCGGCTGGCCACTGGATGTCACTGTTACTCCGTGGATGCACTCTGGACACAGCAGGGGCACCAGCCAGTGGGAGCCTCTGCAGGTCTATTCTGCATTTTCAACCTCTGGCTTTGTCCAGTTTACATTTTGGACACTCCCAGAGCTTCTGGAAACAAGGTTGAACTGTAAATGAGCAGACCAAAGAGGAAATGAAATTCCTCTTACCAAGGAGTAACATGAGTGGTGGTCTGATTTGGACAACAAGGGGCATGGGCACACCCTGGCAAACCACCCTCCAATAGCCATCCGTTTTCTTTGTTCCTACATCTAGATTGTTGGGAATTTCTGCTACTCAAAAGCTTAGCACCACAGGGTTGGGGAGAAAGGGCCCACAGGGTTCGGGGAAGCGGCAGTTCCTGGAGCAGACTGTGGTGACTTGGGCCTCTGAAATCTCATAACATCCTAGACTTTTCCTTGCCTACATGCAGATACCACACTCATTATGTGGTCCTTCTGGTAAGCCTGGGAGTGTGCCAAGTTCAACAGTGGTTGCATGTAGTAAACAGAGTGCCCTTCCTTAGAAATAATACGTAAAATGTAGTCTCATTGTTGAACCTGGTGTTAAACCTCCTTCCAGGGATTGGCTGCAGGGGCATGACCTTGAAAGCTCTACATTTTAAAGGCAGGAGGAGGTTCTATTTGGCATCATTCCTGGTCCACCCCTACACATTCAGTGCGGGCCCATGTGGACTTTCCTCCCCGGATGGGGCATCAGTACCACCACAAGCCTCCGCTTACTTAGAGCCGCAGCAGAAGGTCTCAGGTGCCGACAATCAGTCACTGAAGACAGAGGACCAAAGTGAGGCATCCTTGAGTTTCCACAGCCCCAAGGTGCTCAAAGGCCAGACACTGCCATCTATTCCTCAAGCTCAAGCACTTGGCTTTTTCCTTGGGTTCATTTCTGGCTCAGAATTCTCGTGAAATGCCTGGGATGAACTTCTGCCTCCAGAATCTACAGGTACAAGCTTAGCTCATGGCTGGGCTTCCTTCGGGCCCGTAACCTCAGGCGAATCACTTAGCCTTTCAACTTCAGTTTCTCTTCTGTGGAAGGAAGACAGTGAGGGTCATTATGTCAACCCCCAAGGGTTCTGTTGGAGATGAAATGGAATACATACAGGGGGTGTTGCTATTTTTAAACTTGGTTCCAAAATGCTAGCTGCTATTGTAGGTAGGACAAAGGAGCTCCTATGTTGTGAGTACCAGTTTCAAAGAGGCCTCAAAGAGCCTGTGATCAGACCATGGCATTGACTCTCATTGTAAGTATTTTAAAAATTTTATTTTATTTATGAGTGTATGTGTGTGTTTGTATGCCATATGTTGTAGGTGTCTGCCGAGGCCAGAAGAGGACGTTGGATATGGGTGCTGAGAACCAAGCTCAGGTCCTCTGGAAGAGCAGCAAGTACTTACTTAACCACTAAGCCATCTCTCCAGCCCCATAGTGATCCTTCTTGAAAGTCTTTTTTTTTTTTTGTCTAGCATGAGACTCAAAGAAAGACTGTATTGTGTAAGCCAACCAAATATCCTCTTCCAGTATGTATTCATTCTATCAGCTCTGCTCAGAGGAGTGGGCCGAGCAGACTAGAGAGCCCTGACTAATTTATATGGGTAGGTTAGTGTATTGTAACTTTACTAAACGTTAGTAACCACATTGGTTAGTCTGTTGCTTTTAGGTCTGGGTGAGGCAGCACATTAGGAGAACAAGAAGAAACTGGCACATCACTGTCCTTTTTGATGGCAGCCCCTAAATAACCAAAGTCTCCCAGGAAGCCTTCCTTCCTTTTAAACATATGATGATGATGACGGCGATGATGTGTGTGCACATGTCCGACGGCAAGTGTGCAGAAGCCAGAGTATAGCTCTTAGGATTCAGTTCTCTTCCTTTACAGTGGTCTCCAGGGATAAATTCAGGTGGCTGAGCGTGTATGGCAAGCACTGCTGCTGGCTGGATCACCTCACTGGCCTGAGAAACCCTTCTTCAATATGACCACTACTCTCTCATGGTACCAAGGCGGGGATCAGGTCTTAAGGTATGGGTTTTCATAGAACATTCCAGAACCAAATCATAGCAATTAGGTTGTGTGAGGTATAGAGACTCAAATTGCAAGGATGAAAATTTAGTGTAAAGATACATCTAACTGAAATTTTAACTTGTGTGTTTGTTCTTGCCACAGCGCTCCTCTGGAGGAGAGGGACAATTTACAGATATTTGTCTTCCCTTCGGTTGTGCGGGCCCTGGGCAAAGAACTGAAGTCACCAGGTCTGGCCACAAGTGCCTTTACCCCCTGACTCATTTCATAATTTGTTAGATTCTTTTTTTTTAGTAGTGCAGGGCTGCAGACAGAGGTACAGAGGTACTGAACAGCCATGCCACTGTTTGTGGTCTATTGATAGATCTGGGTTGTGGGGCCATCATATAACAACACACCTGAAAAGCATTTCAAACAGATAGGACTTTTCAGCTCCTCATCACATACATGTGTGGTGGGCATTGTGTTCCCTGAAATATTGTGTGTTCCCTGAAATAAACATATCTGGGGTCAGAGAACAGACAGCCACTAGAACAAAGCCAAAAATGGTGGCTAGAAAATGGGAAGAGTAAGCCATAACAGAAGTTGGGTGGTGGTGGCACACGCCTTTAATCCCAACACTTGGGAGGCAGAGCCAGGTGGATCTCTGTGTGTTCAAGGCCACTTTAGAAACAGCTAAGCATGGTGACCCATGACTTTAATCCCAGAAACCCAACCTTTAACCCCAGGGAGTGGGGACAGAAAGAGAAAGGTATATAAGGCGTGAGGGCCAGGAACTAAGGGTTAAGCATTTAGTTAGTTAAGCATTTGGCTGAAGAAGTATTAGGGCTTTGGAGCAGCACAGTCTAGCTGAGAGCCATTGGAAGGAGGACTCAGAAGCTTCCAGTCTGACGAAACAAAACCAGCTGAGGGACTGGCGAGGTGAGGAAACTATGGCTTGTTCTGTGTCTCTGATCTTCCAGCATTCACCCCAATAACTGGCCTCAGGTTTGAGTTTTATTAATAAGACTCTTTAAGATTCCTATTATATACATGTTTATGTTTGGAGCAGAGCAATGAACTCAAGGTTACCAGGAAGACGGACGCACATTCACAGTTCTCTGATTGTGGCTCCTGTCACGCTTCCTGGGAGTCTACACAAATCATCTCGGCATTTAAAGCCACCTAAACTTTCTATATGAATACACACCGCATAGATTAAAATACACGCACAACCTATTTTCTTTTGCTCAACTAATTACTACAGTGGTGCTCTCTAAACAGTGGGCACCCCAGCCACATCTTTCTTAATAGACACTGGGCCTTGAGCTACCATTTCTATCTCTCCTTCTAAAATGCTCACTGCAGACAGAACTGAAATTGTGTTTACCAGCACCACGCTTTACAGCCTAGTCAACCAGTGCTACCAAGACCCCACAGTGTGCATAGCATGTCAGACCCAGCTTACAGATAGAACCTTCCCCCTCTTTTTTTTTTTTAACTTGACAGAAAACAGTATATTGTTTCAGTGACTGGTTTACTAGAGTGGAATTCTATCTGCAGAGATCAGGGCCCTGCATGGTGTTTCACAAGTACTGGAATGAACTATGTTGAAATTCTGTATACTAGAGAAATCCCATAAAAATAGTGCTGGGGCTGGAGAGCCATCTTCTCATCCATCTTCAGCACCTTGGGGATGGCCTGCCGTGGCATTAGGTGGCTGCTTTTCTGCCATGTGTGAAGCCGTTCTTACAGGTGGCAGTTCACATGGTGGAAGGGTGAACATTCACGTAGCTCAAACAAGTAGACCGGTGAACTGGCCCCACCTCTTGGAACAAAATACCAAGCAGCTTTGAGAGCTGTGGCCATGCCCAGTGGCCTTCAAGGAAGCCTTAAGTAGATGATCAGATATCTCTCTCTCTCTATATATATATACATGTATATATGTATTCTTTATTAGCTAAGAATGAAGTGATTGGGACTATAACAATTTTAGCTCATTGTTTTAAAATTCACCACAGTGTTAGTCCACATGTTCTGTTGAGAACTTAGTAACTACTTGTATAATTAACTCTCCCCAAACTGCATCAGGAGTGTGTTTTGGTACTTGGTTGTATATAAAACAGTACAAAGAGTTACATTCGGATTCTTTGATTTCCTTCTTAACACACACGTTAGTAGGCAGGAGAATTTATAAGACTCATTACCCCACTTCCTGTCAGTTTTCCACAACTTTGTTTTTAAATGTCTGGGTGCAGTGCTTGTTATTTTCAGCAGCTCCTTCCCCAGCACTGTAGCCACCACCCCAGCCCAACTGTTGGAGGTATCGCTCTGATTAACACCTTCCTCTCGGCCTTTTCCTGCTGAAAGGCTGTGCATTTGGAGACAGTCCTGATGTTAACTAGTCGCTGGGGACATGGGAAGGCAGTTCCCTGCAGACATTATCCCTGGAAAGCACCAGAGCCGAGTGAAATGAACACGGAAAGTCAGTCAAAAGGGTCCAGTGAGTTAATGAGGGGTTAAATGGGCAGAGATTTAAACACGGGGGTTTGTGTTTTGAAAGAGCACCATCATTTTTCAGGTTGGTAATTGAGGAGTTAAGCTTTTAGGAGCTCAAAAAATAACAGTTAGAAACATGGAGAGCCCCACCAGCAGTTCTGACCTTTACCTCCAGGGCCCAAATCCAGACAAGGGTCTTAATTAGCTGCAGAGAAATCTAGAGCTTTGGCAAGAAACCAGCAGACATTAAAGAAACAAAGCAGCCCGTCATGAAAGAGCTGTACCCAACAGAAAAGTTCAGCACAGAGGAACGTTGGTGGGACCGTGCGTTGCTGTCCTTCCTCACTTGGGTTTCTTTTCTCCTTCATTTCTGAGATTGTAATTACAACGTTCCTCCCTTCCCCTCCCCCTGCTTTGTTTTGTTTTTAACATTCCCATTTCACCTAAAGTTTGCTTCTATTTTCCTCTTAAATTGGTCCCCTCCCTCCCTTCCTCCCTCCTTCCCTCCCTTTTCCTTCCATCCTCCCGATCCCCTCCTCTCTGCACACCAACTTAACTTTAGTCTTTTCAGAGCTTTTCTTTGGCTTGCTTTTCTTACCTCTTTAGAGTGCCTTAAAATGCACTTTGTAGCATTTATCACACTTTTCATAGAAAATGAATGTATGCTTATTATACAAATAAGCTCAAACAAGACAAAGTTCACAAAATCATAAAGAACCGCCCCTCAAACACCCAGATTTTGTTCTTCTGTAGATTTTACAGGTGAGTCTAATAACATACATACATATTTAAAACACTTTTTACATGTGTGTGTGTGTGTGTGTGTGTGTGTGTGTGTCTGTCTGTCTGTCTGTCTGTCTGTCTGCATGCACTTCTACCATGCAGGGCCCAGGAATAGAACTTGGATCATTCATAAGGCTTGGTGGCATGCACTCTTGCCTGCTGGTCCCCACCACCCCCAAAAGACTTCTTAACACAGAGAAGTCACAATTCTGTATTATGCCCCCTTTTACTCACTGGTACACCAGGTTGTGTTTTTGTATTGGATTTATGCATGCCTTTCTTTCTGTGTATTTTTCAAATTTTAATTAAGTTTTCATTAGCATAGTACTGGTTTTAGAATTTCATTTGAAGAATTCCAATATGAATTTGAATCCTCTGATAAGGATATCTAAAGCCGTGTCCTGGTACAGATGTGTGGAGAGGCTGTACTCATAATAGCTGATTTTTTTTTTTATAAGCACAGTGTGTTTGTGTTGATGCATGTCTTTGTGAACTATCTTGGGAACGTGGTGTAACTAGGACACTATGTATTCCCAGGAGGGAGAGGAGATAGCCCAAAGAGAGACACGTCTCTCATTGAATTTCAGAAGTTACTTTTTTTGTTTTTTTTACTTTCAAAATTAGTGTGTTTAGTACATGTAGGAGTTCAGGAGTCTGAGTTCTTCCAAGAAAAGATCAATGGCTTCTTTCTACTAAAGGAATGGACACAGGGACAAAGAATTAGACCTGGGATGGAAACCTTGCTCTTATAACTCATCACTTGGCCCCCACCTCTCCGTGTGTGTGTGTGTGTGTGTGTGTGTGTGTGTGTGTGTGTGTGTGTGTGCTAGACAAGGTCTTGCTATGGAGTCCTGGCTGACTTGGTATCTACTACACAAGTCAGGCTGATGGAACATCTCTGCAATATTCCTGCCTTAGTCTCCTGAGTGCTGGGATGATTTGGAATGAGTCTTCATGATTGGCTCCATGCAATTCTTTAAAAAATGGAGGATCTTTAAGACTACTTTTCTTCATCCTAGATGTGAATAAAATCCTTGGTGTAGGAGAGACCAGAATGGAGAAAGTTTGGGTCTTGTTCCCTAGGGAAAGGCTGCTTAGCCTGTCTTACAGCTGGCATTGATGCTAGCCTTGGCACTGTGGTTCTCCACAAGTTGTAAGATGGTCTCAGGTATGGTGGAGAGGATATTAGACTCCTGCCAAATTTGGCCAAAGTGTAAACCAAAGTAGTGACAGTTGGAACATATGTAGGCAATTGACAGCAAAGCACAGGACCTCTGGTATAGGTTTCAGGTGCTATCTGATGGCATTCTTGGTTTGGGGGTTGGCAGAAACAAGTGACCTGCTGAGTGACTACAACCTTGCAGGTTTTGTGTGCTAGTCACAGGTACATTAGTTGAGGTGCAGAGGTGGGCAATGGATGACTAAAGATAGGTCAAGGTACTTCAGTTCTACATCAGACAGTTCCAATCACCTTGTATAGTCTTCACGTAGATGTGGCTGTCTCCCCTTATAGAGTTTTCAACATGGGTATCACTGTCCTCTCCTAGAATTTTCCACATGGGTGTGGCTTTCCCAACCCCCGCCACAGAGATTACAGTGAGTATTTGTACTTAATTCCACTTTTCATTAACCCTAAGCAAAGAAGCAAACCTTTCCATTCCTTTAGGTCTTCTCCATGAGGGCTCCCATGGATGGAAATTGCACATTAATAGATGCAGAAGTTTTCCGCTCGCTCTTCTGCAGGGATCACGAAGGAACTTAGTAACTTAGGTGAGGGCAAGATTGCCTTTTCTTCCCACAGAAGTTCTTTTTTTCTTTTTTCTTCTTTAAACAGAATTTCTTGTCCTTGAAACGCTTTTCCTTGAATTACAACAAGTGTATATAACTTGACATGGCATATACTAATGTATTACAACAAGTGTATGTAACAACTTAACATGGCATATACTAATGCATTACAACAAGTGTATATAACTTAACACGGCATATACTAATGCATTACAACAAGTGTATATAACAACTTAACACAGCATATACTAATGCATTACAACAAGTGTATATAACAACTTAACACAGCATATACTAATGCATTACAACAAGTGTATATAACTTAACATGGCATATACTAATGCATTACAACAAGTGTATATAACTTAACATGGCATATACTAATGCATTACAACAAGTGTATATAATTTAACACGGCATATACTAATGCATTAGCCATGTCTGTTGTCTGGTCAGACATCCAAAAGCTAAGAAGACTAAGAAATGGAGGGTGGCTCTTCTGACTTAGATGCTAATGCTGTTGATAGTTTCATCTTGATTGTTTTCCAGCTTCCCAAGACACATAGCCTATTGTTTTCTGCAGCTAATGATCCCCCTCCTCCAGGCCCCTCCACAACCCATCATTCTCTCTCTCTCTCTCTCTCTCTCTCTCTCTTTTGATGTGTGTTCCAAAATACCAGATCGTATGTTGGTGTGATTTTCCTTTGTTCTGGTCTAGAGTTTCATTCTATCAAAGTCCAGTGATAAGAAACATCTTGCTTTCTATTCTTACTTTGGAGACTGTTTAATTTGCCTTTATTCTGGATCTTTTTTTTCTTTTTTGAGCTGAGAATCGAACCCAGGGCCTTGTGCTTGCTAGGCAAGCGCTCTACCACTGAGCTAAATCCCCAACTCTATTCTGGATCATTTTTAAAACTCAAGGTTGAGGGGCTGATGAGGTGGCTCCATGCTGCTGAACGGAGATGCAAGCCTGGAGAACTGAGGCCTGGGACATCAACTGTGGTTGGGGATATTGCTCATTGGTAGAGATGGCTTTTCTAATATGCACAAGGCACTGAGTTTGATCCTCAGCAACACATATGCACACACACACATATCTTTACATCAAAATTAAAATTGTTGTGTACCCAAGGACATTATCAATAGAGTTAAAAAGCCAACACAGGGAATAGGAGAAAATATTTGCAAACCAAATATCTAAAAATAATTGATATTCAGAATATATTAATATTTCCTATAACTTAACAATTAAAAGGCAAGCAATATGATTCAAAAGTGGTTTTGCATAGACATTTCTCTAAAGATCTAATAAGCATATGAAAGGGTGCTCCACACCACTGATCACTAGGGAAATGTCAATCAAAACCACAAGGAGACACACTCCACACCCACTAGAATGGCTAATTAAAAAGCCTCCAGCAAATCACACCTGTTGGTGAGGATGTGGAGCAATGAGAACCCTTGTGCACTGCTGGCAGAAATGTAAAACAGTGCAGCTGTTATGGGAAGTCCAACGACAGCTTTTCAAAACACTAAACGTGGAATTGCCACATGATCTGGGCATGCAGTCAGACTGTAGACCAGGACTAGAGTAGGCACTTGCATACTCTTGGTCCAAGCAGTGTTCCTCAGATTAGCCAGAAGGTGGGAGCAGCATGTGTTCATAACATGAAAAGACAAATAAAGTGAGCTATGAACCCATCATCGACTATTATCTGCTTTTCAGGCAGAAGGGCATTCTGACACATGCTACAACGTGAACGAACCCTTGACAACAATGTACAAAGAGAAATAAGCCAGTCCCTACAGGACCATTACCGTGTGCTTCTGTGCATGAGCTGCCTAGAGTAGTCAAATTTACAGAGCAGAAAATGTTGGTGTCAGATGTGTGTCTGTGTGTGTGTGGGAGTGATTCTTGCTTAATGGATATAGTTTCCGTTTGGAAAGATGAGAGAGGGCGAGCGAGGGTACTGTGGGTAAAAAGGGCTTGTTGAGTGAACCTGAGGATCTGAGTTTGCCTCTTGAATACTCGTGTAAAAACTAGACATGGCAATCTGTGGCTGTAATCCCAGCGCTGGAAGAAGTGTGTCTGGAGACAGGAGGATGCTGGGGCTTGCCTGGCCAGGCTGCGTAGCTGCAAAGGAGAGCTTCCTGCTTCAGCCAGCGGCTGTGTCAAACAAGTGGAGAGGGAGAGAGGAAGATAGAGGATGCTGGCCTCTGGCTTTCACATGAGCACAACCGTGTAAGAGCACACTCAAGCACACACACACACACACACACACACACACACACACACACACTTGCCACTCACACACATGTGTATACCACACAGAATAATCCTATAGACAAGTGGTAGAATAGCAGAGGGCTGTACTGAAGCCACTGAAAATGTAAATCTAATTTGTTTTTGGCTTTTCCAGACAGGGTTTTTCTGTGTAGTTTTGTTGCCTGTCCTTGATCTAGCTCTGTAGACCAGGCTGGCCTCAAACTCACAGAGATCCATCTGGCTCTGCCTCCCAAGTGCTGGGATTAAAGGCGTGACCACCACCACCTGGGGAAAATGTTAAAAATGGATACAACTAATGTATTTTATATTTACTTTGCTACAATTTAAGAAGCAGACAAATACTTGCTATGTTTTTGGTATTTTCCTCTGCTCAGTTCTAAGACATCTAGTGCCTGGCCAGCGGGGTATTCAATGGGGACCTGAAGGGAGGGCCAGCAAATGAGAGGGACAAGAGACATAAAGAATGACTGCAAGACAGGATGTCTGATCAAGCTCCAAAATTTTAATTTTCTCTTAAGGCATACATAGGCAGGGGCAAAGGGGGGCTGCAAGCAGGGAGGGGACTTTAATCATGGGTTGTTCAGCCAGCAGGGAATGTTTCTCTGAAGGTCATCAATCTACTCTTGTCTAACTGCCTAATTGCCTAACTGCAGCTCATTCACCTGATATCTGAGAAGATGTTCTGGTATTTATGAGAAGAGGTTCTGGTGCTATGGAGACTTAAGCAAGACTTAGTTCTAGAAAAAGAGGAGAGAAGCCCAAATATGGTGGCATGTGTGTCAAGGGTCACTTAGGCTTATGGCTTTCGTCAATCTAGCCTTCAACAATACTAGGATCAGACACTCCAGGGCCTGACTCCTCTCCTGGAGTGAGCTGGCTGCTCAGCTTTAGATGCAGTGGTAAGAGGTGACCTCAGTGTCCTGGGTCACCACGTGGTCTACGCTGCTCCTTCTCCTCCACCAGCATCCCAGATCAGCTGTTCATTTTACATCGTGTTCTTTTCACATTCTACTATGATCTTTGATATCACCATCTCTTCCTTTGAGCAACAGACATTTGTCATTTACATCAGAAAGCATGGACAATTCATGTCAAAATAGTCTGACTTGAGTTCTTAAAAAAGATTTTTTAAGTGTGTGTGTGTGTGTGTGTGTGTGTGTGTGTGTGTGTGTGTGTACAGGTAAGGTGCCATTGGAGGCCAGAAGAAGGACCTCCTGGAGCTGACATTCCACGTCATTGTTAGCCACTCACCCTGGGTACTGGGAACTGAACTCTGGCCTCAGCAAGGGCAGTATACGCTCTTAATCCACTGAGCTCTCTCCCCAGTCCCTGACTTAAATTCTTTTTTTCTTAAATACTGGGTCTCCTTATGTAGCCTTGGCTGGTCTGGAACTTTCTATGTAAACTAGGCTGGCTTTGAATTCACAGAGATCTGCCTGAACTGTGCTCCCTCCTTCTCTGTACTTCATTTATTTGTTGCATAGATGTGTTTGGTGTCACTTACCAGGCCATATCTGCACACCCTGAACACAAAGTGAATAAGACAAATGTCCTGTTTGCATTCTGATAGGAAAAGGGATAGTGTCCATATCAACACACAATGGAGGATAGAAACAGGGAAGTGGCATGCAGTGTGGCATCCAGAATGACCATGTCATTGAAGGATGGTGCTCAGAAAAGTTGTCCCTGGAGGTGACATTTGGGCCTAGACCCATTGCTGAGAAAGCAATCCCAGATATCTGGGGAAGACAGTTTTATAGAGTGAGAATACTAAGGAAAAAGCTGAGGTGAAATCAGTTCAAATCTAAATGTTGTCAGAGAAACTCACAATCAAGTAGGTCAAGAGTAATTCAGCAAATATCACCCCTCATCTGTGCAACTGCTTAAAAATGAATTGATAAGGGATGGGGAAATGGATCATTTGACAAATTGCTTGCCACTAATGCATAAGGATTGGAGTAGCACCCATATAAAAGCTAGGCTCATATGTGACCCACCTCTAATTGTAACATTCAAGAGGTAGAGATGGGGTCCCTGGGGAGGCTGGCTAGCTAGGCTACCTGGAATTGGTAAGCTCTGTGCTTCAGCAAAAAACCCTGCCTCAATAAATAAAATGGAGAGTGATAAAGAAAGGGCCCAATACCAACCACACTGCAGACACATATACATGCAAAAAATAAATAAATAAAAAGAAAGAAAGAAAAATGAGTGCAGATATCCAGACAGCTGCTCAAATCCTCTCAGACTGGGTGGTTTGGTCATGTCCAGCAACTGGAGCACAAGTCTCATCCAATTTGCTCTGCATGTGTCAAGTAGGCAAATGAGGAGGTTTGTGACCATTTGCTTAGGACTTTATGGCCATGACTAAAATAAACGCCTTTGTGCTTGAATACAGTTTTCCCCACCCACTCCATCTTTCCCGAGTAGTCGGAGGGCTTGGACTTCCCAGTTAGAGCATATTAATCAAATTTTTCCTATATGTGCAAAATATCACCTGCTTTGTGTGCTTAATAGACAAATATCACATGAATAATCATGGAGATAGCTTAGAGAAAAGATCAACCCATCTGTGCATTCAGCTTTTTTTTCCATTGGTAACAAAGATTAACCTTGGAAATGCTCGCACTCCATGTTTCTGACTTATATACCACCCAATTAGTGCCCCATTTAATCTGCTCACCTGTCGTTGCTTTGTTCTGAATTTCATGGCTCTTTTGTTTTAAATGCACTGTTGCATACATTTTCCTAGTCAGGTTGATTGCAGCCACCCCTTGGTTTGACAGAGAGCTTGGAACATTGCCATGGTGTCAGAATTGCCTGAATAAAGAAAAAGAGGTCCTGTAATTATTTTATTTTCTCCCCAGCATGTGATTTGTTATTGATGACACACGGAGAGGGTGCTTTATCCACTAGGCTGGCTGAGCCCTGTGCAGTAACATGAGTGCCCTGTCACTGTGCTTGGAGCTATAGCTTGTTAGGCAGCTAGCATGGGAAGAGAAACGTGAACTTTTTAATATGTTGGAAATGGCTCTGTACTGACTGGCGTTCCCACATGCTTGCTGAAATCATGGCTGAGGATCATAGGAAGACTGGGAAGCTGAAGAAAGAGGAACATCATTTGAGCCTCTAGGAGTGACTGCAGAGGCATACAGTGGGATTTTTCACACAAGAGCCTGCCAACCTACACACTTCCTCTTTTGTCTCCTCCCTCACCTCCGTTCCTCCACACTGGACACGACTATTATATATTTTTAATAAGAGAGCTGTTCTTTGAAGGCATGCACACCTACGAACAAAAGACCAAACATAAAGGAAGGTGGCCTCTCCTTTCCATACAAAGAACGCACATCCCAGTGTTTACATAGTAGGCCAATTATTTGAAAATCTGGGTTGCAAGGAAAAAGTCACTCTCTGGCAGGGACCTTACATGACAAGTTTTGTTCCACAGTGGATTCAAACGGTTGAGAGAAGATGCTAACATAACTTCAACTGCAGCAGTGTGAACACACCACTGTAATAATTCATTTAGAATGATGACACCTGAGACCTAATTTAAAAGTCCTAGATGAATACCAGCCTCACATTCAACCCTGAGGGCTGCTGCAAACCTACCTAAGAAAGTCTAAGAACCATAGTGAGTCTAATTGAATTGGACTTAAACGGACCATTGAGATGGCCTCACAGAGCTCGGGGGAATTCGGATTGTCTATACTGTATCAGAATCGCAGCTTGAGCTGAATAACTGGTTACATTCAATCATGTTACTGTAACTCACGCTTGAGGTAAAGGGGAAACCTTTTGCTATCAGCAAGACTGGATGGAAAACAATTTCAAATCACTTTAAACCCAGTTGGCAACTACTTTGCCAATTATGGAATCCAGTGGGAAAGGTGTGTGCGAGGGCTCAGGACTAAATGATTTATGTCAGGCATCTGGGCCTCCCGAGGCATGCAGGGGAGTGTGTGGAAGGAGGGGCATGTGGCTAATTATTTCTCCTAAGAATACTTGAGCGAGGTAATTTGTGCTTGTAGATGAGCCGCACTGCAGGCTGGATAAAAGGCAAGGTAATCACAGAAATTCCTAAGATCCCATTTAGAGGTGGATAAAGAGGAAACCTCAGGATTCAATTCGATTTCTCATCTCTTCATTCGGAAACATTTGGAAATATAAAAAAAGAAAGAGGAAACTTAGTGCTTTGCTCGAATGGGCAAGTAGGGATCAAAGTCCATAATTTGCACTTTACTACTGTAACTGGCTGCTCTCAGATGGGGATCTCTGCCCAAGAAGCTAGCTGTCTTTTGTCAGATGGATGGGTGCCAATCTGGGGTCCTTTAGGATGACCCCAAGAAGCAAGCTCACTCTCTTTCTCTTGATTTTTAAGCTCCACTTTATTTTTTGATGACCTGGGTTGCAGACAGAGATGAGAGTTTCTATACTATTTGGTGCTTGCCATTTCCTGGGATTCCTTTATGAAACTCTCCAGCTGAGAAATGATTCCAAAAGTTATCAGAAGGCTAAAGACCACCTCCCAGACCCTCAATGCAGGAAGGATACTAGAATTCCAGCATAGAAACTTACAATGAACTCATAAATACAGATTTCTGCAATGGTCTTTTCAAATCCTTGTACATTTTGGGGGTGTGTTTGGTAATCTGGAGATTATGAACACCGAGGATTATAGTAAGTACAGCCCCAGGATGTGTGCAGGTCTTGTTGAAGCCTCATGTGAGTGTGTCAGTAGTAGCTTGGCTCTCTTGCCTTCCTGTTGTCTGTGTTTTTCAGCAGCTGCCTACCATCATTACAGCTAATATAGTGGATTAAACTTCTGGGCTAGCTGGCAGCTCCAAAGATGTCTCTAATGGTTTCAAATGCACACGTCTCCAGAAAACACTTCTGACCAATGAACCCCTAACTGCAAATGACACAGACAAGCTTCATTGAAAATGACACCACTGGAGGGAATCTTGCGATCATTTGGGATGTTCCCTCACTGGGGAAAGAAGGCCATTTCAGCAGTTACACCAAAGGGACACTGCCATGCAGCATTTCCCTCTGTAAGGCACAGAATAGAGCCGTGGGGGTAGTTAGCACTCCTGCATGCTAACTATGTACCTAGCTGTGAGATGCCCAAATAAGAATTGAAGCATATCCAGAAGATAGAGAAATTACAGTCCTTCTAATTCATCCTCACACAGAATGGGAATATGTAGACATTTGATCATCTAAATAGTAGTTCATATCTGGAATGAATCATTTTTAAATGAAGAACTTGTGAAAGTGGGTATTAGGGGCCTTCAGATAGAGATAGGTACAATCTAGAGAAAATCTTCAGACTGGTCACTGACAGAGCCACCTTCTAATTCTTGGCTGCAACCATAGTGAGTTTGTTCCTGTTGTATGTCTCCCTTCCTCAGCTTGCTCTGTTAACACGGAGGTAGACCAGATGGCTTAATGGAGCTTGGAAATCATTCCAAGGACTCAATTTGTCAATATTTGTGTTAGACAATGTTGAGATGATGAGAATATATCAGATTTGATCTGGGTCCTTTTGGCTTTTGTAACTTAGTAATTTAGTTTAACATTAAATTAAACAAATGATTTTTAACTAGTACATTTTTTTTTGGGGGGGGGACAGATAGAAAACACTAAATGCTATGGGAAGATGTGAACAAGTTTGAGCAGCCAGAGAAGGCTTCGTGAGGTTTGAAACTGTTTGGGTTGATCCTGAGGTATAAGAAGGGGCTCACCAGGGGGATATGGATGATGTAGGAGAAATTTTAGACAAGCAAATAGCATGAAATACTGTGTTACTGTGTATCCCATGATAACCCCTATTGATGAAAAGACAGCTTGCACCTCAAATAGAAGAAGAGTTTATTCTGGAGCCAAATATGAGTGACTACAGCTTGGGAACACCAATTTAGATACCACCAACTATCATCTTTAATGTGGTAAGAGGTCTAATGAAGTTCTTACAGTGACAGAGAAAGGAAGCTGAAAACTCAGTACTGTTCAAACACATTGGTGGGTCCATTAGCAGAGGCTTTGGTGAAGTGGGAAGTTATCTGTTATTGGCCTCAGATGCTGTCTGGTGGCATTTTCAGTTCCTGAATTGGTAGAATATAATGGCTTGCTAAGAATACATTTTATAAAGGTTTTGGTAGCCATAATAATGCTATGTAAGGCACATCAGACACAGGGATGGATGGGCTTTTGAAGACCTTAAAAATAGCCCTGGATAATTTGTTTCCGGTCTGCCACATTTTAGGTGTTCATGAT
Organism: Onychomys torridus; assembly: GCF_903995425.1. NCBI lineage: Eukaryota > Metazoa > Chordata > Mammalia > Rodentia > Cricetidae > Onychomys > Onychomys torridus. The sequence continues at coordinate 3,871,637 of NC_050455.1, forward strand.
CAAGTTCAGCCATTTGGTCTTGTAGACTCTTTGACACAGGTACAGCTCCCCACAATCATTGTCCTGGATCTTCAGTTCATACTTTTTTTTTTTTTTTAAAGATTTTATTTATTTATTATGTACACAGAAGAGTGTGCCAGATCTCATTACAGATGGTTGTGAGCCACCACGTGGGTGCTGGGAATTGAACTCAGGACCTCTGGAAGAGCAATCAGTGCTCTTAACCTCTGAGCCATCTGTCCAGCCCCAGTTCATACCTTTTGCCTCAGCATGCCATGTGCTGGGATTACAGGTGTGTGCCCATACCATTTTAGTTAATACCATCTTTGAAGAGTCTGTAATCAGAAGGAGGTTGAGACTAGATTATGAAATATGAAAATATGGACAAGTGGGAGGGTTACAGTTGATGTGCTGACTTATCAGCCTCACTTTGAGTGCAATGAGAAACCACTGAAGGCACCCCCACTGCAGAGTGGGGCTGGCTCAGATGAGCTTTTCTCTAGACCAGGTATATCTAACCTTTTGACATTTCAATGACATTGTCATCTACAAGTATCTTGGACCATGTCCATAACTATCCTCATATGCATGTGGCCTGTAGACCAAGGTTGGATATACTTGTTCCAGACCTAATCTAGAGCCTTCTATGTGGCCGCTAGACCCCTTAGGACTTGCTAGATTGGTTTAGTACTCAGGTATGAGCTAGAGAAGATGACAACTCCAGAAATTCACCTTTAATATACTTGTTGAAATTTGAAAGTTAAAGATGAACTATTTATTTGGGTGCTCTGGTGCCTTTTACCTTGACTGCCAGGGCTCAGATCAACCTGAACTAGATGCTGATTCATGTTCTTTACTTCTTTGTAGGACTTAACAGTAGATTATCAAATAAATTAGAGGCTGTTCTTTATCTGTTCAGAGTTTGCCCAGGAATTAACCTGCCCTCAGATTCACTAATTCCTTAGCAAATGTTGGTTTGCCAGGTAATTCAGATCGCCCATTGAGGGGAGTCTTGAGGGAACAGAACAGCAAGCATGGGTGGAAGGGAATGGTTGAAAGCCTAATGAAGCTTGAGAAAGACAGTAAGGGAACGTTGCCTGCCACTCACCCCTTCCCTCTTCCTTCCCACTTTTTCTCACTCATCTGCCATTTTTATTTCCCTGTTATTTTCCTCTGGTTATGTATTCATTCAACACATTTTGACCTATATGCCAGGCACGATACAGAGCACTGGGAAACAAATATAACTAAGTCAGATTCTGGACCCTCAGCATAGTGTCAGTCGGCTACCCAGGAACTGGTGAAGAGGATTATCAGAGTGTGAGCTGAATGCTGCTGAAGCCCAGAGGAGTCTCATCACACCCAGTCTCTCGGGAGACATTGCCTGTTCTATCATGAAAGCCAGCTGTGGGAAGCCTGCATGGTGTGGGCTGTGTTCTGGCAATAATACCACAGGGAGTGGCTAGAGGAAGGAGTTCTCTGTTAGTGAGTTTCTGTTCTTGTAACAAAATATGTAAGCCATCAAGCTAATAAGGAAAAATGTTTATTACAACTCATGGTTTCTTAGCTTCAGTCCATGGCTGTTTGACCCTGCTTGGACCTGCGACAGAAAGCATGTTGTATCACGAGATGAGTGTGGGATAGAGGGGGACGGTTTGCCTCATGGCAGCTGAGAAACAGGAAGGGCCAGGGTCCCAATATCCTCAATATTATGGACCAGTCAGCCAACTTCTTTCTAGTAGGCCTCACCTCTTAAATGTATCACCATCTCCCAACACCACCAAGCTGTCACCAGGTGCCTTTGGGAGCTATGCAAGATTCAAATGATAGCAGGCTCCAAGGTCAAGTTTTCTTACTCCCAAATGCCCCTCCCCCAGGCCTTGTGGCACACACAGCAATCCTAGCGTTTGAGTGGCTGAGGCAGAAGGATTGTGAGATTGAGGCCAGCTGGGGCTATAGAGCAAGATTCAAACCAAGTTAAACCATCATTGGATTTCGGAAAAAAAAAAAAAATGTCACGTGAGTGCTAGGCATGGCTATGCCTCTCTCAGATGTCATCCCAGCGTGCTCACATTGCCATGCCTCTACCACCTGCTTATATGCACCCTCTATGCACACCTCTGCTGCCCAAACCTTCTTCCCATCCACCCAGTGACTCCAGGATGATCTGGGGCTGTAGTGGCAGGTGCCAGCTTCTGTGTTGGCATCGCCTTTGGGACTCATGTTCTGGTAACTTTCCTGGCAGCAGTTTGAAAATCACTCTTGTTGAAGCCCAGTTTCACAGTTTCCTTGCTTCACTTTGGAAAGAGAGCCAGGGCATTTTATTTGCTACCCACTGCTTAACTACGGCAACTCTCAGCACAATTAAGGTCTTATTGAGGGAGAAAAGGCTTTGATCACCTTTAGTGACTCTTGGAAGCCCCTCTAAGTGCTTCTGCTAATTCTCACCTCTTTTAATAGTGTGGATATGTTCAGTGACCCCTGTCCCACCCTCTCACAGAAGCTGCCTACAGTTCCCCAGACACAGATGTTCACAAACTTAATGATCTTTAAAGCTATTGTTAAAATAATATCTGGGATATTGATAGCATTGGGGATGTGGGCAGAGCTTGTGGGGAGACAGCAGGACCACAGAATCATGTAATTCTAAGTCTTGTTTCCAGTGTGGAGTAGGAGGTCTTCCTCCACTCTTGCATGGTAGACTATGGACTGAGAAAGACGACTTCGGATGATGGTACTGAGCCCAGTGTTGTGATGCATATCTACAACCTCATCGATGGCTCTGGAGGCTGGGGCAGAAGGGATTTGAGTTTAAGACTATCCTGGGATACATAGAGACTTCATCATGGGGGGGGGCGAGAGGAACACAGGGCTGGGAGCAGGGGATAGGGGAGAGAGGGCCTGCCTGTGTTTCTATATTATAGATCTGATTGCCTCAAGCACTGAAGGATGTGGATACTCAGGAGCTTCCCTAAGTTGTACAACTAATAACTGTAATACACATTTCTATGGATTATTTACACCAGTAGTTGTGGTATCATGTTTAGTTGAATTCAGATCCTGAAGGTGACAGCTGGCCAAGACCTGTGTACCGAAGCAACCTCACAATTTTAACATAATAAAAACACAGCAAACGGTGCTAAGGAAGGTCATACTGTTTGTCTCCTAGGTACACAACCCAAATCCTTCCATGTCTGCAGGTGAGTATGTTAGTGTTTGCCTAGGAAAGAATGATGTCTGAAGCCGTTTTTAACAGACACACGCTGAATACAAAGTGATTGTTTTGAAGATGAAATGTTTACATACTCTAACACACATAGACAGCACCCAAGATTTTAGAAGATTGGCTCAATTTATATCAAGAACCATTGTCTAATCAGATATGGAAAGAAAGACCACTCAGGAAGCTTGGGCAGGAGGATTACCAAGAGTTCCAGGCCAGTTTGTACACAGTAAAATCTTGTCTCAAAACAAACAAACAAACAAACAAACAACAAAAATCCACCACTGATCTGTAGTTTTCAGTTGTCACTAGGTTTTTCAAATGCCTGTTTTCTGGTAGTGTGGAATTCAAAAAAGAACTAAGTGCTCATCATGATGGCAAATTTTCTTATCATTTTATCAATGAAAAACCAATTTAGATGCTACAATCCCTTGAAGTTTGTTTTGGGAAGCTGGGAAGGAGATGAAGGTGGGTTGAAGAGGCCTCAGTTTTCTTCCCAGAGGTCACACAGCATCTTTGTAAATATCTACCTTTTTTATTATTCAAGAAAACAATACCCATGACTGAAGGGTTTGGGGGAAATAGAGAAAAGGATAAAGGTAGGATGCCGTACAGGAGCTAACATGCTAGCTTGTTTTAATGGGAAAGCAGGGATAGGAAAAATTCAGATTGTATTTATGGGAGAATACCAGCATTGTGCCACTCCAGTTTATACACATCATACCATTTAATCTGCCCGATGACATTTTTGTCATAGGCATTTCTATATTTGAGTTTGGAAGCCAAAGCTGAGAGATCTGATTTCACTCACTTGGGTTAAACAAAATATTCCTTGCACAGTGGGTCTGCCCAGCTTTGAGTTTTCCTTTTTACTGAGCACAGGGTTTTGTTTTCAACTCAGCTCTTCTTTAGCTTAGGCATAAAAATAGGAGCCTTTCCTCTCCATATATGTGAAAGTAATGCACTTAAAAGTTGAACTATAATGTACTTATGCTGACAGTTGAGTATGGTCTGACAGGGAGAACTGAGGCTCTCTTATAGCAGCCGTGTCTTAAAGGCAACCCTAAGCAAGCATTCTCTGGTGCAGAGAAGGTATTACGCTGGTCACCTTTAAGAGGGAGATATGGTTACTTGAGTCCAATCTGTTCTTCATTCATGTAATGATTAAATGTAGAGATAGAGGCAAACTGTTCCAGTGTGTATGTGTGTGTGTGAAGTAATTCCAGACGGGAAGTTAAAATGATGAATATAATTTTCTGAAAATTAGTTTAAAATGCATTTTCTTCTGCTTCCATATTGGCCCCAGGTAGAAGAGCAGTTTTAGTTTGTGGAGACTCAGGCAAGTTGGGAGCAAGCCTTGAACCATGGTAAAAAGAAACACATAGGTCAGGAAGCATGCAGATATTTCTGACCTGCATCCTCCAGGCATATAGTCTAGAAGGGGGGACCTCAGGGGAGAACTTGTTGGAATACCTGCAAAAGGCAGCATTCCACGAAGAGTGTGGATCATATTGCTTCCCTGGATCATTCCTTGGATGCTGTACCCATCCTTGGTTTGCACAGGAAAAGGGACTCAGCTCAGAGAGCTGAAGCTGGCCAGACCCTCCAGTGTCAGCCAGCCCTGTCATTTAATGAGCACCATCCACCTAGGCTCGTTGTTGAGAGGGTGTGAGGGATGTCTGCCGGGAGAGAGAGAAGACAGGCTGGCCTTGGATGTGCTGTCTTCTCTGCACTGTGTGACAGTGCGGGAGACCGGGGACAATTAAGGTGAAGATGACTTTCAGGACCTCTATCCTGGACTTTTCTTGTACTCTTTACTCTTTCTGCATTTGCACATTCCCACGCATCCAAATGCCCACATGCCCGAATAATGCCCTTATGCCCACATACACTCATACCCCAACATTTACATCCCCACATCTACATGCTCACACCCATATACCCCCACATCTACATGCCCACACCCATATACCCCCACATCTACATGCCCCCACACCCATATACCCCCACATCTACATGCCCACACACACGCATACCCCCACATCTACATGCCCCCCCCACACATACCCCCACATCTACATGCCTACACACCCACACATCATCTACACCCCCACATCTACATGCCCTCACACCCGCACATCTACAACCCCACATCTACATGCCCTCACACATGCATACCCCCACATCTACATGCCTACACACCTGTACATCATCTACACCCCCACATCTACATGCCTACACACCCGCACATCTACACCCCTACATCTACATGCTCACACACCCACATACCCCCACATCTACATGCCTACACACCTGCACCCCTTGTTCTCACTACAACTTCTGTTTGCTTCCCTTGAATCAGTCCTTCCCTAAATTGTGTGTTTATGAACTTTAATTGCCTTTGAGTAAATGTTATGATATTCAACAGCTATATAATCTTTTCAGCAAATGGAACGGATTAATTAAAACCCTAATTTCCAGTGGCCATCCCTGCATAGGATGTTGTTAGGTAGGTGGATAAGGGCCATAAGTGAGACCCACAAGACGCGGTACCTCAGAGGTAGGTTTGTCCTCAGTGGAGCTGCCGAAAGTGCAGGTCCCTAGACTCCCCGAGGGTTCTAGACTCTTTCTATGCATTATTTTGTCATCTCAAGTGGCTTTGTCTTGCTCTGGGAAGATTTAATCTGTCACCTGACCTTATCAGAAGGGAGGCAGGAACTCCAAGGTCGGGGTTTCCTTTAAGCACAAAAGCACCTCACTTCTCTTCACAGTGTTGTCACGTGACTCCACTCTGACACAAGGAGTCCTAACCGTGTCTAGAGCTAGACTTGAGGGATGTGAGGGAAAAGGGCAGAGGGTAATTGGCAATCTCTGTCACTGATGCCAAGCTTAAATATGGGTTTAGGAAATGGAAAACAATTAGTAACAAATGATACATCATACCATGTGGGATAGAGCAGAATTTCAAACTGATCTGGGAGTGACTGGGGCTTGGTACATGTTGCACATGGAGGGCGGATGAACGTCAAAGTCAAGGAGGCAGTCAGTGTGTGGAAAGTGGCTTTGTGTGCTCCCAGCAGCGTGGTCCTAACCTTTCTCTCCTCCCATGGGTTTTGGGTCTGTCACAAACTTCATTTTCACCTTAGGTTAGTCATAATGTTTTTCCAAACATCATCTGCAATTAGATGACTTCTGAGTCTCCTTCCATTGTCAAAGTTCCTGTGAGTTTCTTGTCACATGTCTTAGTTAAGTTTTCTATTGCTGTGAAGAGACACCATGACCACATTTAATTGATGGTATTCACTTACAGTTCATTGGTTCAGCATCATGGCAGACATGGTGTCATGCAGGTAGACATGGTGCTGGCTGCATCTTGATAAGAAGGCAACAGGAAGTGGACTAAGATACTGGGAGGTATCTTAAGCATAGGAAACCTCAAAGTCTGCCCCCACAGTGACACACTTCCTCTAACAAGGCCATGCTTACTCTAACAAAGCTATACCCCCTAATAGTACCACTTTCTATGAGATTATGGGGGCCAATTACATTCAAACTACCACATCATATACCTCAATAATTTAAAGGATGCATTTTTCAGGGGTTGACGAGGGAGGCATCCAGAGGCTCATGAAGCCTAGAGAGAGTTGGAGTCACTCCTTTGGATTATTCCATGGTCCCCCTGCACATGGACATGATGGGGAGGTGGGCACATCCCCATCCTGTTACCATTCTGCTTGTCTCTTCCTAGTCTTTACCTCCATTGTGATAGAGTGTCCCTCCCAGGACAGGTCCTGAAGTTGCTGACAGGATTGAGTCTCCATCCTTCCTTCATGGTCAGTCAGGAATCCCAGGTCCCCAGGTGCTTGGGAATCTGCTTTGATTCTCCTGCTTTTGAAAAATATGTCACTGTGATTTCTTTTCAGCCAAGATGAGCCAGAAGTACAGGGTGGATCTCCTCTTAGGGAAAGCAAATCTGCAGAACATTTTTTGAAAATAGATTATTTTCTCATACAATAAATTCCTACAGTTCCTCCTCTCTCTACTTTTCCTAGCCGCCACCCCCCCCAGATCTACTCCCCATCTATCCCCCTTCAGAAAGGAGCAGTCCTCCAACAGACAAGAACCAAACATGACAAGACAAAATATATCATTATACAAGGCAAAAGCCCTCACACTGAGGCTGGACAAGGCAAACCAACAGGAAGAAAGAGCAGTCAAAGTAGTCAGACACACCCACTCCCACAGTTAGGAGCCCCACAAAACACCAAGCTACAACATACGTGCAGAGGACCTGGATAGAACCATGTTTTCCTCTTTAGTCTCTGTGAGCCCTTATCACTCTGCTTAGTTGATTCAGTGGGCCATGTTCTCCTGATGTCATCTGTTCCCTCTGACTTCTGCAAACTTCCCTTCCCTTGTCTTTGAGATTCACTGAGCTCTGAGAGGAGGGCTCCATGGAGACCTCCAATTTAGACTCTTTCCCTATAATGTCTGGCTGTGGGTCTCTGCCACCAGAGGAAACCTTTCTCATGGTGACTGCACAAGGCACTCACTGATCTATGAGTATAGCAGAATATCACAGGAATCATTCCATTTTTTCCTTTTAGATCAACCATGTTTGGTTCTGCTCTATGTCTCTGGGCTATCTGGTCTTGGATTCCTGGCCATCTAAGCAGTGCTAGGCATGAGCTCTCTCTCGTGGAGTGGACCTCAAGTTAAATCAAACATTGATTGGCCACTCACACAAGTTCTGTGCCACCATTGTCTCAGCACATCTTGCAGGCAGGACAGGTTGTAGGTCAAATGTTTTGTGGCTAGTTTGGTTTCCATGTTTCTCTTTCCATAGTAGAGCACCTTCCTGCATCAAAGAGACTAGAACATAGGGGCAAAGGCTCCATGTAGGCACCAGCTGGACCTCTCTATGTTCAATGAGCTATGTGGATGTTGTCCTCTGCAATGGGGTCCCACTCTAAGTTTTCAGAGAGTGACCTTTTGTCCTAGCATCAGCCTGGGTTGTTTGGGAATCTTCATGGGACTTCCTTGGCCAACAGCTCAACCTAATGCAGCCCAGTCCTGCCGCTGGGAGCCTTGCCTGGATATAAGAGATGGCTAGTTCAGACTCTGTATCCTCTATTCCTAGGAGTCCTCACTAGTGTCATCCCCATAGATTCCAGGAAGTTTCCACTGCATTAGGTTTCCACAGCACCCTAACTGCTTCTCAGTTTCAGCGGTCTTTACCCACACTCTCTCCCTCCATCCCAGCCCCCTCCACACCTGATCCCTCCTGCTCCTGTCTTCCTGCGAAGTCTATTCTATTTCCCCTTCCCAGGGAAATTCACGCATCCCTCTACCCCAAGAGATCTCTGTACCTAATCTCTCTGGGTCTATGGGTTGTAGACTGGTTATCATTCACTCAACGGATAATATCCACTTACAAATTTTCATACCATATTTGTCTTTCTGAAATCCTCTGAATTTAATGGCACACTTTCTGTTGCTTTGGGGATTCAGTGACTTAATATTGTCCACACCCTATTCTTGGGGATCATTTTTTTTAATTGTGAAGAGTTGGGATTTTTAACAGCACTAAAAAGAATGCATAATAAGCAAATGTTAAATTTAAAAAGTTTGTAATGAGCTCAACCTATGCCAGCCCCTATTGCTGGGACAGCGAGACATACGGGAATGTAGGACTCATCCCTCATCCTACATTGTCATGAATCTTTCATGGTGGCTGAGAGATAAATGGCCTGCCTTGAGACAGCAGGATTGACTAAACATTTTTCAGAGTGTTTTATGGAGTGTTTCATTTCCAGAGAAACTTGACATTGATCCACAGGGCTGCTCTACAAGCGGAGTTACAGCATTCAGTATGTTTATTATTCATGCATTTCTGAATTACAAGGCAAAGAACTATTTTAACCCAATTCCTTTCTACTCTTCTTGCTCCGAAAACACCAATCAAGAATGACCAAGGATGCAAAATAGTGCAAATGTTGTCATTGACAGGGGTGTAGTTTTAATTCACCCCTTTATCATCAAGAGAAGAAAATGAAAGAGATGTGTTCTAGAATATTCACAGTCTATTCTCCAGCCCTTGGCCATTGTCACATCATCATTAGAAAGTTTGCTTTTCAGATCTCACATAGTCCAGACTAGCCTGAGACTCACTCAGTCATAGCCAAGGATGACCTTGAACTTCTGATCTAACTTCCTGCACTTGTGACTTGCTGAGATTCCAGGATTGTACCAGCATGCTGTTTTATACGGCGTTAGGGATCAAACGTAGGATGTCCTGCTGATTGGACAAGCACTGTACCAAATGAGCTACACACCAGCCTACGCTTTACATTTTCTCATAATCGTAATTGCATCGGTGACCAAGGCAGCTTTTCTGATATGTACAAGCTTCCTAGAGCTGCCTTGTCTGGCTTTGAATCCTAATATTTGGAGTTACTAATCTTGTGATCTTGAGGGAATTACATAAACACCAGTGCCTCAGTTTCCCCACCTACGAAAATGAGAAAATAGTAGTACTTCTTAGAGCAATAAAAATAAATTATCAGTTTTAATATGCTAATATTTCTGGATGTGTACATGTGCAAATTCAATAAAGAAATAAAAAATTCTTATACTCCTAAAAGCTCTGCAAAACCTCTGGGTCAGTGGTTTGACCATTCTGAGTTGCCACAAAATTCTCTGGGCTTTTGTAGAGCTGCCACATTTTAAAACCGGGTCTGGGATATTTTGTTGTAAATCTTAATTATGAATATAAAGTAGTTGCTCTCCTTGTCTGTGATCTATCTTCCTACCCCTGAAGCTGATTAATACAGTAATTATTTCCTTTTAGAAAACGCTTCATCAACAGCATTGGAGAATTCGTGAGTGCAGATGAAATCTTGCATCCGAAAGCAGGAGGGGAAAGCTAGCACCATGCTGTGCGATAGTGATCGGCAGAAGCAGGGAAGACTGTTCTGGCTTGGATATTAAACGTCCCTCAAAAGGGCATGTGATAAAGGCTTGGCGTCCAGAGCAGACGGGAGTGTTGGGAGATGACTAGATCATGAGAGTTCTGACCTCAGTCGGCCTGGTCCACTGGTGGATCTGTAGTTTCATGCACTATTGGGAGGTGGTGCCTAGCTGGAGGAAGCATGTCCTCCGAGGCAAGCAAGCCCTCCAGGGGATGATTTCTCTTGAGCTCTTTCCGTTCCTCTTTGTCTCTGTGCCTCTGGCCACCATGGTGTGGGCAGCTCTACTCTCCTCTACACATCGACTCTGCCCCAGACACAGGGCAGTGGGGTCAGTCAACCATGATTACCCTCAATGGCTTTGCTCTGTAGCCCAGGTAGACTGCAAACTCTTCATCCTCCTGTCTTTAGCCTTACTAAAGGGATTATAGGATTATGGGATTACAGGAACAGGCCACCTCACCTGCCTTAGACCTTGCCTCCTTTTAAGTTATTCTGAGTTTTAAATTGTATTTACTTTTGAGACAGGATTTCACACTGTGGCCAAGACTGGTCTAGAACTCACTGTGTGTCTCAGTCTGGCCTCACAGTTTGGTTATCCTCTTGCCATAGGCGCCTGAGTAGCTGGGCTTGCAGGACTGAGCCATCACTGCCTGCCTTATTTCAGATGCTTGCCACCCCGACAGAAAGCTGACTCACAGACACACAATGAAAAGCGATGGTATTTCAAAGCAAGATAAACCATTTCCAAATGAAATGGCCTGTTGAAGGCAGTATTTAAGGGGAGAGAGGGTTGGAGTTTTAGTAGGGTTGGATTTGGCAGGAAGTGATTTGGAGAGACCAGTTCTTGACTTGATGAGCTGGAGATGTCTGTGGAACATCCAATGGGAAGTGGCATGAGGTCCTGGCATCTCTGAGAGAAGTCAGGCCAACAGACCTTCCTAAAGCAGCAGTGCCAGTTAGGTGTGTGGATGAGAACCCTGAGGGCAGTGCTTTTGTTCATTTGCCCTTTCTCGGTCTCTCCATCAGGCTCTGGCATCAGCATCTCCCAGTGCTCAGACTCTTCTGGCTCATGCACCACAGATGCCTTATCTTGTTTTCAGGAGGTAGTCTGTGGTACAGAGCCTTCTCTTTCCACATAGGGCAAAGGATGCCATGGAAAGGTGGTGCTAATTTTAAGCCTAGTAAGTACAACTTGACGATCTACAGGTTATGCGGAGGCTTTGGGTTCCATATAGACACCTTCTTGTCACTTAGCAGAATTTAGTAAGGATCAGGTTTAGTCACTTTCCTGGTTACTGTGACAGAATGCTTGGCAGAAACAACCTGTGGGAAGAAGGCTTCATTTCGGACCCTCATACATGGTGGCTGGGCAGCTTTGTATGGCACTATATTATGTTACTATGGAGTTTGCAGCCTGGCTTGTTCACATCTTAGTGGAGAAGAGAGCTTGGCCCAGAACCAGAAATAGATCTCACCCTGAAGTCCTGCCGTACTAAGACCTAACTCTGTTCATCACACCTCCCGCTCCACAATCTCCCCTGACAGAGCTGCTAGCTGGGATCAAGTATTGAAGCACACATATCTGTAGAGTGTATTTCACAGTCACAACATAACAGGAACCAGTTACTTGGATTCTGTGCATGGATACTGCAGTTGGAAAGACTACATTTTCTTGTCTTGGTCTCCAGCATCCACATGAAGGCATTTCCAGGTAAGCATGTGCCATACTGTGTGGCATCATTTCTTAGTGGAAACGGTGGCCACAGCAGCACTCCTTGCTAACTCTGAACTCTACAGGGGATGCTGCTCACGCATGCACCCGATGATAGAGGAAGAGCCTTGTCCTGCCTCCCTCCTTTCCATCTCCTCTTTCCTTTCTCCTGCAGCTCGTGTGTGAATTCATAGCTCCCTCGTGTGTCTGTGACTATGACGAAACAGCGCTGACTTCTTGTCTAGAGCATCGGGTAATTAAACAGGTTCTGCCGGTGAGTTTATGATTTGCTAAGGATGGAGGTCATTCACGCTCACCAAGCAGTTCTGGTTTTATCTATATGGTGGGATCACTTCATATCCAGGGTAACTCCACTTCGGTATTGAGGGAACAATTGCTTAGAAAATGTAAACAATCAGCCTACTGTCACGCGTCGGGTTAACTGGTGCTATTGGCTGTGCTGATTTCTTGCACCAAAGTCTGGTGAAGGTGGGAGGGTATTTTGATGTGTAGAATTCAGCGAGAAGGTATTCTATGTTATAAAAGCAAGATAAACAGAGTCGTAGACACGGGGTAAGTACTAGGTGTTCTTAAGAACCAATCAATTAAATAAGTAGTCCAAGGAAGATGAGGTGGGCAGCCAGGACAGGAGGGGACAGGATGTAGGTGCAGAGTGACAAGTGAAGAATCGGACATTTCTGCCCTCTCTATTGCTACCTTTTAACAGATGAACAGGTCTTATTGTATTGATCAAAACTTGGAAGAACTTTTCTTCTTTTCTATAAAAGACAAACATGACCAAATGGTCTAAAATGGCAGCTGAAGAGTCTAGGTGATGTTCACTCAAGGAAGTTACATGCAGAATTCCAAATGTTGAGGGAGCCATGCTAGATGACACAGAGGCCTGTCATCACAGAGCAAAGGTTCCACAGATACCGGGAAAGTCTGACATGTTGGCAGAATGGCTTATGAGGGAATCAGTATCCCTTTCTCTGAGGACAGACTCGTGTGTTCTCAACAGGCTTCCTTATTTTGGAAAAAGAAGTAGGAGCTGGACAGGTGTTTAGTTTTTAAGTGGTAAGTTAGAAGATAGGGCTGGAGATGGCAAGTGTGAGGACTTGAGCTGGATTTGCATAATCTTTGTAAATAGCTAGGCATGGTGTTGCACACTTGCAAGTCCAGCTCTGGGGGCAGAGACAGATGGATCCTTAGGGCTGATTGTCCAGGCAGCCTTGTCTAACTGGTGAAATTCAGGCCGATGAGAGATATGGTCTCATATAAAAATAGTGGGTGGCATGTGAAGAAGGATGCCTGAGGTTGTGCCCTGGCCTCCACACATGTGCACACATGCACACACACACACACACACACACACACACACACACACACACAGAAACACATACACAAATGTGCCTATACACATGCATTCACACACATATGCACCTATGCACACATTATGCTCAACATATGCATATATGTGCACTCCATATAAATACACACACACCTATACACAGGTACCTGTACACACATACATGTGCACCTGCATACATGTGTATCCATATGCACACACAATCCTGAGAGTGTGGTGTGTATTTCCCTACTGTCATTAAGGAGAAATCTGAGGCAGGGAAGGATTTTTCATGCTTCTGGAAAAACCAGTGTAGAGTAACTAAAAATCGTGCAATTAGACAGAGCAGGAGTTTTGGCATCTTGCTTGAAGCCTGCTGAGTAGTGAGGCATGTGACTGAAGGTCAAGGGGAGTGTGCAAGTAGATATGGATTAATAAACACATCGCAGCGTCTTACTGAGATAGTAATATTTGGATTATAAAACACTTTTAAGAACTATTTGAGCCCATGATTAATTGAGGCTCACAAATTTCAAGCAGTGAAATGTGTTTTACTGCAATTGCCATTAAGATCTCCTCTCAGCTATCCGATTCCTTGATTTCCCTGGTGAATTTTATAATCTAAATTAAACAGAGGATGGTATAAATTTTCCATTTTGGGGGGTAGCTGATTAAAACCAATATCATCTCAATATACTGTTGCATAGTAGTTATATCTGACTCTATGGGACAATTTATTATGGATCTGATTACTCCCAGTATTTTTATGAATTGATCATAAGCCAATTTGAAAACTTACTGATCTAAATAAGTTCAGTAATAGCAGAATATACTGAATATACAGCCTTTAAGAATTAATAATGGAATAAATCAGGATCATAGAAATGAGCACCTCTCCTTGATAAATTATATTGTCAGGAGATCATGAATCATGTCTTAGGGTGTCTCTCTAACTCCACACATAATCTGTGGCTCTGGTGCCATCACCAATTCGTAAGTATGCCTGAGACAGAAAAATGTTTTATGAACAGAATTTTTCCCTTAAAAATTTCCATAAGAGGGCTGGAGATATGTCTTAGTGGATAAAGCACTTGCCACACGAGTATGAAAACCAGAGTTGAGATTGCCAGTACCTGTGGAAAGCTGGGGGCTGTGGTGCCGTGTCAGGAACGGGAGATGGGGTTGCTGGAAGAAGCTAGCTGGCCAGACCAGCAGAACTGGAAGCTCAACTAAGAGACTGTTCCTCCACACATGAAGTGTAAAGTGATCAAGAAAGACATGCAATACCAACCTCTGACCTCCACATGCATTTTTGCAGATCACCTGCACACACACGTGTATGCACACACATATATCTGTGAATGCACACACACCACACATACAAAGAGTACTGTAAAAGAGAAACAAGGGAATAAACAAATTAACATTTTAAAAATGATAAAGTGGCCAACATTTACCTCTATTTTTATGAAAAATCATCAGGTTCCAAATAAGCACATATTTTTTTTTTTAAAGGAAGGAAGACTTTTTTTTTTAAGATTTATTTATTTATTATGTATACAGAAGAGGGCGCCATGTGGGTGCTGGGAATTGAACTCAGGACCTCTGGAAGAGCAGCCAGTGCTCTTAACCTCTGAGCCATCTCTCCAGCCCTAGCACATATGTTTTTAGATAAGATAGAAGTTTATCCCTGGGGATTTTTTTTAAGCCTTCGAAAAAGAAAATCCTTGCATACAAACACCACTGGACATTCATCACGAGGGTCCTGCAGAGAAGGAACGTATGAGAAACACCTTCGTTCCTTGTAAGCTGTAAGCACAGCTGTCTTACTGCCTTGTGGAACAGAAACCAAGTGGCCCGTGGTGGGTGCGGGGCACACAAATTGGGAAATAAAACACAAATTTCTCAGAGGTAGTGGGGACTGTTGGCATGGACCCTCTTTCTTCCCCATCTCAAGGGCTGCTGGCTTCTTCTCAATGGGCTGGAAACACACTTTCCTTGGGAGGCAGGGGATGGTGACATCCGTTTCTCCCCATTTACCCAGGAATTTTTGTAGGTGCTGGAAAGCATGTATGTTCTATAAGCAAGAGTCGGCTGGATTAACTTTATGAAGTGTGTGTGATGGACCACAGAACAGTGGGGAAGTGGGTAATTAGGGGCCATCGGTTCAGGGGATCTTGCTTAGTCTCCCTCTACCCTTTGGTCTCAGCCTTCAAGAAAGTGCAGGATCCTAAAGAGGTCCCATCTTTGTAAACCCGTGTGAGCATGGAGGCTGCTTTGACTTTGAACTCCATAGGTCCTGCCAGGTTCCTCATGAGCCTCGTGGAGTGACCTAGAAGGCCACAGTGGCTCTTCCAGACGTCTGGGCTCTTTCTCACTGTGGTGAACTGAGCTGACCTTACCAGTCTTTTCCACTGGTTATTTAACAATGTTTCCATTTCTGTCGTGATCCCTAAGCTAAGTGGCAGTTCCTGACTCTCTGTGCTCTCCTATCCTCACAAACTGTCCTGCTTTGCTATGTCGACACAGTGAAGGCTTCTAAATTCACAGAGGCCACCCCTACCCAGAGCGTTGTCTTTAAACAACCACTGTTGGTTATATATTGCATGTGAAATGTCCGTTATAGGCTGTATCTCAATGCTGATGGTATTGTTCTTTTTTTTGAAGAGGGTCATGGAACTTTTGAGATGTGGGCCCTAGGTGGAGGAAGTGGGTTTCTGGAGGTCAGCCATGAGGAGAATAGCCTGACTCATGTTTCCCCGTCTACCTCTATTAGAGTAAGCAGTCTCATGTGCCCACTCTCAAGCCTTTTCTGCCATGATGGGCGACACCAGAGAAATAGTCTGAATAAACCTCTTCTCCCTTTGGTGGCTTCTTGTCGAGTGTTTGACTGCAGCAGTGACTTTATG
Organism: Onychomys torridus; assembly: GCF_903995425.1. Taxonomy (NCBI): domain Eukaryota; kingdom Metazoa; phylum Chordata; class Mammalia; order Rodentia; family Cricetidae; genus Onychomys; species Onychomys torridus. Next base: position 3,887,799 of record NC_050455.1, read on the forward strand.
GTGGGAGTGTTATGCTGTCAGAGCAGATATTAAACCGTCTGCTAGAGGAATTTCTATTATGGTTTCTGAGAAGTTGAACCAAATCCCAAGAAGCAGCCAGAAACGTCTCTGCTCTATGTGGATCTGAACGTGTGCGACATGGTAAGACACTTTCTTAAAGGAAGAACTTGGCCTTTTTAAGGCCCAAGTAAGCAGGTGAAGTGATGAGCCTCAAGTTTTATACAGCCTGCCCTCTTGTGGAACAGTTTTGCCGGCCTGGGCTCAGCCATCCTCTGGTAGTAATTGAAAGGAAATTGTGTCTGTACTGAACAGGTAGACTCTTTTCCTATCTCTATTTTCTAAACAATATGATACAGAAACATTTATATAGCATTTACACAATGCTGGAAGTGATAGGTAGTCTGGAGATAGTTTGAAGCATATAGGAGCATATGCACAGGTTATGTACAGTTCTACTCCATATATACTTTATGGAGATTATGATACTTTTGATGGGTCCTGGAACACTCATGCATGTTGAGTGACACTTCTAACCTGGATGCTTTGATGTACAAAGGACGAGTGTCAAGAGAACGGGGATGGAAGACGCAAGCTAACATGATCGAGAGCTTCCAGAAAGCCTGTAAGCCTAGCATGTCTTCCTTCCTCCTTGCTGATTTAGAAAGAACTAAATTTCCACCAGTAAAGGTCTTCGGCAAAGTTGGTGTTTAATTTCTCTCTTGTCTACCATCTTTCCAATTCCCATGTGGTCGTGCTCTTGTTAAAAAGACACATGTGATGGTCAAAGGCAGGGTGTTAGTTTGTTTTACAGCTTTGCTGACTAACAACCTAGGTTGAACCTTCTGGAATGAGACAGTGAGTGAGCTGAGTTTCAGTGGGCCAGAGTGCACCAAAGTCCTGAGGGACTTAGGAAGCTCAGGGCCGACAGAACTTTAGAATGCTTGGAGATGTGCTTCCATCTGTGTTGGAGGTACATTCCTAAGATGACTCCCACAATGACCTTAGCCTGTGTCATCCCTCTCCTGGAGAACGGTTGTGGTTTGTGGGTAAGTTGGTCCTTCACTCTTATGACTTTGCTGTTTTATGATACAGGGATTTTACAGATGAAATCAAGCTCTGAAATCAACTGCTCTGAAGCATAATGCCTGGCTTGAACTCACTGGGCATGTTGTTTACATATGGGTCTAGCTGTTGATCAGAGATTAGAGAATTCATGCTGGGACAAGATTTGATGGCCACAGGGCAGGAAATACATACTGAATTTGGCCTGCAGAAGCAGGGAGCTGGTGGCACCCACTTAATAGCCAGCATGGAGATGGGGCTTTGGTTTTTTTAGCAATAAGAACTGAATGGCGTCTGGATAATATATCCTCCATAGCTTCTAGCAATCCAAAACAAACACTGTTGGTAATGTCGGATTTTTTGGGGGGTGTTGGATCACTTTCCTCCAAATGAGTCAGATCACTGGATGAAGGCCTACTGGGAAACTGAGGAGGTATGAGGATGCCCTCTTTCTGCTTCTTCACAGCAGCTGGGCACAGGATACATTCATATGATGCTAGTGAGTTTGCTTTGGTACACTCTGAGGATTTAGTACTCTTGCTTATTCTAATTCACAAAGGTCAGGGAAAGCACATGGTGATGCCCCTGTCCCCCTTCCTCAGGGGTTTGCTGTTTGCAGACCTCACCCTGCTCCTCTATTCAGCCCCAGCTGGGTTTGCATTATTACATTTACTCTGAGAACAAACCTTCCCAATGACCACATGACTACATTGTTACCACACCACAGAGTGAATTATGCTTTACATCCTACCCACCTGCCCCAGTGTGACTCCTGTATACCCCCAGACCAACCTTTCCCCTCTCCCAGACTGGTCTTCCGGTAGTCTCTCTAACCTGGGTATGCTACTGGAGTGGGAATGAGGCAGCAATGGCTTCACTTCATCTCAGACGCTCCTGCTCTCGTTGGAGCACATTACTGAAGCAGTGCATTTCGTGGGGTGGGGACACTCCGAGGCCCTGAGGCAGGGTAAGCAGGGGGCTCAAGGTGATTCCATACATTTAGCTCCCCATCTCCATGCCAAATACCAGGTGAGTGTTCTATCCCTGTCAACTGATTGTGACAGCAGATTTAGCTGTCTAAACCACAGATCCAAGAGTGTGTGAGTGGCAAAACTATGCATTGAAATTGGGGCACAAGGGACCCATTCAAAAAGGCCATTATCACCTTTGATGACATGAGATTCTAGACACGGGTTGACCTATTGGCTGCTTTGGATCATGGGTCAGTCTTGGGCTTTCACAGGCAAATGGCCCAGATGTCTTGCTTCACTGAGTGGGGAGCACTATCAACAACAGCTCAGAGGATTGGCTCTTTGATGCGGTTCCCATCTAGGCTATTGTCCTCCTGATGGTTTCTGTAGTACATTTATAAAGAGGCCTATGTGTATGCACATACACATGTGTGGATATTTACAAACACACACATATTCTGCTGACAGGGAGTAGGGACAGCTACATCTTATCTACTTTACTACACACACACACACACACACACACACACACACACACACTACTCTAAAAGAGTGTGAGATTTGCTTAAGTGGGATGAGAGGAAGCAGAATGCTTTTGCTTAGATATTTGATGCTTTGCTGGGCAGCTCCAGTTTAAGTTACGGCCCAGTCGAGCTTGACTGTTGGTAGTGACTTGGGTTCAGATTGGCTCCAGAGTATGTACTGTGGGCCCTAGCAGAGGAGCAGTGCTAACCTTATGGAGCAATGCTTTTTTCCTAAGGTAGTGCTGAAGGGGCAAGAGAACATGTGGGGAGGCCAGGTGTGAAATGGGTACCCTGACATGTCTGCTCACACTTAATCTGCCACAGCAAGGCGTGTGATTTACCTCTAAGTGCATGGGTGGGAAAGTATACTCCAGACTTGGAGGACAGAGGTGGGAGAATTTTGAAATTCCCCCTGAAACTGTGGGCCAAAATATGCCCCCCGAATATGTGTGTCATCTGTCTGTCTATCATCTATGTATCTATGTATCTATCTATGTATCTATGTATCTATCTATGTATCTATGTATCTATCTATCTATGTATCTATCTATCTATCTATCTATCTGTCATCTTTGAACTACTTTCCTAGTTAAGCACTAAGTAAATATTTTTGAGCATTGATTTAATTCACTTCAAGATGACTATGTATGTGTTTTAGTTAATTTTTCATTGCTATTAAAAAATACCTAAAGCCAAGTGTACCGTAAAGAGATCTATTGAGCTGGCACTCTGAAGTTTCCAGCATGTGGTGCCAGTAGGAAGAAAAGACCAGGGTAGGAGCATTATGCTTGCTCTTTTCATAAGAATCTTTTCTCTTGGAAACTAACTCATTCCTGTGGACTTGACCTACTCCTGCAGTATCAAAGCTCACTCACAGGGGTGGCACCCTGTGACCTAATCATCTTCCATGAAAGGAGGATGTTTATCATGTATATCAGCTCTGCCACACTGGAGCTCAAGCTTCTGGCATAGCGAGGCTCTGGAGCACAGCAATGCCATAAGCACCCATTCAGAGTGGCAGCTCTGAACCACAAGACAACTTCAGTCTTGGCTACTCGACCAAGGACCGGCAGACAGAATTCTGAGTAGGATCCAGAGTTCTGAGCATGAGCACTTACTCCTTCTGCATTCATTTCTTCCCCATGTTCTGGCCTCTCCACATTAATTCAGGTCACTTTCAGTTAAGAAATGAGAGGAGAATTTTTCAAAGAAAAATGTTCTCTATGAAATATTTAAACATGGTTAAAACTATCAGCAAGGTACAGTTGAATGCTTTATGCGATAATGGTCTCTCAAATCTTAGTTCCCTGCAGGTGGTAAAAAAAAGATCCATAGTGGCAAAGTCCTGCTAGTGTTACTTAGCCACCAAGAGGACTGGCAGGCTGGATTTCTTTTGTGCTGATGCCCAAAACTGGACCCCCATGTTGAGGGGCTGAATTCTTTCATTTTCTTTATGGTGATAGATGGCAGCTCTCTAATACCCATTGATCCAACAATCTTGGGGAAGAAGGAGCGTTGGTGGGCATGTTTATGTTTATTGAGGACCTATTACATGCTGGAGGCTGTGCTACCATTTTGAAGTGAGGAAGCTGTGCCTCGGCATAGTTGAGGCATTGGTAAAGGGCTGTGGTTGGAAGGAAAGGCTGGAGTCAGTTTCCCAGCACCTGTCCTCAGCATCAGTGTACTCAGGTGTGAAGTTTCTTCTCATACTCCAGTGACTGGGATGCTATGTTAATAGGGCAGGTTTTGTAAAGATTGGGGTTATAACAGTCACCGTAAGCTGACTTTGGAATCTTCAGAATTTCAAGTGGCTAGTACTGTTCAGCCATCATTGTATCTGATAGTTCAATTTTTTTCTTCTTTGTTCTTCTCCAGGCAAGAACTTTTTTTTTTTTTAAACAACAACACAGTACTGAGTTTTTATCACCTTAATTATCCTTGCTCAGATGAACCCTCAATTTTCTTAGGTGACAAAGTTCCAAAAGCCAGAGGAATCCTCTTGGGGATAGGGGCTGCATGATGTCCAGGAGCTGTTGGACCTCAGCTCTCATGTGGATGTATGATACAGTTGAAATCATAGGTTCAGCTGTGTCATGGTCACCTGTGGTTATTTATTAGCCAGACTCTATCACACCAGTTAACAAGGACACAGAAAGGAAAGGACCTGTGGTGACTGACTCCCCCACAGGGCTTCCCCTCTGTGATAATATGTGATGGGAGGTGGTTCCCAACTGGTCAATGAGTATCTCGAGCCTTTAGAACATGCCATTTGCAGTGCTAAAATAACCAGTCTGGTTGAAATAGAAGTTCTACTGAGTATGGAAGCAGAAACCACAAAGACAACCAGAATGAAAACCAGTAGTGCACTTCATGGAATGCTTCCCGTGTGACACTGGTCATCTCTGTGACCTGGTAAGTGGTACAAAACAAATCCACATCTTGATTGGTGATGAATTCTTCCTGTTTCTCTGGGTAATTCCATCAGATTCAAGTCCCCTTAATGTTCTATATGGCGTGTCCACTTAGAAGTCTGACTTCTCTCCTGTGCCTAACCCAGTCTTGATGAATCTGTAGCCTAAATGTACCAGTTGCCACTCAGAGAGGGGTTTTTGGCAAAGCCTTGTGTTCCAGGTTGAATGTATCTTTCTCACATTCATGAAGTTCTAACTCTTAGCATCTTAGAATGTATTCTTGGAGCTAAGATCTTTACAGGAGCATGGAGTGAAAATGACAGTGTTTGGTTGGCTTTAATCCAACATGACTGGTGTTCTTACAAAAAGGAGAAATTCAGACATGCAAAAGAACAAAAGGCGAAGGCAGCCACATGCAAGCCCCTGCCTGGGACTTGGAACACATCCTCTCCCTTGAGCCCACAGGAGTCAACCTGGGTGACACCTTCAAGAGGAACTTACAGTCTCTGGAAGTAGGAGACACACATTTCCATTGTTTAAGCCACTCAGGCTGTGGTTCTTTAGCATGGCAATCACAGCAAATGAACATATCTCACAAGTTTGCATGTATTGGACAAGAGGGACAAGATATAGACAGGGAGAAAGAAATCTGGTTGGAGTTCAGTCTCACGTTGAACTTTCAAAGGTGGCTCCTTTGGGAGTGGTGTCAGAATAACTGATGACATGTCCTGCCTGAGGTCAGTTTACTTCAGATAAAATAAAAATATCACTTGGCCTGAACATGATTCTGAAAGTGAGATCAGTTTCTTTCTTTAATGAGGAGTTTTTGTTAGAGTATCATAGTTTGCACAGTGTGGATGGAGATGCCCGAGGGAACAAAGGTCTTGTGTGGTGGAGGGAATCTGCGCTGACTTAATCCTCCACCATAGGATGTCCCCAGCCCTGCATTCTCTCACAGGACATCTGGCTGAAGGGAGCCTGAACCTTCTACAAGCAACAAGGGCATGCTCCTTCAGGTGGGTGTTTGCCCGGCCTCTTTTCCATTCACTTTTTGTTAAGATCAACTGCCATTTTGTGTTATGTCCAGACAACTGCCTCGTGGAAACAGAAAAACCTGCAAAATAGAAACTAGGTGATCTCCTTGAAGTGACATTCAAGGGCTTTCTCGGGTCAGTGGGGAGGAACTAGCTCCAAGGCGTTCCCAAGATCTGAGTGTGGCTGCTGGAGTGCCCAGGGCCTGCTCCCGCCAGCCTCCTCAAACACTTGGATATCATGAAAGCCTTTATGTCCACTGTGGCCTGTGAACTGGCTTTCATCATTGGCGCCAAAGACCAGTCACTCTTGAGGAATAAAGGACAGCATGATCAATCCCAAGGGAGACAACTCCAGCTCCAGAATGTTCCTTTGTTCAGGACCAGCTGTGGGGAATTCAAGACTAGCCAAGGATGTAAAGATCACAGGATCTCTTTCTTTCATTGTCTACTTGTTCGTCCGGGCACCACACTGTGCTTCTGCATTCCGAGGAGCTGCCCACTACGGTGAAGGCATGAAGCCTTAGCTCAAAGACTTATTCCTTTCTGCAGAGTCTACAAGCTGCTGTTAACTCTTGCTTTACCTTCCTTTCATTTAAAAATTTTTATCTACAAAATCGTCAAAGAATGAATAAAAATATGAAAACATGAAAGCAGCTTTTGAAATACCTATTTACATGATACAAGAACATGTATAGCGTAGAACTGTGGCCAATATAAAGAGCAGTGTAAGAGCAGACACCCATGTGTCCCTCTCTAAGGTCATTAAAAGAATGCTGTCTTCTTTTAGGGACCATGCATTGACACTAGGGGACTTTACTTCTCGATGGCATACTGTATTTTGACATAACTATGTTACTTGTTTTACTACCAGCATCAGAATATTCAGGAACGAGATTAATTATCATAGGTGTTGGACCAATTATTAACAAAGTCAGCATTGGTACACATCATGCTGTTAGCACAGGCAACTCAATCAAATTATACTTTAAAGTTGGTAGGAGTGCAATGACATAAAGATTAACCCACCCATCCTGATACTGATATATTTCATTAGTTCATACCACATGCTTATCACTCAGACAGACCCAAAAGGGACAGGGTGAGGATGGGAAGACAAAGGGCAGAGCTGTCTTCTGACCTGTTTCCTTCACTGTGGTAGGCATCCTTGACTTGAGAAACGATAATCTTGTCTCAGAGGTCCTGTTAGCAGGTCAATTCTGTCATACCTTGGCCCTATCCATTTAGGGTAGTTTGTCCTTTTAGAGTTCTGGATCATAACTTTCCTTTTGAAATTCACTCTCAATCTAGGGTAAGCTAACAAAACAAACAAATAAATAAACAAACCAAAAAACAAACCCTCATGTCATTAACCCACATCTCACCAAGATGGATTCTTGGGATCTCTTTTAGGGTAATACAAAGACCCCCTCTTTCAGCCAGGCCTTGTTAATTAGTTGCATGAACAGGTATCTATCTATGCAGTGGCAATTCTTAGAACTGCGGTGACCATTAGCCTTTCTGTTAAGGTGGACTGTGGGAGCTGAAGCAGGCTCCCCCCATAGGGCAAGTGGGACAGAAAAGGGTTGCACATGATGAGCTCAGATTTCCCTCATCTCCCAGCTCCTCTCTAGGAATATTCATGGGACAACAGACACCCACATATACATATTTTCTGCCTCTTACATGTTCAGCTGGGTTCGGTGTCATTCCATTGTCACAGAGCCCTCTGAGGTAGGTGTTTTTATCCAGTTATTACAGAGGAGAAATGTGAAGCTTTGGCAGGCCCCACATACCCAAGGATTTGCAGTCCTGAGGTGATGGGGATGCTTCTAAACTCCACCATTCATTCAGGCCTGGCCCTGAGAATCCATCAGCTCAGTCCAGGCTCTCATTTGAAAGTTGGACACTGTGGGCAGCCCTGTCCTAGGATGTGCCTGCCACACAAGCCACCTGTTCTGTGCCCCCCCCCCCCCAGCTCTGCACTGTTCAGGTGAGAGACAGGCTGATTCAGGACAGATGGCGATGATTGGCTTCTGTTTTCTCACCACCTTCCACCTTTACCACCTTTTCCTGTTGGCAGAGAAGCAGCTGGGCAGCGTAGAGTGTTTGTGGACTTGGGATTTGGACTTCCTCAGACTGAGGAATTTTGGATTTCCATCAACTTTCCACTCTTATCTGCAAAGTCAAATCAAAACAAAACAAACAAGCCAAATGAATGAACAAACGGCATTGGGACTGGGGAGGGAGCTCACTTGGGGTTGCCAGGATGAGGACCCAAGTTTGATCTCCAGCGTTTATATTAAAAATCTAGGTGGTTCTCACACTTGTATCCCTATTATTAAAGAAGTGGAGACTGGAATATCTCTGGAGCTCTCTGGTCAGCTAGCTTAGCCTAATCTGTGATTGTTGAGTCTCAGTGAGAGACCCTGTCTCAAAAAACAAGGTGAGAGGATACAATGAGCAATGACAGCTGAGGACTTCTGGCTTCTACACACACACACACACACACACACACACACACACACACACATACACACACAACTGCATACACGGGGATACTCACATTCCACATACCTATAAACAACGCCCCCGCAACACAACACAAAACAAAACAATGAAACAAACCAAGAATCAGGATATTGATTCTGGGTATCAAGAAGTCCTGTGGGGTTTTGTTGTTGTTTGCTTTCTAAAGAGAGATAGAATAGTTGGCTCATTCTGGAAGCATCATTGTATTTTAACAAGATATCCCCCATCTAGAAACAGCAACTTCTAGAAGCTAGCAACCATCTCAAACGATGACTCTTTACTGGTGACATTTAATGCAAATGGTAGACAAGGGAAGGGACCACTGCTGAGCAAAGGGATGCTGACTGGATTCTGACATCTTGATGAGTTGCAGATGTTGGTCCAACATATGACTTTCTCTGTCTTCTTTGGTAGGCACCACACGGGAGAACATTATTAGACAAAAGTTGAAAACACATTACCAAGAAATGGGGTTAAACTCAGAACTGATCTGACTTGTTTTTGTTTTCTCCTTGTTCCTACATTTATTGTGTGTATGACTCTCACTGGATTACTAAAGATGCTTAGACACAAGCCCCACTAGTGCAACTGGAACCATTGAACAGGGAGATGTCTTTTATTTATTTATTTATTTGTTTGTTTGTTTGTTTGTTTATTTGACATATCTGATGGCTGTTGGTGTATTATAGCTGATCCTTCAGCAGTTACTGCATCAGGACACATAATGACAAATCTGCCCAAGTATGGATCTCCGTGTGAGATCAGCTAATATTTAATCTCATAGACTCTAAATCAATTTCATTTAAATAAGAGAACAGTTTTTATTTGTTTGTAAATTTTTTGATTGTGTGTCAGGGGATCCTGACATGGCCTGGGAGGCTTCCTATGGCCAGGAGTGAAAAAACAGTACGCATGAGTCTCCATTGTTTCTGAGTCAGGCTTTTAGAGTCTTCATCCCCGTGATGTCCACAGACGCGTGCTTTCAGTGTGATTGGTTTGGCTGTGAATAGAATGTGTCACGGGGCCTCCTAACACAGAATCCACGCTCAGTTCACAGACTGCCTTTTGAATGAAAACACCTCTCAACTCATCTCACCTCTCCGGAGAGTCATTTGGGAGGAACAGTCAGCTTCCTCTATGGCCACATGATGTCACTGTTGCTTAAAAATATTTAGGAACAAAAGAAAGCTGTTGCCAGGCCTGGTTTGAGAAGGAAGTTCCAGGAAGGTTGAGATGTTTGTTCAACAAGGGGAACATTTTTATATATGCTTAACAGCTATTTCTAAACACAACTGCAGCTTGTCTGGGCCCTGAGGTTTACTTACTGCTCTGGCGTCATTTGGTGGTATAAGTCTGTCTTGCTCTTACCTCATGCTTTCTTCTGAAGCGTCTAGAACCTTTGTATTTTCTTAAATGTTTAAGATGCAGGTATTTCATTGGAAGAGCATAAAACACAGGTTCATGAAGATAAGTGTCCTGAATAAAGGGTTAGGATTCTGCTGGCCACAGAGCAGAGGAACCTTAGGCATAGTGAGGTGCTGTGTGAGTTCACATCTAGGAAGCCTCCATGGGAGAAATGATATTTAAAATGGCCCTTCGAGGATGGGAAATACTTTTCCTGGTAGAGATGAGAAAGGGAAACAGGCAAACAAAGGGCTTTTGCTTGTGATACGTTTGCTAGCTGACAGATAAGGAGTCTGTGTTCCATGTAGAAAGAGGTTCACGACTCAGGGACATTGGAACATGAACAGATGACAGAATGACACTCCCTAGTGTTATTACTTCTGCCTGGGAGCAGCTGAGTTACTCTGCCCTGATTTCACTGGCTATAATTGATCCCAGGCCCTGGCTGAGGCTGTGGTGTGGGAAGAGAGAATGTTATCAGAAGATGACTTCTCTTTTCAAACTGTGCCACCTCCCCAGAAGTAGGGAAAATACCATCATCTAAAATGAATCAGTGGATAGCCTATGGTAGGGAAAATGCAGGTGACTCACCCTATGTTACACAGTCACTTTCATAATAGCTATTGTGGTCACTGAGCCGGCGGAATGGGCAGCCATGGACATGCCATTAGTTCAGGGTCCTCCCACCCAGCGTCTCTACTTCCTCCGATGAAAGATGAGAACGCTCCAATTCCAAATGATTTCTGTGGAAATGAAATGCTGGATGCTTTAAAAATGCAAACAATCCTTAGGGAAACAGCACATCAAGCCCTTGTGGGATGATGGGATGGGATGGCGAGTTCTGTTATAGCACAAAGAAATAAACAAATTAGCAAGCAAATATAATTTGGAAAGGACAGCCATTCTCATTTCTGGCCTGGAGTCTCCCCACTTTCCAGTAGAAGGTCAAATTCCAAGCAGGCACATCTCTGTCATCTACCAGGAGCACCCCAGTGACAAGCCCATGGGCAGGACTTCGGAAAGCCATCTAAAGACTGACCCATTGTCATCCGTGGTGAATGGAGCGTTTGCTCGTTTCAAATGACATGCCAGGCCACTCTCTTCCAAACAGCAAGGTGCTTCCCCATGTGAGGGAAGAAAATGAAAGGAACAGCCAGATTTGGTTACTGTCGGAGCCACATGATTCAAAGACATCCTTGTTAATGACAGTCGCACAGCTGGATAATTAATCAAAGTATGAAGAGAATATAGAGCACTCTAATGCACACAGCTCCAGCCAGTCTCAGCGGGACGAGGCCATCATCTGTTTATTCTTCTCTGGAATGGCTTGAGATTATTCAATTATTCAACAGCTTCCCTCCTTGCTGGGAGGGGGCTGTATGCTTTTAATTGGCACCAGGGTCTTTCAGCTCCTATGAACTTTGCTCGTCACTCTTGTGATGCCGGTCCCCCGGAAGCCGGAATGTTTATCCTTCTCCAGAGTTCAGCCCAAACAATGCACCGCAAAGCAGTCATCAGCTTTTGCAAAAACAGACCTGCCACACAATTGATAGCAGAATCATGACAAAAGTCTGCCTTCCAGACTTGCATTTTGTCCCCCTACTTGTGTTATTTTTGCTGTGGAATCATAAGATTACTTTAAAAAAGATGTATCTTGGGCATGCATTTTTCTCTGTTTTGGTTGTGCACTTCGTAAATGTGTGCATGTTATCTTTTCCTTAGGAGATACTTTGGATTTTATTACTATACTGGTGTATAAATATTTGCCCATTGTGGAGTTTCTTTGACGGGTTTACTGGAATAGCAATTCAATATTTCTAATGTATAAAGGCAACGTTTTTTTCAAACTAGGCTGAGGAATTGCAATTGTTCATTGGGGCCTTTATTAAGACATGGTTGCCTTACCTCTTTTAGGGCCTGTGGACAGAGTCACAATGCAATCTCATTAAGTGCGAGGCTCTGATTGTTCCCACCTGCCCAAACATTTGCCCTCTGTAGCTGAGGGTTTTTTTCTCCTTGAGAGTCGAATTCTTCGGGCCTCCTGTATTCATTAACTCTGAGTGTTCTTCTGCAGCTTGGGCCCCTCATGGCTCTGCCAGACAACATTCTTAGTGCTTTCTTGATAGTACCCACCATTGCTCTGCTGCCAAGCAGCTCGGGAGCAAACCCTCTCCCAGTCCAGCTCCTCAGCCTCGTTTCCAAGGCTCACAACTGACCTGAACAAAAAGATTCTGCCCTTTCAAAAATTAATTTATTAAGTGAGCATGAAAAGTAAAGGGTTTAAAAAATTAGGTTTGAAGCTAGCATATCATTATGTTGTGGTATTTTCTTTTTTTTCAAAAAAGGATTTGTTTCAATTTTAATTTCACAGATATGTGTTGTCAGTGTGCATATGCCACCTGTGTGCAGGTGTTGGCAGAAGCCAGAAGAGGGCGCCAGATCTCCTGGAGTTGGTGAGGCAGACGTGCTGGTACCATCTGTAGGCCGACAAGGAACCCCAAAGGACAGTGTGACCTCCTAAGTTAAGGGGTCGCCCTTCCTGGAGAACACCTACCGCTCCTGAGAAGACCAGACCAACCACCGCTGGTGATGACAACTTTGAGCCTGCAGGCAGACATACCTGAGACTCCTCCATCCCAAGAACTTCCTCTGCCCATAAAACTCCAACCCCCGGTGTCATGTGCACACAGTGCTTATTCCTGCCGAAGACGGAGCCCTTTAGTTGTTCTAAGACAAGTCTCCTCTGGAGACGTCTGTCTGATTTATTTCCATATCATCTCCATCAATCCTGATCTAACAAGTGCATCTTGTTCATCTTGGCTTTCCATCCATTCCAGTACCCGAGAGTTCACATGTCTACTGCAGACTGTCAGGACATCCATCCAAGGTAAAGCGGCTCCTCCATCAGAACTCCTCTCTGTCTGTCTCTCTGTCTCTGTTTCTCTGTGTGTGTGTGTGTCTGTGTGTGTAAAATCCGCACTACTGTGTGGCTTGCATTTAGGAATGGTACCATGCTGAGGCCTGTCTCCTGTCTGTCAACTGTTAGAGTTGACTTTGGGTAAGTTGAGTCAATGCCGGAGTAACTCCTGGGTCTGTCAGGCCAGATGTGTCCCCATTTAAGTTCTAACAGCCATGTTGAGTTGGATTTAGTCCATGAGCACAAGTAAATTATTGGGACTATTTTCAAAGTATACTTTGAGTTCTTATAAGTTAATTGTGAATCATTCTTTTTTCATTAAAGAAAGGATCGCAAACATTATGTAAGCTAACAAGGAAACATTTTCTATAAATTGTCACAGAGCTTTTAAAAATATTAATACATTTTTGTTGGTCCCTCCCTCCCTCCTCCCTTCCTCCTTTTCCACAGGCTTGTCTAGATCCAGAATGGATTAATAGGGATCCAAAACAAAAAGGAGGGGCTAGTTGAATTCTTCAGTATATACCTCCAATGTTGTTTTGTCCATCTTAGGAGTGGGGTTCTCACTGTTCATTCAGAGAGCGCCATCTACAGATGAAATCTCATTAAGTGCTGTATTTTTCTTGTTTGCACCTTCCTAAAATTTGCTTTCTCTAGTGGAACTCAGTGAAGAGAAAAAAATCCTCCACATAAAGTTTAGATAGTAGTAAAATACCTATCAGGCAAGCATGCTGGTTAGGTGTTCTGTTTTGGTTTGTCAACTTGACCAAACTAAAGTCGTGTGGGAAATGTAAGCCTTAATGGAAGGATTGCCTCCATCAGATTGGCCTGTGGGCATGTCTGGGGGGCACCTTTTTTTTTTTTAAATTTTGATTCATGACTGATGTGGGAGGGCCCAGCCTACTGTGGATGGAGCCCACCCTGGGCAGCTGGGTCTGGGTTGTATAGGAAAGGTAGAGGAAGTCATTATGGGAAGCAGTAAGCAGCAATCCTCCCTAGTTTCTGCTTCATTTCCTTCCTCTAGGCTCCTGTTTAACTTCATGCCCTGACTCCCCTCTGTGATGGAGTGTGAGTGTAGGATAAAAGAAAACCTTCCTTTCCCAAGTTATGTTTCATCACAACAAAAGAAAGCCAAGTAGGACAGCAGGTTACTGTTGTCCATCATGCACTAAACCGGGTTTCCTCCAGTTCCTATGTAGCAGCCCCCATCCCCAGTATAACTGTATTTGGAAATGGGGCCTCTGTTGAGTGAGTGTTAAGTGAGATTGTGAGGGTGGGACCCCAATCTGTGAAGACTGACATCTTGATATATGAAGAGAAAGAGACAGTGGAGTTCTTTCCACCTATACACAGCAGGAAAAGGTCACTTGAGAACCTGGGGAGAAGGCTCCTGGCTTTCTGTAAGGAAGAGAGCCTTATTAGGGAGCCATTTTCCTGGGACTTTGACAATAGAACCAGGAGAATGTGCCTGCTGTTCAAGCCCAGGCCTCAGTCCACAGGACTTTGTTAAGGCAGCTTTCATTGACTTATACATTGCTCAGCACATCACTGTCCTGAGGAAAAGACGGTTTAGTGTTTGAAGCTGAGATTTAGTGACTTTGGTTGTTACAAATGCTGGCTCTGCAGTAACGTCGGTCAGTTAGTTCTTGGGCCTCCGTCCTGGCATTTGCTTCCAAGTCAATGGCATGTGAGATGAATGGAGTTGACTCGCTTGTTAATTCTCAGAACCACTCAGATCCCAACCAGCAGCTGGAGACTCCAGGTATCTCCCCCTCCCCCACCATGTAGGATTTTCAGAGTGGTGAAGTCGCTAAGTCCTCACAAGAAGTGTGAGGGCAAGTGACACAGTGATACTATGGTAATGAGATGTTGGTGGCATTCTCAAATGGCCTTAGCACAGCTTCCTGTGTGGATAGTACCCATTCTGTTGATCATGTGGTTCCTAGTAGTGCTCTTCAGTCTGATTGTGTCATATTCCTGAGACGTGTTCCAACCCATAGGCTCCTTCTCCTCAGTCCAGAAGGTCAAATCTCTGGCTCCCTAGGGGAGCGTGACAATATTCTCACTGTCCTCTGAATTCTCTTGTTTCACATCACCACCCTGGTACCTTATTTTTTCACATTGAAAGAAAGGACAGAAAAGTGTTTTTTTTTTCCCCCACAAAGACTGTATTGTCTCTTAGGGGACTCCTCTACTATAGACCTCATTCAAGTGTAGATAAACATGTTGACTGTAGAAATGCCTGGTGGTCTGCATTTTCTTTGTTGCTTTTCATTTTTCTCTGGTGTTTGTGTTGTTGAAGATATTGTTTGTCTTCATGGTAGTTGGAAAGGGCTCTATGCTGGTCCTTGATCTCTCCTGAGGATCCTCTTGGCTCTTTTCAAAGATGTCCACTCTCTGTTCTGATCTGTTGCTAACATCATAGTTATACATCTCATGGTACACACACCTTATGAGTTTATGTACCTCATGGATGCTTCTTGGAGCTTAGTCATGGTCGGTTGTTCTGTCCCCTGGTGGCTCTACCCAACCCCAACTCTGCAGGCTATAGATATTCTGAAAGGCTTGTCACCCCTCACTCAGCCTTCAGTGTGGGGTCACAATGCAATTCCTTGTGGCAGGTTTGTTAGCTACCACCTGCATACAAAGACCCATGTCCTGCTCTTATTCCACAGAGGAATGCAGAGTGACAGCAAGAGATGACATAGAGTGTCCCCAAGGGATCTGGAATATTAAGGGACTAGTGTTGTTAGATTCAGGACATAAAAATACAGTGGACTCCTCTTATCCACACAGTATGGGTCTCAAGATGTTCCACAGATGTTGAAACTGCTCATGGTACTGAAATCTGTATATATCTTTCCTATACATGTTTATTAAGTAGGTATAGTAAGATAGAATAACAGTAACTAATAATTGTTAATCACATAGCTCAAAATACTGTTTAGGTGCTAAGGAAGCAGTGGTGCTCTAGCTTGAAATGTGTTTGCATTCATAGACTCATATGCCAATCAGAGAAACAGCTAATTGGACTACTAAGTTAATGTGTTCTCATTGCAAAAGTGAGTATGTGAGGTGTCATGATAATTAGCCTTAGTCTATGTATATATCAAAACATCATGCCATACACCATGAATATGCATAAATTGTATGTGTGTGCTTGAACATACATGTGTGCTCACCTGTGTGAACCCATGTGAAAGCCAGAGGTTAACACTGAAATGTCCTACTGTAGTTGGAGTTTTCCTGCCTGGCCCACAGTCAGGACAAATCTCTCTCACCCGCCAGGCTCATAGACACTCAGAACCAACCAAGTAAACACACAGAAACTTACATTGTTTACAAACTGTATGTCCGTGGCAGGCTTCTTGTTATCTACTTCTTCTGTCTTAAATTAATTCATTTCTATTAATCTATACTTTGCCATGTGGCTTGTGGCTTATTGGTGTCTTTACATGTTGCTTGTCATGGCGGCGGCTGGCAGTGTCTCCCCACCCAGCCTTCCACTTTCCAGAATTCTCTTCTCTCTTGTCCCACCTATCCTTCCTGCCTGGCCACTGGCCAAACAGCATTTTATTTATTTTAACCAATCAGAGCAACACATTTGACATACAGAACATCCCACAGCATCCTACTCTACAGTGCTTCACTTAGATTTTAGAGAGGGTTTCTCACTGAGCCTGGAGCTAGACTCACTGGTTGGTGAGGCCCTGGGAGCTAGCTGTCTGTCTCTGGGTACTGCTGTACCTGGCTTCTCACATGTTGCCAGAGGTCAGAACTTAGGTCTTCATGTTTGTATAGTAAATACTTCGTTCATTGAGGCATCTCCCCAGCACACATACAGTTTTTATTTGTAATCAAAGGATAAAATAAATGTACCAAATCAATAAACTTGGCTCTTTATCCGTTTATGGGGACCACATGTATAAAGAGTGTTGAGATGAGGTGGGGGGGTGTGACAGTAGATATCACACCATGCTCCATCTGCTGGGCCAGAGAAAGACATGTAAAACAAACTGGGCCGACAATAACTTTCCATCAGCCAAGGAGCACTAGGAATCTTGAGAGCAGTGGTTCTAAAACATAAACTCAGACTGTGGTGGAATCAATGTTTTTATTTCCTCATGAAGGCAGAAGCAGTGAGACAGAGGTGTATGGTTGACCTCAGGCTGAGAGATGGGTTCTAGAGATGTTTGGACTGTATGGTTCAGAGGTCACTGGTCTCCACCTCCATCCATGCCTTTCAAGCACCAAGGTCAGAGGTCAGAGGACAACTTGCAGAGTCTGTTCTCTCTTTTCATCATGTGGGTCCTTGGTATCAAACTCGAGTTGCTGGTATTGGCAGCAAGTATCTTAATTCATGGAACCATTTCACTGGCTCACTTTTCAGTTTTATTGTTGAGACCTTCCTGGAATCCCATAAACTAATGGGTTATATTTGTGTCATAAGCTAGTATTTGAATTTTACAATGGCTAACCTTGGGTCCTTACTATCATTCAAAGGCAGTGTGGTAGGGAAGCACAGTGATTGACTGCAGATGTCCACACATGGCCCCACTATAGGGCAGGCCTTAACCTAGCTTAACTCTGTGACTACCTTGCACATGTCTAGCATCAGTTGGACTGCAAACAGTCCAACTTCTGCACACACTGTTAATCCAAGTGGAGAAATGCTGTGGGATGTTCTGTATGTCAAATGTGTTGCTCTGATTGGTTAAAATAAATAAAGTGCTGATTGGCCAGTAGCCAGGCAGGAAGGATAGGGTAGGCAGGACAAGGAGGAGGAGAATTGTGGGAAGTGGAAGGCTGGATAGAGAGACACTGCCAGCCGCCGCCATGACAAGAAAGATGTAAGTAACCTGTATAGTTTAAAAAAATGGGCTAAATATAAGAGCTAGACAATGGTAGGCCTGAGCTAATGTCCAAGCAGTTTAAATAATATAAATGTCTGTGTGTTTATTTTATAAGTGGGTTATTGGACTAACAGGGCTTGGCGGGGGCTGGAGAGAAGGTCTCCAACTACAGAGAAAAAATGTTATCTTTTTTTTTTCTCCTGCATCATTTGACCTTAGATTGGCTGCCTCCTCCAGTGGTCATCCATATGACTGCTGATTCTACTCAGAGTGTCACAAGCCCAACCACAGGGATACAACCACAGCATAAAGAGGCCAACCACATAGCAATCTGACATCAGTTTCCCCAGATTCAGATTATTCAGTGTGGATTGGTGCCATACCTGAGGTAAAGCAAGCAGGGTGTCATTTCACTTCGTCCCCCACAGAAGTTAAAAGCCCTGTGGTGCACGTGGCTGTGTCTGCATGGGGTGGGGAAGAAGGGCTTTGCTTGCTGACATAGATTTCTCATGGTAACGTCTTCCTAGATGATGATTTAGCTGGTCATAGATTGTCCATATGGCTAAAAATCTGCCCTGCGTGGTGCTCGTTGCCCGGGGCTCACAAAGCTGCCGAATGCTATCAAGCTCCTGTCGACCTGACACCCACTGAGCTTTGTATCTGAATTCAACTGTCCAATCCTAAGGTTACCCTGAGCTCTTGAACAGCTTGAGTCCTGAGCACCATGCGTTTCCTGAATCCTGAAACTTCAGAGACTGGTAGCAGCAGATGGAAGGACCCAGCGCAGGTTCCCAGTTTGCTCTGCCTGCCTTTTTTCAAATTCTATTACCTCAAAGCAGAATCCATTATTTCCTCATTACAGGCTAAGAACTCCAGTTTTTTTTTGAGGCATTCCAGGGAAGACATGACACGGATCAATAATTACGATGTCCCAGTTATCGCCAATCTTGTCTGGTTGGGTGTGAACACAGGTTACCTCCTCAGATCTGGTAGTATGGGGATATCCTCTGGGCTCCACATATGTGTTTTCCTGTCTTCATCATGGCTGCAATAGCTCCAAGACTCTTAGTTACTGTTTTTTTCTTTCAGAACTGACAATTTGACCTGGGGGCCTCAAACATGCTAAACACACTGTACCTCAATGCTGCACCATTGAGCTACACCCATAACCCTCCAATTTAGTGTTTTGTTTTCAGATGGGATTTCACTAAATTACTCAGACTAGCCTTGAGTGCACTGTATAGCCCAGGAAGACCTTGAACTTTGGTCTCAGCCTTCTGGGTAACTGAGGTTAGAAGACACTACCACCAGGCCTGATTTCAATTAAAAAATTAAAATAATGAAAAATTAAAAAGAACACAATAACCCCACATTCTTTTCACACAGATACAAGACCTCTTGTTATGTTGTGTTCTTTGGATTCATGGTTATAGGTTTCACATACAAATGACACCCATATAGTCTCAGGTGTATAGTCCAAGTTGGTTTTCCTGTGTTTTGTTAGTGTAGAGAATCTAAGGCTTCCAAAGATGTTTATGCTCAGAATCCTTTGGAATTGTGATTTCTTTGCAAGTCATTTTCCAGTAAAATCTTGATGGTAATTTGAAATCAGATTTTAGTTATTCGTAGAAATAAGTTTTTCCAAGTGTTCAACTTTGTCTTCATAGAGACAGACTCCTCTTTGTTTCCCTATTTGTCATGTATGTGGGGGATATGTCCACTACACCAACAGGCTTAGGGACAATATCTTGCTGGATGTTCAGAGCATTTGGCCCCTTGGTTTCTGGGCTTTGGAAAAATGTGGACACTTGTCACAGAAGAGTCATGGCAGTGTGGGAAGGCTGCAGTGGCTGAGCCTGGATCTGACTGGCCTGGAACTCTGGGAGCCCATCAGCTGGCTGCTGTCTCTGTAGCCTCCTGTATGTGCTGTCTGCAGCTCTGACCACTTCTCAGCCTTCACCTTTGCCTGTGTCCTCTGCAGTGTGCTGAACTCAGTGCAGAGCTCACTGTCTCTGGACCAGGCACCTGCTGTGGCAGAGTGGCCTGTATTGGGACACCAGCCCCTGTCCTACATCTGCCTTCAAGTCTACTGTTTCTTGAACTAGACATTTTGGATTTGGGGGGAAGACAGAAAGATTCTGAGTCCATACTTGAGTCTGATAAAATCAGAAGGGAGAGTGTTGTGGAAAATTACTCTAACTATGTAAAGATGTGTTACATTTGTTATGCTGCATTTGTTTAATGATATAAAGATGTGTTGCTTTGCCTGCCTATGGAACCTGATTGGTCTAATAAAAAGCTGAACTGCCAACAGCTAGGCAGGAGAGGAATAGGTGGGGCTGGCAGGCAGAGAGAATAAGTAGTAGAAGGAGTCTCGGCTGAGGGGAAAAGGGAAAAAGAGGGAGAAAGAGGGAGATGCCCACGGCCAGCCAGACAGACACAGAGCAGGACACACAGAGTGAAAGGTAAAAAAGCTCCGAGGCAAAACATAGATGAAAAGAAACAGGTTAAATTAAGTTATATGAGCTAGTGGGATAAGCATCAACTAAGGCTGAGCATTCTTACGTGATAAGTTTTTGTGTCATGATTTGGGGGCTGGTTGGTGTCCCCAAAGAAAGCCTGACACAGGAGAGTGTGTAGCAGATGTAGGAGTTGGGTGGTCTATGTATGGAATTGGTTGAGCCACAGAAGCAGGAGGTAGGTGACATCAGCTGCAGAGAACCCGAGGGGTCGCAGGCAGACTGAGACAGTTTGCACTGTAAGGAGCTGGGCTTCATACTCCATCAGATTTCTTTCCATTTTGCTCATGTCTGCAGAAGAACAGCAGGCCTTCCCATTGGCTTTCCTACCTACTCAATGGCCAGAATACCAGGAGCCAAAAGCTGGTCCCCAGGGCTTGGCTAAGTGCTCCAGCCTGCTGGATAGGAACACGGGGTACTTGCTTTCTGCAGACCAGTCTCCTGCCTCAGGATGCGCTGCAGTGAACTTACCCCCCAATCCCTCATGGCCTCGTCAGGAGCAGCCTGCTGCTGCATTTTTCAGTCTCTTCAGGATCTTTCAGACTTGGAGCTCAGATAAACCCACCTACAGTATTCACTAGAAATGGTGTCATGTATGTGCAGAACTTCGGAGCCTTGCAGCTACCAGAGCAAACTTTGGTGCCTTGGTGTTCCTTGGGAAGGTGATGCAGAGAGTGCAGAGGAGAATCTGTTATGAGAACTGGAGCCTCAGGTTGATGTAAGATGTATTTATGATTGGCAGGTAGTCATTCCTTAGATCAGTTACCACCAGAAGATGATATAACTTAGAGGATGTCTGGATCTAGTTAGTGGAGCTCCCCAGAGTAAAGTGGCCAGCAAGTGGGGTGGTTCCCTCAGCAGTGGAAAATTCCAGCACAGCCCACTGGCTGGTGTTCCTGAGGAGAACAATGACTCTAGCAAGGGTTTCAATGGAAGTGATGTCACAAATTGCCTATAGAAGTTTTCCAGGTAATTTTAGGTTTACGATGGCGCTCTATACTGTTCCTAGTGTAGAAGTACTCAATTCATCTGGAAATCAAGGTTGATGCCTGCAGGGAATTTGAGGACATATTCTTCCTTGGCAAACACTGTGTGAAAGTGTCCCTTTATGTTATGACAGGAATCAAGAAAATAACATTGAACAGACCCTTCCCCAAGTAGCCCAGAAAGTGTCAATCAACTTTTAAATTAATATTTATTATTATTATTTGTGTGTGTATGCACATGAGGGCAGTATTCTTGGGTACCAGAAGAGGGTATTGGATCTCCTGGAGCTGGAGTTCCAGATGGTTGTGAGCCACCTGATGTGGGTGCTGGGAACCAAACTCAGGTCTTCTAGAAGAGCTCAAGGCACACCTGAGTGCTGAGCCATCTCCAGTCCCAGTGCTGAACACTTTATAGGTGTGAAATGGGCTTTGAGACCATCGTGTCTAGTTCTTGAGAAATATGCAGACCCCCAAACAGTTTGATCTCACAAGGGATGCACCAAGTTTCTTTACATGGTTCTCCTGTTTTCTTGGAGTCATCACTTCAATTTGGGGTTTCTAGACTCTAGTTAGTTAATAATATGAATCATTATGGCTATATCCTCATTTACCCTTGGCATAAGAATGTTTGTTCTTTCCAGTTAACTAAAGGATAACAATTCATCCAGAATTAAACTGCAATCAGCAACACTGTAGTTAGAATCAAGTTGTGTTAATGGGTTTATTTTGCTTTATTAGTTCTTTGACTCCATGAAACTGCCCCCACAAGTGAATGCTGCCTTCATGTTTGAAGAAGGGATTGAAGGCAGGCAAGCCTGTGGTTTGTGACCTGCCTAGGCTGTGGTCTTGGAAATATCCTGGCTTGAGGAATGCGCGTGCTTAATGAGCCCATTTCCTTTTACCTGATTGCACCGGGGCTGGGCTCCTGATTCATGCTGATATTCAGAGTCTTTCTTTGGTACCTGGACAGAGTTATTGGTAGAGAGAAAGAGGGCAGGCAGTGGAAGCCACAGGCGGTAGAGCAGAGAGGACCTGCATGGGTTAGAGGGGAGTAACGTGAAAAATTGTAGAAAAATTCTCAAAATAGAGAAAAAAATACAACTGAGAGTCAATTATATGAATAGAATAAATTAGAATTATTCCCACAATAGCTAAGTATGTGAATGGAGATGACATTATACAAGAATATTTAGTAAGACAAAGTGAAAATACTGTTTAACTATTTATTGATACTAGATGCTACATTATGCGTATATCTGCAAATGTAAATGTTAGTACAAATGTATATATACATGTGTGTTTGCACATATGTGTGTGTGTGTGTGTGTGTGTGTGTGTATGTGTGTGTGTGTATGTTTGTGTGTGTGCTATACTACTGAGTTGCATCCATGGCCTTTAAATAACATTGTTGTAGTTTTATTTCTATTGCTCTGATGAAACACTCTGACCAATAGTAACTTAGGGCAGGAAGGGTTTATTTCAGATGATAAGTCACAGCCCATCACTGAGCAAAGTCAGTGCAGGGAGGCAAGCAGGATCATGAAGCAGAATCCATGGAGGAGAGCTGCTTGCTGCTCACTCAGCTTCATGCTTAGCTAGGCTGCTTTTTAAAAAATTACTTATTTTTTTTTATTACATGTGCATTAGTGTTTTTGCATGTATATCTATATGAAGGGATCCTCTAGAACTGGAGTTATAGACAGTTGTGAATTTACATGTGGATACTGGGAATTGAACCCAGGTCCTCTGGAAGAGCAGCCAGTGCTCTTAGCCACTGAGGCATTTCCCCAGCCCCTTAGGTAGCTTTCTTATACAGCCCATGGAATGGTGCTGTCCATAGAGGGTTGGTTGGATCCTCCTATACCTATTAACAATCAAGACAATCCCTCACAGACATTCCCACAGGCCAATCTGGGCAACCTCTCAGTAGAGACTCCCTTCTCAGGTGACTCTAAGCTGTATTAAGTTGACAGTTAAAGTTAACTATGACTATGTCATAAAACAATAGGTCCCCAGAGCTCTAGAAGAGACCATCTAGTTCTACAGACCTCACTCCTGCTATGACTTGCAGTTAAATGACATGAGCTTCCATCACCTAGAGTACCCGTGCCTTCCAGCCCAAGTATTGGCTATAGGGTAAAAGGGCAAATGAAAGAAACCCACCCTGACCCTGACACCAGAGCCAGCAAAAGGAACATGCTCTGGCCTTGAAATTAAAGCCAAAAAGTTTAAAAGGGCCAGTGAAAGAAACACACTCTGGTCCTGACCAACTCAGGACAAAAACCAACCAATCTCTGCACAGGAAAACCAACCAATTCCTGAGCACAAAATCCAGCCAATCTCTGAGCTTGGACAAGCTCAGGGGATTGAAATCCGACCAATTCCCACTCTGAAAATCTCCACCCTGGAAGAACTCCATCCCTAAGAAGCCCTATATAAGCCCTGTGCCTGTTCAGTTGGAAGCTGTCCTTCTCTACCCTGGCAGAGACAGCTTTTCTCCTGGATTCTTCCTTCCCAAATCAATCCCTTCAAAGATTTTTGGGTGAAGACTTTCACCGGAGCAGAACAGAATCTCTGCTGGGAGACTCTTTGCAGAGTGGAGCAGAGAAGCAATGGATAGCTCTGCTTGTAAACTCCTTTAGGGGAGCAGAACAGAAGTAAAAACTTTTTACCAGAGTCTGAGCAGATTGCTACATTTCTGCAGGGGTTTCTCCCTTAGCAGAGCAAAGCAGAGAAGTAGTAAGTTAGGCAGGAGTTGAGAAGAAATGGACCTCTCTGTTGGGAAACTCCCTTAGGGGAGCGGAGCAGAGCTCAATTGTAGCAGACTCCCTCTTGGAGAGGAGAAGAAATTGCCACATCTTGCGGGGAGAGACCATTCCCCACCAGAACCCAGCTTCAGGTATAGCCTGAAGGGTGCCTTTCCCTCCAGGGGCCACACTTGCATTGGCCCCCTATACTTAACTCATCCTGGTCTACCTGATACTTCTTGAACATAGCATGTATTTTTGTCCTAGAAGATGGTTGCTATGGTTTGGATTTGGTTTATCTCTGCCACAATTGGTGATGAAGTTTAATATTTAATATAATGGAGTTTAAAGGTGATGGGACCCTTCAAAGGTGTTTGGTTATTAAGAAAGATTAAGTTTTTGTTGTGGAAGTGAGCTAATTGTTTTGGTCTTATTGAAGCCCTCACCCAGAAGCTGGCGCCAGCTGGTGCCACAGTCTTGGACTTCCTAGCTTTCAGAAGTTGAATAAAGTTCTCTCTCTCTCTCTCTCTCTCTCTCTCTCTCTCTCTCTCTCTCTTTTCCCCCCCTCCTCTCTGTGTGCATTATATATATATATATATATATATATATATATATATATATATAGGGAGAGAGAGAGAGAGGGAGAGAGAGATGGGTTTGTGTAATGGGTACATGTATATGTATGCACATGTTCATGGGTGTAGATATGGATGCATGCATACATGGTGCACATGTACAACTTAGAAGACAACCTTGGTGTGGGTATTGGGTCCCTACCACCTTAGGCTTCATTGGCCTGTAACTCTGCCACTCTAACAAAGCTAGCTGTCCTGTGAGCTTCCTGCGACCTGACTTTGCCTCTTTCTTGCCATCACTGGTATTACAGGCACAAGCTGCTATGCCCTGCTTCTATGTGGGTTCAGGTCCTCATGTGTGTGAGGCAAGCACTTTACCAACTGATCCACCTTCGCAGACCTAAGCTTCTAGTCCTCATGAAATTTCCTGATTGTGAGTTCTCCTAGTTTTTTAGTTTGCAGTAACAACAAAAGCAGCAGCAGCAGCAGCAACAACATTAAGACAGTCATCTAGGGCACAGGCATGTCCAACCCATGGTCCATAGATTGCAGGCACCCCATGCTGTGAATGTTAAAAACACTAGGATTCTTGTGAAGTCTTTTCTAACTTGATGTCATGGTTATCCAGTCGGAAATTTGTAGATGACAAGACTGTTTCACTGTCGCATGTTTGCACACCCCTGGCAGGAAGGAAGATCTGAGGCTCCAGGCAATGATCAGACTAGTTACTGTCACATTGCTGTGACCAAAATATCCACCAGAATGGTGGAAGGGAAGGAAGACTTATTTGGGTTTCAGAGAGATCTCAGATTGTGCTGTAATGGCTGTTCACTGATGGCAGGTCAGGAAGCAGACAGGAGACAGAACTCTGTCCCAGGATTAACAACCTTCAAAAGCCCCCTCTAGTGACCTTCCCACCTGAAAGTTCCAGAGCTTCTTAAAACAGCTTGGGGATTCAGAACATGTGCTTGTGGAAGTGAGTCCATTTGTGGGGGGCACTTCAAACTGTAATAGTGAGTCCATTTGTGGGGGGCACTTCAAACTGTAACAGTGAGTCCGTTTGTGGGGGGCACTTCAGATTCAGACTAACAGAGTCACAGGAGCAGATACTGGTTGCTCAGAGTCACAGCTAAAAGCCTGCCCAGCTCCTGGTCTGGGCTCAGTGGTCAGAAAGAAATAATTGGCTGAGTGGGGAGATGAGGGTCCTGGAAGCTGATGCCAGGCTGAAACCACAAAGGTACTGAACTAACCTTAAGGTTCTTTTCCTTAGGTAAAAAGAGATGCGGCTCTTTGCTTCATTTTGCCTGCCTGTATAACCTCAATGCCAACACAGAGATATTTGTGCTTCTCCAGTCTACCATTGTCCTGGGTCTTTTGGTCAGTGCATGCAGTCGCGTCTACAGCTTGACTTTCATTTTTACTTAGAATGCTGGTGTTAATTACCCTATCCACATCTGTTTATTCACTCTGAGCCTCCTAGATGATCCTATAGAGTATCGCCTACCCTTGACCTGCTGTGCAGTGCCTGATCTCTGCAGGCCTTCTCTTTCTTCTTTTATTTGAATATGTCTCTGCAGACACTTAAATGGGACACACGGTCCCTCCCAAGCTGTGTTTGCAATTTCAAATTTCCTCCTTAACAGATACCCTCTCTGGGTGAAAATGACAGCCGGATTTCTCAGCCTTCAACAAAGCAAATTAGAATTTTCAACAGATCTTTCTACCAAGAGGATTCCTGAGTGCTGTTTTCCATTTTGGAAGAACTATTTACTTGTTAAACATTAACATTTGTAGTATTTCAGCCCCTAAAAGGAGTTGTGTTCCAGAAGCATATTAGAAAAATCTGCAAATTGTAATGCTGAGGCTGATTTAAAAATAAACGCATATTTTTCAAGGACGTGCGGGACAGCATGGAAGTGATTTATTCTAAAGCCAATAAATCCACAGTTCATCACGTACTGCCTATGCTGACCAATTATTGTGCATTCATTTGCCCAGTCCTTCATTCATTCACTCACTACCTGTCAAGTGCCCTAGGAACTAAAGATAAATTCTGGGCTCACTGGGAGATAAAAATGATGGTAATTGATCATCATGATAATAATACCAACAACAGCAATGGCATTATGAGAAGAGATGACAATTGCATTCTTATTCTGTGCCAGACATTGTGCTAATCACTTATATTTTGTTTGTTTTTGCAACTCTGGAGATCAAATCCAAGGCTTTGCACATGGCCAGCAAGCATTCTGCCACCAATCTGCATCCTAAGGCCGGCACTAACAATTTTAGGTGCTTTATAGCAATGCAATGTATTCTTACAATAGGGAACTTTTATTGCTTACATAGAGTTGAATAATGTCATGGAAGGCCCCCCCACTGTTGGAAGGACATGTTGGAACTGGAATTTCTGTGTTTTTTTTTTTTTTTTTTTTTCTTTTCCGAGACAGGGTTTCTCTGTGTAGCTTTGCGCCTTTCCTGGAACTCACTTGGTAGCCCAGGCTGGCCTCGAACTCACAGAGATCTGCCTGGCTCTGCCTCCCTAGTGCTGGGATTAAAGGCGTGTGCCACCACCGGCCAGCAGGAGCTGGAATTTCTGACTAGTGCACACAAAGAGCTGGGCCAGCTCACAGTTGACTTAAGCCCAATGCTTTTTCAACACTTAGCCTGGAGCACAGAGCCGAGACCTGCTCATTACCTTCAGTGCCTATGAAATAACAGGGGAAATGTTTCTAGACCTTAGCGTCTCTCTTCCTGCCTGCCTTGTGCTAGTGTTCCTGGGAAAATAGACCTTTGTCCTGAGATGTGCCTAAAAGTAATTTGTTGATGTTGCAGTCCATTTGGTCTCCTAAAGCAGATTACCATATACTGGGTGGTTTCTAAACAACAGAAATTTATTCATCACAGCCAGGGGGACTGGAAAGTCCAAGATGCAAGCACCAATAAATGTGTTGTGTGCTGGAGGCCATTTCCTGTCATAATACTGTGACCTCACATGGTGTGAGGGTGAGGGTGAGGGTGAGGGTGAGGGAGTTCTTTGGTGTATGATCTGTCTATCTGTATGTATGTATGTATGTATGTATATACCTATCATCTATGTATTTATGTATGTATGTATGTATATATCTATGTATCTACCTATCTATCTATGTAGCTATGTATCTATCAGGTGGTGTGTGTGTGTGTGTGTGTGTGTGTGTGTGTGTGTGTGTGCGCACGCGCGCGCACGCACATGTGCATGACTCCCTTTCATGAAGCTTCATCCTTCTGACTAAATCACTCCCCAGATTTCAACATATAGATCTCAAAAGGTCTATAGATCACTTGTCTGTTGTAGTTGATTTGACTGGGAAGTAGCAATTTGTGCAAATTTCCAGGTGGGGCTTTTGTACCCTGTAAGCCTTCCATATTTTTCATGATTCCAGGAAATAACACTTGCTCTTATATACCTGTACTGAGGCCACTGGCACCTGGAAAAGCACCAAGCTGCTAGCTCGGGAGTTGTCTTTGGTTTCTATTGAAATTATTTTCTTAGTTCATCAGATCTGAACAGAAAGAAGTACTGCACCAGGACCATGAGCGGTCAGAGGACGTTCAGCCCTTGTCTTCCTTTTTTGAAATACATCCAGGCAGACTTAGATACCCTTCTCTCTTCTCCCCAAACACATGTTCATCTCTCTGTTTTTCTCTTAAAAATCTGTCCTACTCAGAAAGAAAGATAGTGAGTCTTAGCTGAGTGCCTATCCCCAAAGAGCGCTGGGACTCCGCCTGGCTAGATGGAGTATACAAACCAGAGGGGTGTGTGTGGAAGAGTCAATCTATTTTTAGTAGCCATGAAAGAAATACCAAATGACAGTTGGAAAGTGGAGGAAAAACTTAGGTCTGAATTTGGAAATGGAACAAGAAAAGATCCAAGAAACATTCTTGATAAATCCTCAAAAGAGAGTTGCAAATGGGGAGGATTTCCTCAAATTTATGTCCCCGAACCTGGGTGCCTGGGTGGCATGCTTTTCTCTCCTGTGCTGAGACCCTTGCTGCTGTGGGGGTACACGGACAGTCTGTATCCATCACTTTCCTCACTGCCGTGGCCAAAGGTCCGACAAGAAGGAACTTAAGGGAGATCTTACTTCTGTCATGATTTGAGGGGATTTGAGGGCAGAGCTTGTCAGTGGGGTGGAAGAAAACACACCATCCTTGCCTCCATTCTCTCTTCGTCCTCTTGCCGAGTGCAGTGATGCAGAGGGCACAGGTCTTTGTGCTCTCAGGACAGTAGCTCTCACCCTTCCCAATGCTGTGGCCCTCCCTTTAATACAGTTCTTCATGTTGTGGTGACCCCAGTCCTCAAATTATTACTTCATAACTATAATTTTGCTAATGCTATGAACCATAATGCAAATATCTGATATGCAGGGTATCTAATATGCAACCCTTGTGAAAGGGTCACTCAACCTCAAAGGGTTGAGACCCACAGGTTGAGAAGCATTGCACTAGGAACACCTTCCCCACCCCCTGCCCGAGAACATTAAACTTATCGGCATTTTTCTTCAACAGAAGAGGTCTATACCTATTTCTGCCCAGAGAGCTGAGTGGATGTAGTTAATAACCTGATAATCTTTGCTTATCTGTAGAGCCAGGCTTCACCTGAAACTCCCAGACTCCTGAGCACTGCTTCTCAGTCAGTAGAAACCATTCTTAGAGAAGCAGTCACTGACTGCTACTTTGCAAAGGAGTTTCGAGGTAATCATGCTGTCTTTGTTAGGGTCATTATTGCTGTGAAGAGACGCCATGACAACAGCAACTCATAACAGAAAATATTTAATTGGGGCTGGCTTACAGTTCAGAGACAGCACTCAGTCCATTATCATCATGGTGGGACATGGTGGCATGCAGGTGGTACTGACTACATCCTGATATGCAGGCCACAGGAAGTCAGCGGAGACACTGGGCAGTATCCTGAGCATAGGAAACCTCAAAGCCTGCCCCCATTGTGAAACACTTCCACCAACAAGGCCACAGCCACTCCAACAAAGCCACACCTCTGCTGCGATCCGCAGGGATATATCATAAGAACTCAGCTGGTTATGGCAAAGTCACTACCCGGAGAGATCAAGGATTTCCTCCAGAGGAAGCCAAATTCCAAGTAACTTTTGGTGTTACTTGGCTTGTTATATATCAGCTGTATTCTGTTATGAAAATCATGTGTGCCTTCATAGTTTTCCCAATTGTCTTTTCCCTAAGAAGGGCTAACAGTGTGGACTGATTACTCTCTGGACATACACATTCCAGGTATTTGGAGAACAGCCCCAGGAAAGGCTTCATCTGGTACAGATATCTCCCTTAGCCACTTTTAAGGACTAACAGTAATAACAGTCCACATGAAAGTCTCCTGATTTAAGTAAATTCCACAAGGAGACACCACCTAGGTCAGGTGGACGTTAAGTAATAGCTTTACACAGTTTAGCTCAGACCCTCCTTTCTTACAGCCTCACTAACTTTATAGACCTCTAACTCTTTACCTAACCACTTCTAGGAGTATTTAGATAACCTTCTGCACTGACAGCTATGCTCATCCTGAACCCCAGTTCAATCCTCCCATCCGGCTAGGTCCATCCCCAGATGGGGGAAAGTACCTTATCAGAGATACCTCTGTACCCTCTCTAAGAACAGCTTAAGCATCTAGGCCACCTGTTTGAGAAGGCCTGGCAGATGTGCCAATTAAGTTTAACTTCCTCCTTTCCCAGATCTTACCTCTAGTTCCAGATCTCCCTTTAACTATCACCAGAGGCATCTCGCTGTACATCCTGTCCATGCCCCCACCTTCACCCCAGCCCCTCCTCTCCATTCCCATCTCCTCCAGGGCCAAGACTCCCCTGGGGATTCATTTAAACATGGTGGATTCAGTACAGGCAGGTCCAGTCCCCTCCTTCCAGGCTGAGCATGTGTCCCTGTGTAAGCCCAAGGTTCCAAACAGCCAGCTCATGCACTAAGGACAGGTCCCAGTCCCACAGCCTGGGTGCCTCCCAAACAGTTGAAGCTATTCAATTGTCTCACTTATCCAGAGGTCCTGATCCAGCTGGGGGCTCCACAGCCTTTGGTTCATAATTCATGTGCTTCCATTCCTTTGGCTATTTGTCCCTGTGCTTTTCCAATCTTGGTCTTAACAATTCACACTCTTACAGTCCCTCCTCTTTCTCGACAATTGGACTCCTGGAACTCCACCTGGGCCCTGGCAGAGGATCTCTGCATCCACTTCCATCAGTTATTGGATGAGAGTTCCAGCATGACTGTCAGGGTGTTTGGCCACCTGATCACCAGACTAGGTCAGATCAGGCTTTCTCTCGACCATTGCCAGCAGTCTACAGTGGATGTATCATTGTGGATTTCTGGGGACCTCTCTAGTACTTTGCTTTGTGATTCTTATCACCCCTGTTTGACCCTGAAAGTGGACAATCATTGCCTGAGGAAATTCAGTCTGGGTGACCGGGTGGAGGGAGGGTTGTGAGTGTTTGGGTATCTAACTGTAAAGCCAGGAACAGAGGATGACTCAAAGTGGATGGACTAAGAGCTCGGTGTGCTGAGATTCATTTTCCCTGAAAATAGTCCTCGCCGTTAGTAGTTCTCTCTCGAGCCCCTGGGATGTATAATACTGAGGCAGGTCCCTCTAATATTATACAAGACGCCACCTAATTGTGCCACTCCTTGTGATATTATGGGGGCAAATCCCATTCAAACTACCACACATGCCTAAGCTTTGTTGTGATAATTGTCATGAGGAAACACTTTCCTAACCTTTCACTGTGCTCAGGGTTAGACTCTAAAAGTTTGAACCAACACTGGCTACTGAGTTGTGCTGAACTGGATTTCCTCCTTGCCTCACACAAATAGTTTCTCTGCTGGTTGTAGCATTTGCAGGGACCCCCCACAAATGTTTAACGCAAGGTTCACCTCTGCTGTATGAGAGCCCAAGCTCCATTTTGCTTTTTCCTGGAAGATCCTCCTCATCCTCTGCACCAAGAGAGCCTTGCTTCCCATGTCTGCATGTTCTATTAAAGGAAAGATCGGGCAGGCAGGGTCAGCTAGCATACCATTGTATGCCCTACTACAGAGCCTTTCCCACGGTAGAAATTATCCCTCCTCCTCCTCCCGATTTTAGATATGTTCACTGTAAAATATTTTAAAAATTAATATGTGTTATAAAAACCAATCTTCTGTCAAATTCTTACTCATCCTTCAAAACCCACCAGAAATACCCATGAGTCTATGAAGTGTGTGTGTGTGTGTGCACACACACATTGTACCTATGTGTTTATGTGTGCACACACACACACATTGTACCTATGTGTTTATGTGCACACACACACACACATTGTACCTATGTGTTTATGTGCGCACACACACACATTGTACCTATGTGTTTATGTGCGCACACACACACATTGTACCTATGTGTTTATGTGCACACACACACACACACACATTGTACCTATGTGTTTATGTGCGCACACACACACACATTGTACCTATGTGTTTATGTGCGCACACACACACATTGTACCTATGTGTTTATGTGTGGAGGCTAGAGGTCGTCATTTACTTTAATCTTCTAACTCTCTTAGTTGACTTTCTTCCCTGAATCTGGAGCTTGCTATTTCAGCTAGCCTGGCACTTTATCCACCAAGCCATCTCCCTAGCCCCTGGGCTCATCTTCAGATGTTCATTTGATGTAATATAATCATGGTATATAGGCTCTCATGTTTTCTTGTTTGTTTGGTTTTGGTTTTTCAAGACAGGATTTCTCTGTGTAGTTTTGGTGCCTGTCTTGGATCTCTGTAGCTCTGTAGACCAGGCTGGCCTCGAACTCACAGACATCCACCTGGCTCTGCCTCCAGAGTGCTGGGATTAAAGGCATGTGCCACCCCTGTCTGGCTAGGCTCCCATGTTAACTGCATTGTATAGAGAACTGACGTTGTGAGATGGGAGGCAAATTAGTTAACGGGCTAGAGAGATGGCCGAGTGCTTAAGAGCACTTTATGATCTTCAGGGGACTGGAGTTCACTTTGCAGCACCTAAATGGCAGCTCACAACCATCTTTAACTCTGGTTCCAGGTATCTGACATGTTTTTCTGGCCTCCATGGGCACCATACATGTGTGTAGTACACAGACATATAAACTAAACACTTAAAAAAATCCCATAGCTATTCAGTAACACAGAAGCAACTTGAGTGAGTCTGTGCCCTTGACAAAGGGATCCAGTGGGTTACTCTGTACCCTTCACTGATAGCCGTGGTAACTCGTTCAGTTGCATGGCAACTCCTTACGTTAAAGCAGTACTGCAGATGGCCTGGGAATGGAGCTTAGCCTGGAGCTGGCTGGATAGAGTTCTCTGTTTTCTACTGTTCTGCAAAAGCACAAACATTCAAAATGGAATTACAGCAACAACAACCCACAAAGGCCCTCTTGAAAGTATTCCAATTACATCTGAAGAGCCCATTGGTTTAAAGATTCAGTTCACGGGTATATGTCTAATATGGTGTTTAAATTGTTCTCAGTTCCTGATCATATAGGCCTTGTCCAAAGAAGGATTGGGGTGGGGCAGGGAGCAGAGCTAACCCAAAGACCATGCAAATACAAGTGCACGCCTGGCAGTGTCTGTAAACTGAGCAAATAACATCGTCCACACACTTTAAGTGTGCTCTAAATGAAGAAGTACTTAATGTCACCAAAACAAGAACTTTTTGTCACCTATGTGAATCCATGTGAGTTTGTCTTTCATCAGCTATTTTCTTTAACTTTTATTTTCCTCTGTGAATTTCATACACGTATGCAATGTGTTTGTATCAACCCCATCCCATCCCTCCTTCTCTCCCCTCCCAGACCCACCTCACCTCCTACTTTCCTTTTCATTTTAGAATTTAGGTTGTGAGTATCTGTGTGTCTGTTGGAGGTGGGGTTAAGCATGTGAGTGCAGGTCCTTAGCAGGTGCTAGAAGAGGGCATCCAATGCCCTGGAGCTGGAGTTACAGATAGGTTCAAGCTGCCCACCATGGGTACTATGAATGGTACATGGGTTTTCTGCTAGATTAGTGCATGTGTCTACCCACTGAGACATCTTAGCCCCTCATCTATCTTCTTAACCAACAGAAACTATGCAGTTATATGAAGATCTACTTACTTGATGAAGTTTAAAGTAGATTCGCATAATCAAACTTGAAGGTCACGGCTGTAAATGGCATGAAAAGGGTACTGAATCTTTATGATGAGAAGGCAGACAGTCAGGACACTCATTTACCACTTACAAACATCTTTTGGTGGACACTTGACTTCATTCTCACCAGCATGAGCAGGAAGCCAACCAATGGCATTGTCTTGAGTGATGTGGGTATATCTTATGGTAGTTTGGATCCTTAATGGCCCACAAAGGCCTAAGTGCTGTGTGCAGACAGACCAGCCCAAGACTTCCCCAGAAGCCCTGATGAAAGGACCATGGGAATGTTAGTTCTGTGTCCTGGCCTAGAGCAAACTTGGCAAGGCCAGTCTGGGTTGGGGTCAGGGCCTTGAGGGAATTATGGCTTTGGTTCTTGGAAACTTGGCTTTCCTCCTGCTGAGACTGGAGTTATCAATCCTGAGGCAACTCCGTGCTGGTCTGTAATGCTCCTGAGACACCATGTGCAGCCTTGCTGAAGCAGCCTCCTGCTGACTTTGTCTCATAGTATTATGGATTCTGCTGGCTCTGCCTCATTTCTTCCCTGGAAACAGTATAGAAGGCGCTGTACTTCTTAGCAGGTTGCTTGATATGAGCCATTAGCTTATGCAAGGCCTGGTCCCACCTAGTGCTTTTGTGGCCTTTGTTACTCATTCCCAGCTCTCCCACTCAACAACCCCCTGTTCAGGACCTTATTCCTACAGGTTCAGGTCAGTGCTGAAGGCATGGTCACCAGCTGCTCTATTGGGAGTTAGAAGACCCTTTGGGATGCGGGCCTGATGAGAGGTCTTTTGTCATTGTGGCATCCTCTCGCAGAGGATCCTTGCTCCTTGCTCTACTTTTGCTTCATGGCTACAAGTTTAGAGACTTTGTTCCTACCATCCATCCTACCTTGCCACGGGCCAAGCAATAGCTATCATGACTGGAACTTCCAAAACTATGAGTCAAAATAAACCTTTCTAGCATTTAAGTGTCTCTGGTATTTTGTTACAGTCACCAAAAACTGACAAACACAGTCTTGTTCAGAAAATGTAGCACTCATATGACCAATGTACGTTTACTGTATTTTCAGGGCCCAGGAAATGTGTAAGGGATCAGGAAATTAGTCTTATGTGATGTGTTCTGTTTATTTGACTCTGCATTAATGTTCTGAGTTCATCAAATCCATGTATTATTCACTTAAGCTTGGCAAATGTGAGAAATGAATCTCACCTCCGTCTCTGTCATTCTTAAACTGCGTTGCTGGGCTGCTGTGGAGAGCAGGTTGTTGAGGAAGTCAATGCTATGGTGTAATTGAAATTATAAGTCCATTAAGTCCCCAAGCAGGAGATCCCTCTCCCCCTCCCACACTCCCAGTTTTGGCTTATTATTCTCATCTTATTTAAAAATAGCATGGAGTCTGAGGCAAGATGGTGCAGTTCTCTGGAGACTGACTTGCTAACGACCCCCATCTTCAAATGGTCAGTGATAATAAACAAGGAGACAGGATCTCCAATGGGGCAGAACATTAATAAGGGAGATTTTAAAATTAATTTTTCAAGTTAATTAAAATGTCCAAAAGCACAATAAAACTGCAGAAAATCTGGCAGGGGAATGGCAGTGGGTCTGATTAATGCAAGTCAACTGTCTTTCGAGGGTAATAGTAATAATGATGAGATTATGGATATGGAAGAACCTGCTAGACAGAATGTGATGCGAGTGGAATGCAAACTGCATGCCAGTTACAATTTTATGGTGCACAATGGATCTTATTAAGGAGGGATAGCAGCAAGAATTACCACCAAATTGCTCAATAAAAGTATTGTGTAATTACCAGTGTGCAGCAGCTGGAGCAGCAACACCTCCTGCTGATGTTCTATGTACGTTCTGTGTCTATTTCCAGTTTGTTGAGGACTGTGGGTTCTAACACACTGTTCATCTCATCACTAAACAGTAAGTGTAAAGGCAGAGAACTCAGAAATATGTGAGTGTGGAACGAAGAAGGCACCACATTGGCCTCAGGAGCCCCTGTTCAATGAGGGGTTCAGCTCTCAGTGCAGCTCACTCCGACACCATTCGCGCTGTGCTCAGAGCTTCCACAGACATCAAAGGAGGGAGCGGTGGTGGCTCAGTGGTTAGGAGCAGTTGCTGCCCTTACAGAGGACCTGAGTTTGGTTCCTAGCATCCATATAAGGCTATTCATAACTATAACTCCAGTTACACGGGATTTGATGCCCTCCTCTGGCCTCCCAAAGCACCTACACACAGTGGTCCAAAAAGTGGTTAAAAAACCCCCTTTTTGGTCTAAAAGGGGCTTATATCAAGGTGGCTGTAGCATACATTGAATTTAATATCCAAGTGATTTTGATGTTGCTAAGATTGTGACTGATTGAAGTAGAGGCTTTCTACCTGTGAGGTCTTAAGCGTTTGAGCAAGTTATGCTATACTTAATATAGTCAAGGCATATATATTGGCGGCAACGGAATGCCAGTCAGTGTACATGGTGGGAACTGTCACAAAGGAAATGAAAGCACCTACTGGCTGTGGTGGAGCACATCTGTAATCCCAGATGTCATGAATCTGAGACAGGAGGATTGCAAATTTGAGGGCAGCATAGGAGACTTTGGGAAATCTGCTTGAGATAGAGAATATGCAAATGAGTGGTGTTCAATGTTATTGCAGGTCTCATGCACATATCTTGTACACAGGGTATCTTTATTTATATTTTTAAAAATTTGTTGTCTTGGTGGGTGATGGTAGCCCACGCCTTTAATCCCAGCACTTGGGAAACAGAGGCAGGCAGATCTCTGTGAGTTCAAGGCCAGCCTGGGCTACAGAGTGAGTTCCAGGACAGCCAGGGTTACACAGAGAAACCTTGTCTTGAAAAACAAAACCAACCAAACAACCAACCAATCAAATAAACAAACAAAAGTTTCATTGTCTAGTGTATATTTGTGTAGAGTACATGTGCATGCAGGTACCAGAGGTCAGGGGGGGTATCAGATCTCCTGTGGCTGTAAGTGGTTATGAGCTGCTTGATGTGGATGCTGGAGGCTGAACTTGGGTCCTCTGCAAGAGCAGGGGGTATTTCTCCAGTCCTTCTGTGGGGTACACTTGGATTTAGCTATACCTTAGGAAAATGCTCTGGCTATATATTGTAGACTTGTGAGACAGCCCATAAAAAGAATTTTAGAGTGCATAACTTGACAGAACTAAGGGGCAGCCATTGTTTGGATGTGGTGTTCTTCAAAAATAGTAGGGAGATAAGACCTTCAGTATGGAATGAGGTGGTGTTCAGGTATGTGTAGAAGATTTAAATAGCACTTACTTGCACACCAATGTATGGAGGTCTCTGAGGGGGAGATGGTAGCTGATTAGTTTAGTTCTGAGTACCTGGAAAGATTCTGGGCTCATGACCATGAGATATAACTGGTTTATTGCTGTGAGTTAACTTACTTCTTGTGTGTATGTGTGTGTGTGTATGTGTGTGTGTGTGTATGCGTGCACGCATGTGTACACATGCATGTGGAGGTCAGAGGTTAATGTTAGTGTTTTCTTCAGTGACTCTCTCTATTTTTTTGACAGCAAGCCTGGAACTCACTGATTGGCTAGTCTAGCTAGTCAGTGGGCCCCTGGTATCTGCCGACCTCTGCCATCCAAGTGCTAGTGTTACAAATGTGAGTAGTAGCTAGGTTTTATGTGTGGGTGTTGGGATCCAAGGGTATGTCGGTATGCTCACGTGGTGGCAGGCTCTTTACTTACAGAACCATTTTCCCTGTTCCTCCCCTGTGCTCTCCCCTTGCTTTTTGAGGCAGAAACTCCCAATTGAATCCAGGGCTCCTGGCTAACATCAACAGCTGGCTTGCAGGGGGATCTGAGGTTGGGATGAGAGGAGACCTGTGGGACAACCCGACATCTTCATGAATTCTGGGGTCTAAACTCTAGCTGTCTTGCTTGTAGGGTAAGAGCTTTAAACACTGGGTCATTTCCCAGTCCCAGTCTCTGATGTTTAAATGAACATTAGTAAGACCCTGTGGATGGCTTCTTGACCTCAGCACAGTCCTCTTTCACCTCAGGACACATTACTTCTGTTTACAGACTTCTGCAGGAGGGATCAGACTGAAGCCTGGCCTTCCAGGTCCTTCCTTGGCTGCTGCCTTGTCCCCACTTCTGTCCCTGGTTAGCTTTTGTTGGCCAGCACTCAACATGTTTGCCCCTCTGTTTGGGACTTCCTGGAGCCACACCTGTATGCAGCCCCCACCCTGCTATCGTGTGGTTTCTCTCCTCTCTGCCACAGGTAATTTGGGTGTGTTTTGCTCTTCCTTTTTGAGGTCTTTTGGTGTTGTTGTAGTTGTTAAGTTTGGGTAAGTTGTTTTTTCCTTTGTAACCTTAAATGCCAGTGTGCCTAATGGAGGCTACCACACCCTTTGTTCTCCAGAGGCTGGGAGACATGTCTTATGCCTTTCACAAAGTTTGTCAAAGAGCAGTGGGGCCTTCACACATCCTCTCAGATGAACTGAGGAAGACCCTGCTCTTCTCTTTTGCTTGATTAGAGAATTACTGCACAGCTAAGCTAAGATTAATGGAAAGCCAGAATTAAGACATGCAGAAGACTGCTCTTTCCCAAGGGCAGCTGGATTTAAAAAAAGGTTCTATTTTTCTACATAAGCATGGGAAATCCTGGATTAAGCATTTACACGAATCTCTTTCTGGAGAGCTGCTTTAAGATTGCAATAATGTAGGTTATAGTTCTCCAAGAAGGGACGTTTTATGATTCATCAGAATTAGGGATAACTCTCATCTCTGGGTCAGGTTCTCTTTTGATTTCTTTTTTCATTACAATAAAATGTAAATTTCAGGGCATCAAGGGATAGCGACCAACTGAAAGAGATTTTATTGTCTTTTTATATCCTATGCAACTCAGAGTGAAGTTCCACCTGGGCATTACTCACCCTCTGCCTGAAGGTGAATGAATCCCTTCAGTGTTCACAAGTGTCAGGTTCAGAACCGGCTCAATCCAGTTTGCTCCTGGGAGAGGAGGAGGAGGGAGTTGCTTGTGACTGCCTTGCCTCAGTCAGTACAAGAGAGCAAACCATCCTAACAGGCACAGGGCCTCAGCCCTCTTGTTGTTCTGCCTAGGACAGAAATTGCCAGCCAGTCGGTGACACCCAGACTCAACACCCCCCTTCTTTCCTCCCTCGAGCCCTCTTTCCTTAGAACTTGCAAACTTCTTATCAACAAGGAGCCTTCACAGCTCCATCTTTCCATGTTTCCTCCCCTGACTTCTTAGGCACGGTGAGGTTCTGGTACCTGTTTGTTGGGTTCCAGCTTTCTGTTTCCTAGGCTGCTATTTCCTGTACCCCAGAGACTCACTACTGCACACGCTCACCTTGCATCCCTTGTCCACTAACTCAGTGTCCTCAGCTCACCTTTCTGTTCTGCCGTGTTTCCATAAGTGTCTTGGTCTCACTTTTTCCGTGTGTTTCTCCTCCCTACCCTTCCAGCTGTGGAGACTCTGGAAACTTCCAGGTTGGATCCCGTGTCCTTGTAGATGGATCCTCACTAAATCCATGTTTTTGTGAAGGCTTGCAGGTTCTTGTTGCAGCTCAGATCTTGGGCCCAAATAAGGTATCTTGCTTGGGGTCTTCTAAAGCAATTTGCGTCAGCATCTTATTCCTGCCTAACCTTCTATGGCCTCAGAAATCTTTTGGTACCTCTAGGAACTTGTACCCACGGACTCAAACTTGGGTGCATTTCAGGGGGGATGTGTGTAGTGCTTCAGTGGCTTGCTGAGGATAGGTATTTAGGAAGCTGATGGGACTCTGGAGATGCATCTGGAAAAGACCCCAAGTGTACCTCAGTAGAAGTGCTCTTAACCTCCATTCTCTTCAGCAGTTGTAGAGTAGCAGTTCCTGTCCAGATCGAAACATTCCATCTTCCAGGGAAGTTCCTTAAGACAGAAAGGCAACAACTCAGAAGAGCTTCAGGAAGTCTCTGAAACTGACCAGATTCACTAGGCTCCTCCCTCCAAAGAGTAAATAATAAAGACTTTGAAGATTCATCCTCAGATTTTCAAGCTGTAAAGAAGACTCATAGCATATCAGCTGGCTAAAAGAAGCAGAAACCAGCCTGGCTATCTGGAGGGGCTTTTGGTCAGCAGCGCTACCTGGAAAGGAAACTCTCTAACTTGTTGAGTTACCTGCAAGCTGTGCAGTGTGTTTCCAGTTCCCAGAGCTGTCATTTGTAGTACGACAGGCACATAGAGTTGAGGAAATTGGCTCAGACAAGTTGCCAAGGCATGCATATAACGTACTTCCTTATGAGCCAACATGGAGTCTGCCTAAGGGCCTAACGATAGGAGCTGTCAGAGTTCCTGATCATACCCAGCCAATGAGGGACAACCACACAAAGTGCCACCAGGTTGGGACACAGCTCGGGTTCTGGGAGGAGGGTATATAAGGCCTTCCTCGTTATTGAATAAAGGAGTTTGCTGTTTGCCTTTGGCTGACTCCCAGTGTCTGTGTCATTGAAGCTGAGCCTTCTTACGCCCTCCCCTGAGGGAGCCATTAGGATCCAGCAACAGTCACTCATGATGTGGTGGATTTGTGATGCTCCTGTAAGTAGCCCCTCACCTGTACTCTTGTAAGTAGTCCCAATAAAACTCATTGGGTCACCAAGTTGGGCTTTAATGGTATCTATACTTGGTCTGTTATGGGCTACCTCTCTGGGGTGAATAGATGTGTGAGCATTGTGTCTTCCTAGGAAAGGTCTGTAATATAACA
Organism: Onychomys torridus; assembly: GCF_903995425.1. Taxonomy (NCBI): domain Eukaryota; kingdom Metazoa; phylum Chordata; class Mammalia; order Rodentia; family Cricetidae; genus Onychomys; species Onychomys torridus. Next base: position 3,928,294 of record NC_050455.1, read on the forward strand.
GCAGCATGTATGTAAGCAAACTTTTGCTTGAGTGGCAGAGGGAGGTGTGCTGTGGTCGTTTCTGAACTACAGTTCCCAGGAAACTCTTTCTTCCTCTGGAACTCTGTAGTCCCTAGAGTGATAGGTCTATTGTCCTTTCTGTTCACAGGGAGGGAAGTGCCAGCTCCCCATCTTACAAAGTATAGATAACTTGTGAAAATGTTGAGTAAGCTAGGCATGTGGGGGTAAAAAAAAAGACCCTGTGAAGAGGTCTTTAAATTCACAAACTTGTTTGTCTTCCAGAAAGAGAGCTCAGTTTGCTCCTTCAGCGTTCTGGAAGTCAGTGTGTAATGTTACAGTCTTGTGGCCTCTTCACGGCATTACAGAGGCAAGACACCAAGCATATGGTGGACAGTAGCAGTTCTTAGTGAACAATGGGGTGCTGTGAATTCAGATAGAGCCCCAGGGAAGCTCATTCAGATGCTGCTTTTGGGTCTCATGTGGGGCTGCTTACTTACTCTTCCCTCTGGCTCTGTTCAGCCTTTGGCTGGCCCTGGTGCCTGGATTTCTATCCCAGAATCCCATTGTGGAGGTCCCCACTTTGTCTCCATTTTTTCCTGCACACAGAGGCCTCCTCTTTGAGATTAGGCTACTGGAAATTGGATTTGAATATGGTATGGGGCTCTTCAAACAGCCCTCAGGCTCTTCCAGGACCTGCTGGGTACCCACCTCATTCTAGTAGGATAGCTGTCTTCTATCAGGCAGCACTGAAGTTTGAAAGCTGACTCTCTGTGGTCAACAGGCTCCATAGTCACAGACAAGGCCTGCCTCAGCTCCCCTGTGAGAAGGGAACAGCAGGGCTCCACACTCACAGCATGTAGTTCCTCTTCCTGCAGCTTTAGAAGGGCTCCAGTAACTCCAAAAGCAGAGGGTGACCTGATGTAAACCTAGTTCAAATCCCCAACATTACCCTTTTTATCTCACCCAAATCCTGGCAGAAAGGGTGACTTGTCTCTTACAACTATGCCAGAGTTTGATACATTTTAGACAGGGTCACATGTAATCCATCTGGCCTCAAATTCACCATGGGCAAAGTTTCTAGCTGAAGATGACCTTGGACTTCTAATCCTCCTGCCTCTGTCTCCAAAGTGCTAGAATTAGATGTACATGGCACCATATGTGGTTTATGTGGTACCAGGACCATGAGCATGCTAGGTAAGCATCCTGTCAACTGAACTACATCCTCAGCCCTTGAGGATTGTTAGAGCCATGTTCAGGCTTATGCCTACAAACACTCACTCCAGGCTAGGGAGAACATTTTTTTCCCCCTGGTTTGAGCAGGATTTTCCTGGTTTCATGTCCCAGGAAATTACTTAGTCCCCTATAAAGCCAGATGGTTGGTCTCTTCCCTCGCATCCTCTTTCTTCAAGTGTTCTCTCAGAACCTTTGATCATTATTGAACATTTCACATTGTGTTTGGGCCTTTCTGTTGGAGTGAGGACCCCATGAAGGCAGGGCATCCATTTTGCTTATCTTATCTCTCCTAATGGCCATGTTGAGCAGGTGCCCAGGCCCTTGGCTGGACTTGAATTTCTGCTTAAGGCTTAGGCACTGGATAAATGTCTGAGCTCTTAATTTAAAATTGTATTTAACTTTTAAAATCTGAAATACGTATTTCAAGTAAATAAGTATATATTTATTTATATATTCAAGGATATAAGTCTATATATTCAAGTAAAATAAGTATATATTTATGTATATATATATACAGTTCTATAAATATAATGTAATATTTTGATAAGTATGTATTAATTATAACATGATGGTTTCATACTAGATAACACACCCATTACCTTGTATACTTCAGGAATGAGAACATTTGAAATCTGTTAGTAAACACAAATTTATGTTTACCTCACCGTGCTCATCTCAGGCCATGGGCATGAGTACTCTCTTCTCTATGTTAGGTTTAGCATAAACTAGTTTTAATTTTAGCATATAGATTAGATAATATGTTATTTGTGGTACCCAGATGTGCAGATTGCTCATTCCTGACAAGGTCCCTTTTGTTCCTGGAAAAGACAATTGGAAAACTCAGTCTTTGCAGTGAGTTTAAGTGAAAATTTCTGTGTTTAAAAACTACTGACTTCTTTGGTTTGGTTCAAGGTTTGAGGGACATCCTGAGGGTTGAGCCCAGGACCTCACACATGCTAGCAAACACTCTACCACTAGTATAGCACATCATCAGCTCTTTTTAACTTTTTAATTTTGAGACGGTCTCTAAGTTGCCCAGGCTAGCTTTGGACTCAGTTTATAGATCAGGCTGACCCTCCTGCCCGAGTTCTTGAATAGCTGGAATTTCAGGCTGGTGCTACTTGGCCTACCCTGGCAGTTTTCTGAAATGCTTTTGGTAGCTAATAAGAAAACACTGAAGGGTCTGTATCAACTCATGTTTCCTCACTGGAGAGAATCACCAACATTTACACATATTCTGTAAAGAATAAACACTAAATCATAATTTTGTGGTTGGTTTTCTTTACTAATATATAACATTTTTCCTTGTCAGGGGTTTTCTCCAATGTAATTATAAATGAATTTAAACATTTTCTTTTTATTGATTTATTCTTATTTTAGTCTTTAAAACCTGTCTCTCTCTGTATATGCCTGTGTATGTGTGTTTGTGTGTGTATCTGTGTTTATGTGTGACTATGTGTTTCTGTTTGTGTGTCTGTGTATATGTGTGTCTCTGTCTCTGTGTGTATGTCTCTGTGTGTATGTCTCTGTGTGTGTATATCCATGTGTGTGTGTGCATCCATATTGTGTGTCTGTGTATGTGTGTATCCATATGTGTGTGTGTCTGTGTATATGTGTGTCTCTATGTCTCTGTGTGTATATATCTAAATGTGTGTCTCTGTCTCTGTGCGTGTATCTGTGTGTGTGTATATATCCATATGTGCATGTCTCTGTGTGTGTCTGTGTGTGTATATCCATATGTGTGTGTGTGTTTGTGTGTATGTATCTGTGTTTATATGTGACTATGTGTTTCTGTTTGTGTGTCTGTGTATATGTGTGTCTCTGTCTCTGTGTGTATGTCTCTGTGTGTGTATATCCATGTGTGTGTCTGTCTGTCTGTGTGTGTATCCATATGTGTGTGTCTCTGTGTGTGTGTATCCATATGTGTGTGTGTCTCTGTGTGTATATATCCATATGTGTGTCTTTGTCTCTGTGTGTATATATCCATATGTGTGTCTTTGTCTCTGTGTGTCTGTGTGTGTGTATATCCATATGTGTGTGTGTGTGTGTGTATATCCATATGTGTGTGTGTGTGTATCTGTGCTTATGTGTGACTATTTGTTTCTGTTTGTGTGTCTGTGTATATGTGTGTCTCTATGTCTCTCTCTCTCTGTGTGTCTATCTCTCTCTCTCTCTCTTTCTGTGTGTGTGTGTGTGTGTGTGTGTGTGTGTGTGTTGAATGTGGGTGTGTGGGGGTTGAGGACAGCCTTGGATGTGTCAGTTTGTTTCCCGCCTTGTCTGAAGCAGGTTTCTGCTGTCTGCTGCTGTGCATAGACTAGCTGGCTGTTGCACCTCTGGGGCTTCTCCTGTCTTTCCCCATTTTCTCACAGGAATAATGATAGGATTATTGACACATGCCATATCATCTGGCTTTTTGTGGGTTCTGGGGATTTGAACTCAGTTCTTCATGCTTGCGTGGCAAGTGTTTTTACCCATCAAGCAATCTCTAAGCACTTAAGAATATTGATGAAAGCCAAAGTAGATTTATTAGTTTCATATGACTATTTCCATAAGCTACATGATTTAGCCTTGTAAATATAAAATGAATATATATGGCTAAGCAAAATTAAGACCATCTCAAATGGGAGACAAAAAAGAACACCTTAAAATCTCACTAGTTTTGGAGATTACCTCTATTAGCACTTTGGTGTCTCTCTCTGGACTCCTTTCTGTATGTCCATACATAGGCTTTGGGGCATGTTACTAACAAGGCCAGGGATCTCTTACTTTCTGACCATTTAGAGTTTTCATTTCTGAAATGCTCTATGTATTTGTATGATTCTCTGTGTGGGTTTCAATTCTTCAAATGAAGTGATATGATAACTTTAGCATATTAAAACTACTAAATAATTCTGTTATAAAACTTTAGCAATATCTTCCTCTGAATTTAATTTCTTTTAGTTGTGATTTTCTCTCCAGAACTTTAAATTTTAATGGAGTCTAATATACCAATATTAACATTTTAGTTTCTGCCTTTGTCTTAACATAAGAAAGGCCTTGGCCACCCCTAAACTATATTAAAAAAATCTATACCTAAATATGGATTTCCTTCCTTATATTTTAATTTTAAATATGTTTGGAATTCATCTGGCACAAGGAATTATGTAGTAAGGATACAAATTTACTCCCCCCCCCGAAGGCTAGCTAATTATTCCAACATCTTTCCCCCTTTAATTAGAAATGCCAGCTTTTAGCATATATATTTCACTGTTATTATTATTTTCTAATACAATTACAATTTTGAAGGTTGTTTTTTCCTTTAATAGTAAAATTTAGAATGGTGCAGTCCTCCAGGAGCCGATTCACTTTTTTTCTTTTTATGACATTATCTGTCACTCTGCTCATAGCTGATTCCTGCTGCTGTCACCAGTGGGGAGGAGCGCAGGCCAGGGAGGAGCACTCACATCTGGGATTGATTGCTTTTCCTCTGTTATGCAATGTGCTTTAATTTTTGTCTGGGCCTTTTTTTTTTTTAAACGCTGACAAGGAGATAAAGTCACAAAATAGTGCAGACTTCCAATTTAGATTTCATTTCTACTATTACTGCTAAATGAATGTTTGCAAAAGGGGGATTTTAGGGATGTAGCTCAGAAGTAGAGTGCTTGCCCAGTACACAGAAGACACTGAGTTCAGGCCCCATCAGAAAGTTAAAAGATCTGGAACTTGGCTTGCCAGGGAAGGAAACCTTCTTGATAATTGCCCAGTTTGGTAGAATTCTTCAAAGAGTTTGAGAGTCAAAATTTTCAGGTAATAATGGCGACCTTTGTTGTTTTCTTTTCAAGCATCCGCATTATTTTATTTCAGACGTGTGTTATATGGAGATTGGTGTTTGGTTTTCTGATTTATTTTGGCAGATTTTCTTTTTTTTTCTTCATATTTGTTGTTCTACCTTTTATGTTGGAATGACAGTTAATTCTTGTCCACTTCACTGAAGAGTACCTTTGTGTGTGTCTATGGGCGTTTCCCCAGAGAGGTTTAAGGAAAGGGGAGGCCTCTTAATGTAGATGACACCATCTCATGGGCTGAGTAAAAAGGCAAGAAGAAAGCCAGCAGGGTACGAAAGCCAGTAGGGCACAGCATCTTTTGTTCACTTTCCTGATTTGCCTGGTGTGAACAAGCAGTTCTTCATAGCTGCTGCAGCCTCAAGCTCCTCCTGCTGCTGTGCCCCCCACTCCAGCTGTCTGCCCTCCACCCCAGCTGCCTGCCCCCCACCCCAGCTGCCTGCCCCCACCCCAGCTGCCTGCCCCCACCCCAGCTGCCTGCCCCCACCCCAGCTGTCTGCCCTCCACCCCTGCTGTGCCCCCCACCCCAGCTGCCTGCCCCCACCCCAGCTGCCTGCCCCCACCCCAGCTGCCTGCCCCCACCCCTGCTGTGCCCCCCACCCCAGCTGCCTGCCCCCACCCCAGCTGCCTGCGCCCACCCCAGCTGTCTGCCCCCCACCCCAGCTGCCTGCCTCCACCCCAGCTGCCTGCCCCCACCCCAGCTGCCTGCCCCCACCCCAGCTGCCTGCCCCCACCCCAGCTGCCTGCGCCCACCCCAGCTGTCTGCCCCCCACCCCAGCTGCCTGCCTCCACCCCAGCTGCCTGCCCCCACCCCAGCTGCCTGCCCCCACCCCAGCTGCCTGCCCTCCCCATGACAATGGACTTACACCAGGAGCCAGGATGAACCCTTGCTCTTTTAACTTGTGTCTTGTCAAGTGTTTGGTCTCCATGATAAGGACAGTTACTGCAGCAGCCTGGCTTATTCAGTTTGTGTGGGGGTCAGTCACATCCCTTGCTACTCACGGCTTCCCTACTTTACCTTCAGAGCGGGAGGGGGTGCTTCCCTTTCCTACTCTTGACTTTGAACTCTGCTCAGATTGATTTGACCAGTGTACTGTGGATAAGAACAACAGTAGCCTGGTTTGGACAGAGGCTTAAGCAGCATGACTTAGGCTTGCCCCCTGAGCTTCTGTCCCCTGGCATAGGCAGCCCTAGTGACAACTGCCTGCTCATGAAAGGGAATGTAGGATGAGAAGATGCAGGGAGCCAAGCAGAGACTAGGTGAGACTGGCAAAGCTGCAGTCCACCTGGACACATGAGCAAGTGATGAATGTTTGCATAAGGATGGGGATTGTTACTATGGTTACCACATTTTCTTCCCCTTTCCCATGCATTCTTAAAAATAATGCTTTTTCTTCTTTCCCTCCACTACTCATCATCAAAAGCCATCAGGAGGCTATAATGAAGTAAGCAAGCCAAGGAAGTTGGAGGTCTGTGTGTAAGGTGGTGATGAGGCCGTGTAGGGCTGAGGGGTGAGGTATGTCCTGGGGGATGAAGAACTATGGTGAAGATAGTGGTAGTCATTTATCCTTTTATTTTAATTAATTAATTAATTAATTAATTAATTAGTTATTTAATTAATATGTGTGTGTGTTCCTGTGGAAGCCAAAAGACATTGCATTCTCTGGAGCTGGAGTTGCAGTCAGTTGTGAGCTCCCAGATATGGGTACTGGGAACTGGGCTCAGATCCTCTGTGAGAGCAACAAGTGCTCTTAACCACTGGGAATCTCTCTACCTCCCTCTGACCTTTTAGTGTGTGTGTGTGATCCTAGTGTGTATATTTATTTGGATGGGGAGTGTGGAGGTCAGAGGGAAACCTTGGGTTGCCTTCTATTTGTTTGAGGCAGGTATTTACTCTACACCAGACAGTCTGGCCTACAAACTTCTGGGGTTCTCCTGTATACACCTCCCTTTTCTCTATAGGAGTATTGGGGCTATAGACATACGGTGACATGCCATCTTTATGTGGGCTCTGGGGATCTTAACTTAGGTCCTTATATTTTCTACAAAAGCTTTATCCACTGAGCTCCCTTTCCAGTCCAGAGTAAGTTATCAGTCTGTGGGAAAGATGAGAAACTGCTAGAACTGGGGTTGCCAAATAAAAACAGAAGCCATCATTTAGAACACACTTATAGGAAATATTATTCATTGGTTATCTTAAATTAAAAAACTCTTATATTTACTTTGTGTACATACATACATACACACACATACATACATACATACATACATACATACATGCATACATACATGTTTTGTGTGCATGGAGGGGTCAGAGGACAACCTGCAGGAATCAGGAGTTAGTTTTCTCCTTCTAATGTGGGTTCCAGGGATAAAACTCAGTTTGACAGCAAGCAGCTTTATCTACTGAGCCGTATTGCCTGCTCCCTCATGCATATGAATTCTAATTTAACTGGGCATTTTGTATTTATCTGATACCCCTAGATACAAATAACCCTGCCATGGCAGATCATAGCGGGAGGTACTAGCATGAACTCACATGGGAGTGTTTGTATAGGATGTATACATATGTACATTTTTGTAGCTCTGTCCATCTTTAGGGTTTGGGGATAGTGAAACTCAAGAAGCTGTGAATTCATTTAACATCTGGCTCTCAAAGTCTCCCAGGGTTCCAGATGGTTTTAGTAGGGCTCGTGTTTGTACCTTAATGCCAAGGCTTGGGACGAGAGCTGGGGAATGAGAAGAGTCCTCTCTGTCAGGAATTGATCAAGGAATGATGGGACACAGGACCAGTTTGCAGGGGCCCCCTGGCTGGCGCTGAGATGGTGTGAGCATCAAATTAAAGGACAATTTAACATCACCCATTACATAAAGTGGGGGTGTTTGAGTCTATACTGACATAATAAATTAAGGTAGAGGAAGGGATTTTTTTTTGTTGTTTAAATAGAGGGTGTTACTAGAAATTTACTATTTAGCTATTTTCATAGTGATAACCAACATAGACAAGAAATATATGGATGGAAAAATTTATTGTGTGATTTGGGGGCAGAGGAAGAAAATTTGACAAGATTTGTAGAGTATCTTCCCAAAGATACATATGTATCACAAAAGAGAACAAAGTATCTTGCAATGGAAAAAGATCCACCATTCTGTGCTCATCAGAGGTATGTCACTAGTAACAACACAAAGGGCATTGAAGGCTATCCAGGAGGGATTCCCCAAAAGAACATGTTCTCTGTGACATTCCAAGTCTGACTATCAGAAAACATTGGACAGATCCTTACCAAGAGACACTTTATAGAATGACCAACTTGTAATAAGAAAAAAAGCCATGGAGGCCATGGAAGCTAAGGAGACCAGGAATTATCTCCAGGCAAAAGAAATTAGAAATTGGGGAAAGATGGTATGGACCTGGATTCAATCCATGGCTGTAGACATGGGATTCTGGAAATTCCCTGCATTGTTCTTTCAACCTTCAATAAAACTAGAAATTCAAAAAAAGTTAACAAATAGTATGGACTGATTATATATGTTTTATTTTGGCTTAAAAAAACCATTGTATCTTTCTCAAATTTGTTCGCTTTGTATGTTTTAGGATACTGCATCCTTTTCTTTCTGATGTAGGTGGTGGCGATGGGCTTTGGTCAGAGGATAAGGAGTTTGTCATATGTGTGCTCCTACATATTTAACTCCTCTGTTCTGATGGTCCGCTGAGACTTTTGTCCTGCCTTAGATAGGTGCTTCAAGACGAATTGCAGGTTTTATCTCTTTTGGACCTTCATGGTTGCAGCTTCTTAAGTCACAGGATGTGTCGAGCTGCGTTCAGACTTATTCCAATTTCTCTTAATTGGCAGATGAACTTTCTGCTTGTTTTCAGGAGGGCACTGAGGTGGCCACGCTCCTCTATCTTTCTGTGATATCTTCTCCATTTCTGTTCTCTCACACACGTGTGCTCACTCAGCTACGTGCACGCATTCTGTGGACACTGTGATGCCATCTTTTACCATTTCATGCTTCTCCTGAGAAATCATGTATTTATTTATTTTTTTCTTATGCTGAAAAATTACTACTTCTGCCTGAATTCTTATTGCATAATTCCTTCATATTTTAAGTGTAAAAACTTGTCAGTGTCTTTTTTGCTGCAGGATGATGATACTGGTGGTGGTAGTAGTGGTGGTGGTGGTGGTGGTGGGGTAGTGGTGGTGGTGGTGGTGGTGGTAGTGGGGTGGTGGTGGTGGTGGTGGTGGGGGTGGTGGTGGTGTGGTGGTGGTGGTGGTGGTGGTGGTAGGGTGGTGGGGTGGTGGTGGTGGTAGTGATGCTGAGGGTGATGGTGGTGGTTGTGGTGATGTTGGTGGTGAGTTTTTTTGCTACCATAAAGTGAGCCTGCTGAGATCTATATCTCTAGATGCAAATCTTCCTTTATTTCAGAAATATTTTTTCCAACCATGCATTTTTAATATGTTTGCTACTTAATTTTCTTTAGGCATAGGAGTTATTTATGCATTAGCTTTCTACTCTTCACCCACCACATTAGCCATATGTCCCTTTCCTATTGATTCTAGGTTATTTCTGCAAACTTACGTTCTTTAGTATTTCATTTTAATTTAATTTAATGTACATGGTGCTCTGCCTGCATGTATGTTTGCCCCATGTGTGTGTACAGTGTCTGAGGAGGTCAAAAGAGGAGGTTGGGTTCCATGGAAATTGGGTTACAGCTGTGAGCCTCCGTGTAGATGTTGAGAGTTGCATCTGGGTCCCCTGGAGCAATGGTCAGTGCTCTCAACTGCTGAGCCATCTCTTTCCCAGTATTTGTTTTACTTTTGAGATGAGGTCCTTGAAGCCCTTGCTCACTTTGTAGTCAAGAGTAGAGCTGACTTCCTGGTCTTCCTGCACACCTCCCACACCTGGTTTTTATGCAGTTCTGGGGCTGGAAACTTGGCCTTCCTTTATACTACATAAAGTGAGCACTCTACCAAGTGAGCTCCATCCCCAGTCTCCCTCTGCATGTTTCAGAGGTTACATGAGCAGTGACAGATCTGAGAGGGTCAACAGGGGACACTGAGGTAACCCAGAGATGATAGACAACCTAGAAGTCCCCATACTTGAAGCTGGGGGTCAGGAGGAGGTGTTATTACAGCTAGTGTCCCATGGCTTTAGCTTGATACTTGTTGGGTTTCTCTAGCGGTGATGGGACCCATGAAGGAAACAGTCACTATGGAGTGAGGAGGGGCAACATACCCCCATTTTATTTTTCTCTTACACTTTGACCTCTCAGTGAGGCCTCCTATTTAACAAATACTGCACATTGTAAGCTTGGAAGATGCAGTCTGGATCTGCCAGTCTTTATGCACTCCTCCAGGTGGAGGAGTCGGGAGGGAAGGGAATGGCGTCTTTCCTCCCTTAGAGACCCTGGAGAAGCATAGGTGCATTTTGCTAAGTTGTTTTCCAAACAAACTCCATGTTTCCCTGCCCTGTGCACACTTCTAAAATATGAAGAAATCTGCTTTCTATGTTATTTTAAAGAGCATTTGGGAGTGCTGCTGACTTTTATATGTTTACTCAATGTACTCTCAGAGTCCACCCCGCTTTTAGGTGACTCTTTTGGCTGTAAGTAGGGTTGATTTTCCTCTCTTTGGGGGCCATAGAGCCCATTCTAACCTGTGAGTCTTCCTGCTCCTGAGAAGTCTGGACTTCTCCTCTCAGAAGGCTTCTGGGTGTTGTCTCATTTGAGAGTGACCGTTCAGTATCTCTTGGTTAAAGAGGAGCATGCTTCACTCCATCTCTGTGTGTCTCCCACTTATGCCATCTTAGTCTTTTTTTTTTTCTGTAGCTTTGGAGGCTGTCCTGGAACTTGCTTTGTAGACCAGGCTGGCCTTGAACTCACAGAGATCCACCTGCCTCTGCCTCCCGAGTGCTAGGATTACAGGCATGTGCCACCATGCCCAGCTGGCATCTTAGTCTTGGAAGAGCTGTTCTGTCTTGCTTCTGACCTTTGCTTCTGCCCCAGTGAGACAGTGTGCACTGATCCTCAGAGTACCCAGTCCAGTAGCAGTTACAGTATTCACCATGATAGCTTCCTCTGCTAATGTATTTCTGGATTGTTGACTTATAGAATGTGCTGTGATGTGCAGGTGCACATGTACATGCTTATGTATGTACGTATGTGTGGAGACAGAGGACAACATCAGCTGTTATTACTCAGGTGCTATCTACCTTGTCCTTTTGAGACTGGGTCTCTCACTGGCCTGGAACTCACTAAGGAGGCTAAGTGGCTAAGCAGAGAGTCCCAAGGATCTGGCCATCTCTGCTCTACAATGTTTGCATTATAAGCATGTGCAAACATGTCTAGATATCTTTGTGGCTCCTGGGGATTGAAATCAGGTCTCTTGCAAGCACTTTTCTGACTGAGCTAGCTCCCTAGACTGACTCATGAAAGTTCTAGAATAGTTCTTCAAGTATAAGTTAGATAAATGATCACCAACACCTTACACCCTATTGGAAAGTCAACATCATTTGACTAAACTTGCTTACTTAGTGGACTAGCATCATCTCTTACAGTCTGAGGGGAAGTGTTTCAGGACATCCCCCAGGACATCAAACTCTGGGGTTGCACATCTATCTCATATAAGTCAGCATAGTATTTGTATATCATCTACACACATCTTCTCATATATAGTCATGTCTTGAAGCATGTTGTGGAATGGAATAATTTTTAACTGTGTAGAGATGTGTTACATTTATTTAACTATGTAAATATGTCTTAACATTTGTTTTGCTTTGCCTGCCTAGGGCACCTGATTGGTCTAAAAAAAGCTGAATGCTTAATAGCTAGGCAATAGGGGGATAAGTGGGGCTTGTAGGCTGAGGGAATAACTAGTAGGAGGAATCTAGGCTTGAGAGAGAAGAGAACGAGAAAGAAAGAGAGAGAGAGAGGCAGCAGGGTCCAGCCAGCCAGCCAGCTGCCAGCCAGCTAGACATGGAGGAAGCAGGAAAGTAGGACATACAGAAAGAAAGGAAGGTAAAAAGAAGATGAAGAGAAACAGGTAAAATTAAGTTATAAAAGCTAGTGAGACAAGTATAAGATAAGACTGAGCATTTATAATTAATAAATTTCTGTGTCGTGATTTGGGGGCTGGTGGTCTGACAAAGCCTGCTACAGAAGCAGACTATTATGAATATGTACACAAATGTGCAATCACTTAACACAGATGAAAACACACATATTACTATGTGACATCTTCTGAGACTCCTGTTGTGTATGGTGTTTGTCATTGTCTGAAACATGTGGCACATGATTGTACTTTCAGTTGTCTCTGGATACCCTCTTTATGAGCACAGTGTGACTGCTACAGTTATGCATCACTTAGGGTGAATGACAAGAATGGAATCAGTCCATGCTAAGTACAAATCTAATTAATCTAGATGAGGTTTTTTTTTTTGTTTGTTTTTTTGATCTGTGGTTGGTTGACCCCAAGGACATGAGCACATAGATCCAGAAGGGTATGTTTAATTAATTAGTTGATTGATTTAATTGCTTGATTGATACTGCTAATTTTCTGATTAACAAGAACCTAGAACACCTCTGAACAGTTTTACTGCTAGTCTTAAATGGGAAGATATTGTACTTGTATCCTGGACTTCGTTACATAATCTAAACACCATCAATTGTTAACAGATAATGCTCATCACAAGGCAGTGGAATCTCTTCACCTATGAGATGTTGCCTGGTTCTACTTTTGCTATTGTTCTCTTTTGAAGGACATCTTACCAGGAAGCATTAAGAACAACAGTAACATTGAAAAGCAATAAAGATAAAAAGGTAGAAAGAGTGAGATTAGGAATTTGACTGAATGAAGATTCAGCTCTGGTCCCTTGAAAACCAACTCAGAGATGGAGCATTTCATTACTGGAGAGTGCTGGAAGAAAGTGGTGGGGATGGGACTAGGAAAGGAGGCGCAGCAAATGTGCACTGCCAAGTAGACTTCAGCTGGGTCCCTCTTTCCCATGGCAGTCTGCAGGGGGCGGGGATTCTTACAGGGGAATGTTCTTCAGAGTTTCCCTGAACGAGTAAAAGGGCTATGCCTTTATGCTGTTGCTCTTACATTAGCTTTGGGCTGTCTCTGGGCCTGTGGGAGTGTAACTGTGCCTGAAGTAGGTCCAAGGGGGCACTTGGAATAGTGTTTCCTGTTTGTTTTCCGGTCACAGACAATGTGCTGTATCTTCTGGCTGGTGTAGCAGTGCCAGCCATATTGACACAGTAATGTTCTTTAGAAGAGTAATTGTGTAAGATGCAACGATTTGTTCTTCCTCTTGGAAGGTGTATTAGCCACTTGTATCATTGTATCAAATGATACAAAGCAACTTCATAAAGGAAGAGGTTCTTTTGACTGACAGTTTAAAGGCAGGGCCCATGGCAGTGGAGTGGGAGGTGGCTGGTCACAGGGCTCATACAGTCAGGAAGAGACGTGTGAATGCTGCTGCTTTGCTTGCTTTTTCTTTTTCTTCTTTTTGCATTTTTATTCTTTATGTCTTTCATATCATCATGCATCTCAATCCCATTCATTTCCCATCCCTTCCTGTCTGCCCTCTGCCCTTGCAGCTACTTCCCCCCACCCGCAAATAAAATAAAATTTAAGAGAAAAAAAAAAGGAAAAAAGAAAAAGAAAAAGCGATCCTCTTCTAAGCCCTGGAGAGCTGTAGATGAAACAATCCTCATTGGTAGCAGTACAGCGAGTCAGTCACTGTTATCATTATCTGGGTAGAGAATAGGATGGTCAAATTCAATATCATAGTGTGGCTGCCACCTTCACTGCATTCTGTAAAATTCTGCTGATGGGACTAGCTGTTTCCCTTGCCCTTGGGCGTGTAATGTTATTTAATATGTTGTATTGTGGACTGTGAGGCACTATAGGCATCTTAGAGGCTTCCATAAACTTTCCACAAATAATGAGATATCCGAGTTGTGGGATTCATCATGTGTGTCCGTTTATACTCTAGTACAGGGACGTGACCACTGGATGGATCCATGAACTGGTGACCCTTAGAGAATGGGGACAGAGTCGTCATTGGTCTCAATATTCACTATTGTAATATGGGTAGGACAGGATTGTCTGGATATCAAGGTCAATTCCAACCTTGGGGATAACAATTCTTGTAAATTTTGAGTATAAATTAATGTTCACTGAGTGGATTCATGGGCCTGACAGAGTTTTTGTGATCTGGATAAGCATTGTGACCAGTTACCAGGTTTCCATATCTTTTTGTTTGTTTGTTTGTTTGTTTTGTTTTGTTTTGTTTTTTTGAGACAGGATTTCTCTGTGTAGTTTTGGTGCCTGTCCTGGATCTCATTCTATAGACCAGGTTGGCCTTGAACTCACAGAGATCCACCTGGCTCTGCCTCCCAAATGCTGGGATTAAAGGTGTGAGCTACTAATGAAGGGACACCATGACACTTTGGGTTCCTAAGAAATCAAAACCAACTTAGGCTGTGGGCCCATTAACCCTTGGAAGTTTTGGGTGCTTCCAATTTTTTTGCTGGCAAGTTGTCTGGGTAAGTAACTTGCTGTGGTCACTCTGGGGAAATATTAGGAAGACACTGTTGGATTCACTGGCTGTGATTATTGTAAAGTCTGTTATCTTGGAGACCTGGCCTCTTTTTGAGCTGTTGTACGACTAAGAACTGGCCTCTGTCAAGAAGCCTGTTAGTCAGTTATGATATTATATTAGGTAGTTACTGACATAGTCTTCTGTTGTAGAATATTATTTTAAGATATGTTACTTTTGCTTATGTTGCATTTGTTTAACTCTGTGAAGCTGTGTTATTATGCCTGTCTAAAACACCTGATGGTCTAATAAGGAACTGAACAGCCAATAGCGAGGCAGGAAAAAGATAGGCAGGCCTGGCAGGCAGGGAGTATAAAGAGAAGGAGAAATCTGGGAGAGGAGAGAAGAAGTATCCAGAGAAGGAGGAGACCAGGGACCAGCAACCCAGGGGTACATAGCCAGCCACAGAGTAAGAATAAGATTTATGGAAGTAAGAGAACAGGAAAAGCCCAGAGGCAAAAAGACAGACAGGATAATTCAAAGTTAAGAAAAGCTGGCAAGAAACTAAGCCAAGCTAAGGCCCAGAATTCATAATTAAGAATAAGCCTCTATGTGTGATTTATTTGGGAGCTAGGTGGTTGCCCCCCCAAAAAATTTTTCTTGGCATTCCAACATGGTGCTGGAATTTCCATAGTGCTGGAGTGGGGTGGGGTGGGGGATTCAGCTCCTTTAAGTTTCTGCCTGCTGGTGACACCTGAGCAGTCAGTAGGTTAAGTAGGAACAAAATAAGTAAAAACGTCCACCACAGTGCAAGCATCGGCATTCTAGAGCTCTAGAAAGGTTGAATGTAGTTCCTGGTCAGATAAACCTCCGACTGGGTTCCTAAGTTTTCAGCTTGACTTTCACAGTCTGAGAAGTGGGTAGAGCCAACTGCCAAAGCTGGGGGTGGAGGTCCATGCTTAGCAGTTGAAAGTTTGCTCATGTAGTCAAAAAAGGTTAAAAGAGACCCAGACAGAAAAACCTCTGAACAGGTTACAATGTACATAGGCTTAAGAAAAGGAAAAGGGTATAGTCATAGAAAAGAAAAGGAATGGTTTATGAAATAAAGTCTTTCAAGAGAGAGCAAAAGCCATATAAGATGGGAAATACACAAGGAGTCTGGATCCTGTATAGTATTGTGTTGATTTTGAATTTTCAAAAGAGAAAAGAGAAAAAAAACAACAACAAAAAACCAGCAACAGTCTTCATCATCCATTCCCCCTTCTGTTAGTTGGGTGACAGTGCTGGTTCCACAGTGATGGTCTCCACTGTCACTGTGAGGACCACTTTATTTGACATGTCTAACACACTCTAAGGGTTCTTGGCTGCCATTCTGACTTCGGTACAAAGGTAATTGTCATGCCTACCTTGCCTTTGATGACAAAGTGTTGTCCCCAAGCCTTTGATTTTAAGATTTTATTGTTCCAGGAACATTTCGTTCTGTAATAGGGTTCTTGCCCTCAGCCTTGGCCCACAAAGGGTGATCACCACTAAGTTTCTCAAGAGTGTCAGTGTCTCTTCCCTCCTGTAGAGAAACATCCATTGGACCTCTTGTAGTACACTACTGACTGCTAAAGGGTCTCTGGAGTTGCCTAGGATGTCCTCTGAACAAGTTCTCTGAGCCTTCACTTCCTTTTCAAGATCATTTGCTACCTCAGTTGCGAAGTTACCTCAGTTTTCAAAATTCTAAGAGCTGCCTCTCAGTATCTTACAGCTACCTCCAAGGTTTTCATTCCACCTGAAGTGCCCCTTTGTCCACTGCTGTCCCAAGGCCCCACCTCTCAGTTTCCATTCTCATGGACACATTCCCCACTCATTAGCTAGGCCTTGAAGCTCTCTTGCTGAACGTTTCATGAACTCAGTATAATAGCAACTCCCTGTTGCTGCATCACACTAAGATTTATCTTGTTAACTTTTTTCTTACAAGGATCCACAGAGCAAACCCTGTCATTTCTGGGATGTCATCAGAGTCCAAGGAGAACCAGAAGCTATAACAATAATTTGGATAGAGAAAAATTCTTTATCCCAGAGAAGTATGAACTAGTAAAATACATTTAGGTATTTTAAAAAAAAACAACAAGAAGAAGAGGGGTCTAATCAGTGCAGAAATCATGGAAGATAGTGTCTACTGATGGTCCCAAATAAGACTGAATGTAGAAAGGAATGAGACCCCAGGACCTGGCATGTCTAGCCTCTTTATCTGAGGCTGAGGTCTAGATCACCTTAGAGAAGATGCAGTTGCCATGGGAACACAGAGAATGCCGGTAATGGAGAAGCTGACTAGAAGGCACAGATGGAGCTTCTCTTCAGGAGTTATCTCACTGGATGGTACAGACAATTGCTGGGGGGATGAAGGGAGCCTGGAGCTGGTCCAGGAGAGCAGGGGAGGTTTGTAGGACTAGACCTCCTGCATGCAGATCTGCTGGTATTTATGCCATAAAGAAATAAACAAATAAGTAAGAAGCTCAATGGAGCCAATCAGAGAAGCTGTGAGCTGGAGCCGTGTGTGGATATACAGTATCACTCCAGCATCCTTAGTTGATAAAGATGTTACCCTGCTGTAAAGAAAGGGTTAGTGACAAGGCTAGCTCCAGGATTAGACAAGAGTGTCAGAAACATGGCAGAGAACTCAGAAGAAAGACATTGGTGGCTGGAAGAAGCAGTGTGATAGTTTGCAGAGTATCATGCCAGATGCCTCCCATTCTTGCTTGCCATTTCCTTTCATTAATATGTAGAGTCCACTCTTATCCTGCTGAACCCAGGATGGTTATATAGCTTGCTTGGTACAGGAAGGTTAGAAGTGGTATTTTATGACACAAACCAAGGCTTTAACTCCATGCAACGTTCCCTCATCTGCCTTTGGAATCTAGTGCCCACCGAGGACCTTGAGAAGCTCATGCCTCAATTCCTTGGGGATCCCTCCATGCTCTGTTCCCTTTGCTGATTTTGCTCTGTATTCATGAGCTGTAATAAATCACAGCTGTGAATAGGACCATATGCCGGGTCCTGTGAGCCTGCCTAGTGAATCATCAAACTTGAGGGTGACCATGGGGACCTATGACACATTCTTGCTGACAGCTGCTTTATCTGAGGTCTCTGAATGCTCTTCAAGCAAGTTAGGGGAATCACAACTTCTAGTATAATGGAGTAGGCCTCTTCTGTGAACCCAGAAGGCTCTGGAGAATCTGAGAGTAAAAATTGCCAAATTTGTCACTGAGGGACTCCAACTCAACTCTCAACATCTTGTACTTTCCCTATTAGGACCTTGATCTTGATATATGAAACATTCTAGGATGAGGGTTTTGACAATCTTATAATTCTCCAGTTGACAGCACCATCTTTCACTCTGTCCATCCACCAGCTGTGAGAGATAGCATCTCCTTAATTGTTGCCTAGAATGCCCTCTGGCTTCCATATATTCACTCGAATTACCAAAAATCCATTTGAATGGTCATACATAGTCTTGCTTCAGTAAATCCCCAGTCCTCAACACCTGCTATCCATTTTTGACACATTGTTTTATAGTCTCCAAGGGCTATTGTATTGCATGCACTGGTACATAGCCTTCCACCATAGCCTTAACAATTGCCATCTGAGCATACCAGGGTTTGTTTTTCTCTTTCCCACCTACCATTAGGATAGCATTCTCCTTTTCATCTAACTGGTGAATGATTCAGTGTGTCTGTCAATCCTGCCACGGTTTGATTATGTATGTATAAGGGGTATGTATGTATTAGGGCTTACATGTGGTTGCACATAAGGTCTCACTTATTTCTGAACTTCGAGGTTGACATTGATGCAGCTGTCTTCTTTGCAGTGTGTGCGCAGCTTAGAAGACAACCTCAGGGTTTTGTTCCCCCTTCTTTTGAGAAGGGTTTCTCACTGGCTTTGGACTGGTTAACTAGGTTAGGCTGGATGACTAGTGAGCCTCAGGTATCTAACTGTCTCCATTCCCAGCATTGGGATTTCACACCTAGACCAACATGTCCAGATTTTTTTTTTTTTAATCTATATTGTGGGTACCGGGGTCAAACACAGGCCCTTGTGCTTGCCTGGCAAGCACTTACCTCACTCACTGAGCTATGTCTTCAGCCCTCTTCTTTCTTAAGTAAAGAAACTCAACCCCAGAGGAGTGACTAGTTCAAAGCTGGGATCCGCTGGAGCTGTGGGGTCATGATGTTAACGCAGATCTCCATGTTCACTCTTTTTCTGTCTCAATGTGCTGCATCTCCAAAGAGCTCCAGAGGAAATTGCCTGGTTTGCATGTTCTCATTTGGATTCTGAGGATTGCTTCAGTATTGATGTTGCTGGTGGCAAATCTTTACCACATACTTTTGACCTAAAAGAATCAAGGACACAGGAGAGCAGGGCTTTGTGAACCTTTCAGTGTGCATGCAAGTCAGCTGGGATCTTAAATGGTAAAAACGTGGGTTCTGAGTCTGGAAGTCTGTGTTTCTGATGAGCTCCCTGGGTCCTGCTGGGGTTGCTGGTCTACCACACATGGCTCTTCATAGAAAACGTCCTGATATGTTAAAGAAAGGAAGATTTAAGGATATAACTGTATCTTCACTTTCCAACTTTGCAATTTGGTAAAATATGAAATGTTTCCTCATGCCAATCCAATCCATGCACTGCTAGAAACAAACAACAACAAAAAATAGGGCTATAAAGACCAGAATAGAGTCAGCCATATTATAAAATAACCATTTCTGGGGCTTTCATTTAAATGAGTGATTGATGAAGCTGGTGAATGGTGAGGTAGATACTTGACCTGTCAGATGCAGCCATCAACAAGCCAAAGACACATCTGAAATTTGATTGATAGGAATAGAGTGAGCCATTTTGTAAGATACCAGGGATTTTTTTTTAGTTGACTCAATTATAATCAGGTTCTTCTGAATTTAAGTAGGCCCTGATTCCATGCCCCTGTATTCATCCACTTCAATTCATCATTCAGTTTTAGCAAACCCAGCTGCTGTGTTTAGATGTGGTTCAGACCATGCAGGTGTAACCTGGGGGCTTGGTTCCAGTGTCGTGGGATAGCGTTGCTGTTGCCCTTTACGAAGCAAGGCTGGAGGGAGGTCTGTGGTCATTTAGAACTCTGAAAAACAAGGAATGCTGGTTCTTGCAATGAGTTCTCCACGGGATGACTTCTCAATGCCTGAGCCTAGCCTTGCTCAGCTCTCCCTGGCTTCCTGCTGACAATGTGATCACTAGGTCCTGCACATGTCCCTGCTATGATATGTTGTAGCAAGAGGGCCTTCACCAGACCCAATCTGAGGAAGCTCCATGCCCTTATTCTCCCAAGATATGAGCTAAATAAACTGATTTCTTAAGCAGATGTTTCATTAGCATGATGAAAAACTGGTTGATACAGTTGTTAAGTCAGTTTTGATCAAATCCCCCAGCCTATACGCTGGTGATTTTGTGTCCGATCACCTCAACCATGACTCATTCCTTCCTCATTACCTTCATCCATCTGATGTCTGATTACTCTGGCTTCCCCTAAGCAAGGATCCTGCAAGGCCAGTAGTTGAGCTCAGTCCCCCTGCTTTACTACCTGCAACTCGCTTTGAGAGAGTCTACCCTTTCACAAATGACGGGCATCCTTGCTCCTTTAATGGGTTGTCGCTGTGCTGGATGATGCTTGTAAGAGTCAGCTCCACACGATGAGGTTTCCATGGAGACTTAGAGAAGTTTCTGGCAGTGCTAAGAATTGAGATGTCTCTCAGGATGATGCCTTGCTGAGCACTCACACCTCTAACTTTCTCTCTTTTTCTGTAGTGTCAAGTTCTGCCACAAGTTAGTGAAGACCGTGTCGTCTGTGTCACGCTAGCATGTGCTCATCTGTGCTCACAGTGGTCAGCTTCTGTTTCTGTCACCTGGAGCCTTCCTCGGATGCTGGGTAGGGCAACAGCTCATGTTCAAGGTCAAACGTTTGTACAAAAGTTACAGATACAGTCACAAGCACAGGCACACTATTCAGAGTCACAAACATGCATACTGGTCACAGTCACACACATGAACACCAGTCACATACACATCAGTCACAGTCACACACACACAATGGTCACAGTCACAGTCACATACACATCAGTCACAGTCACACACACACACTGGTTACAGTCACATACACACACTGGTCACAGCCACACACACACACTGGTCACAGCCACACACACACACTGGTCACAGTCACACACACACACTGGTCACAGTCACACACACACACTGGTCACAGCCACACACACACACTGGTCACAGTCACACACACACACTAGTCACAGACACAAACACACACTAGTCACCAACACAAACACACACTAGTCACAGTCACACACACACACTGGTCACAATTATAGACATGAACACAAGTCACAGTCACATACACACACTAGTCACAGTCACACACACACACATGTCACAGTCACACACATACACATTGGTCACAGTCACAGACATGAACATCAGTCACAGTCACACACACTAGTCACAGTCACACATACATACATCATAGTCACAGATATGCACACTAGTCACAATGACAAACTTGTACACTAGTCACAGTCATAAACCTGTGCACTCATCACAGACACAGACACACACACAGACACACACACTTCACAAAGTTCTGACAGCTTTGGAGACAAGGATCAGCTTCTCTATCCAGGGACCTCTGTCTACCTCCACACAGTGTTCCTATGGCTTTATCAGATAAGATAATGGAAAAAAATCCAGTGGGCAACTAAATTCAGACCCTCCTCTCCCATCCTGAGCCTAGCTGCACTGTCGGCCTATGAGCATGTCCTTTGTTTACTGTTTGATGGCCTTGTTTATCAAATGACAGAGTTTCCATTCGAAGTTTGTGTCTTTCCCTCTCTCCCCTTCATTAAAGTGGACCCATAAAGTTGCTTATTTTTTTCTAAAAATAGGTGTTTCCCCTTCAAGTAGCAGTGATTCAGAGCTGACAATCCAGTTTATTTATTTGTCTACCCATCCATTTATTTATTTATTTATTTGCTGTATAAAGCAATAGCTGATGGTACTTACTCGGAGCCAGCTGTTTGCAGGATGCGGTGAGCAGGTGGTGTGGGAGGCCTCTGATGAATTGCAAAAGACACTCACCAGCTGCCGACACTGTGTGTAATGAGCGAACCTGCAAAAATCTTTATTTTCAATTGGATTGTACCTTTAAGTAAGCAAGGGAGACAGCCAGTATAACTACAAACCATGACCAACAACCCACATAAACAGTGTGCAAACACAAGTGATTAATGTACCAGTATTTCAAAACATTCAAAGCTAATGAGTCAGATTTACTAGGGTGCACAGGAGAGGGGGAGAGGGATGTGGAGGAGGAGAGAACAACTTAATGGGCCTTAATGGCCTTTAGTTGAAGCCCAGGAATTCTCCTGCCTTCCGTCCACTGTGCTATCTGAGCTGCTAAGCAAACTCCCTGCAGGCCCAAGGAGACCATTTTCTTCCCAGTCATCCAAAGAGGGGCGGTCCAGTTTTAGGATAGAATTAGAGGCCCAAGCTGGCGGCCATTGCAGCCTTCAGTGATCTCTGACAATGTGCCGGGACAATGGATTACAATGGCAGACATTAATAAGCTAAGATGAGGGGGAGGTTTATTAATTTTTCAAGTAAGTTAGGATGCCCCGGGGCACGGTAAAAGTGTAAAGAATCTGGTGAGCGATGAGGGGCCTGGCTGATTAATGCAAGCCAGAAGTCCTCCGAGGGCCATAGCAATAATGATGAGATTATGGACGCACCCACTGAAGACGAATGAGCTGCTCGTGGAATAAGAACAAAGTGCCCTCCTTCTTTTGGAGTGCACGTTGGATTTTCTTTAGGAGGATGGTACAGATGGCATCTTGCAGAGCTGAGCAGGGAAGGAAGCCACTTGCTTTGTCAACTGCCCTCTGTCCACTGTTCAGGAATTTGGGGCCTGACTGGAAGGCTGAAGAAGGAAGCCATCCTGGTAACCCTTTCTGCAGAGCTGGGACGGGGTTTGGTACCTTTGCTAGCCTCTAGTACCTGTAGACTCATTCATTTCCTGCCCTGCAAGACCCTCCTTTTTCTGTTATATTCCCCCAAGGTATGCAAGGAGTTGGGCTTCCTCTTGGTTCATGGTTTCCCTAGCCCTCTTCAGGTTTCAGCTTTGCTCCTGATGACCAAACAGTCTAAGGAAGGAGAAGAGAGACTTGTTTCTCACGCTTTGGGGAGCCACTCGCTAGGTTTTCGATCATCTTTTGGGTGTGTGTTTCGAAGCTTACCTCATCGGCTGAGTCTTGAGCAGGTGAAGGGAATAAGTTCTCCCTTCAACCCTGGCTTCTATCCCCAGTGCAGAAGTTTAGTGACACAGCCTAGGGACTCCAGAGAAGGTCAGCATTACTTGAGGAGCTTGTTCAAGTGATGGCTTCGGGTCTTCATCTACAGAGAGTTCCAGTTATGTCTCGGGAAGCTTCCGTTTCTAGTAAGTGTGTTCATCATGTGAGAGGGTGAGGTGACAGAGACCCACTCAGTAGACCCTTGAGGTCCAGGTGACATTTTATACTGGCTCATTAATACTTGAGGAAATCAAAATTAGATGTAAATTTGTCCCTGTAACACAGCAATGGCCTCTTAGATCTTTTGTATGTAGGGTCACGGCAACACGAACCTGTTGATTAGAGCTGTAAGGGGGCAGTCAGAGCTCTAGGGAATCGTGGCTCAAGTTTGAAAGCTGAGAACAAATAAGGACAATCAGAGAGGAGACAGAGGCGGGCATTTGTCCTCCAGGGCTGAACCTGAAGTGGAGACACAGGACAGGAAGGGACCTGTGATACTCAAGGCTCTCAACTGGAACTTTTGGTCACAAAGCAATTATTTTTAACACACACATCTCAACATGTAAAACCCATTAAATAATAATTTATTTATGTACATTTTATTTATAATTTATAACAATTATCTTTATGGAGTTGATAAATGACACCAATGAAGTTATTTCATTGAACACAAAAAGTTAAAATCCGGGACTATAGACAATAATTCCTACCTCAGCTCAGTGTCTGCAGCCAGCAGGTTGGCTGAGATAAATGATACATCAATGATAATGGTTTGTTGATAGCTGGATTTGCAATGTGAGGCCACCTCCTAATCAAATTGATTTGGATTCCCAAGTGAGGAGTTGCAGGAAAATTTTATGTTAAAGTTGGATCAATGATGATAATTTAATAAGGGTTCAAATTCCTTTTTTTTTTTTTTTTTTGACACAATCTCATTTATCTTAGGCCACAAACTCCCAAGTAGCTGAGAATGGCCTTAAACTTCTGATCACCTTGCTCTCCCCTCAGTGTGCTAGGATTACATGTGTGCCACACATCTGGTATGCGGTAGATCTTGGGGCTTTGTGCTTGCTAGGCAAGCACTCCTATCTATGGAGTTATAGCCCCAGATCTTTTTATTAAAAGTCACTTGGACAGCAGCCAGGCCCATTAAAATGAGAGCTAAAACCTCGCTAAAATGGAGTACCCTACATTACCATTGTCCCAAGCATTTTCTTAGCAGTTAGAGGATGACCTGCACTTTGGAGGACCCTTTGCTGAGTCCCCAAACCATCCCTTCACCCAGATTTTCAAATGCATGCAGGACCACATACCTGCACTTCTAACACTTGCTGCTAAAGCATGAATACTGCTGAGTTAGAAGCCAGCTGATAAACATAGGGAGACCTTGTCTCAAAACAAATAAAAGCCTCAACTAATAAAAGGAAACCAGTAAAAGAAAAAGGTAGGGTGTACTTTCATGCTATTTCAAATGCACAATGGTACACAGCCTGAATTTGTAAGACACCGGTCCAGTCCTGTGATGTCCCTAATCAACATTGCAGCCCTGTGATGTCCTTACTCTACACTGCAGTCCTGTGATGTCCTTACTCTACACTGCAGTCCTGTGATGTCCTTACTCTACACTGCAGTCCTGTGATGTCCTTACTCTACACTGCAGTCCTGTGATGTCCTTACTCTACACTGCAGTCCTGTGATGTTCTTACACTACACTGCAGTCCTGTGATGTCCCTACTCAACACTGCAGTCCTGTGATGTCTCTACTCAACATTGTAGTCCTGTGATGTCCTTACTCAACACTGCAGTCCTGTGATGTGCCCAAGATTTGCACATGTATTTTATTTGCAATCCACTGCTCAAGTATGTACTTCCCAGTGTGGCAACTACTTCATAGTTTCTCCCCTGACTTCCCAAACATTTTGGTTTTGTTATATACATGTACAGAGCACACACATATACATGTGTATTTTAAATTAATTTGTTTATTTTTATTTTTATGGACATTGGTGGTTTTTTGCCAATGTGTATGCCTGTGTAAGTCTGTTGGGTCTTCTGAAACTGGAGTTACAGACAGTTGTGAGCTACCATGTAAGTGCTGGAAATTGAACCCCAGGCCTCTGGAAGAGCAGTCAGTGCCCTTAACTGCTGAGCAATCTCTCCAGATGATACATGTACACTTAATACTGTAATTTACATAAATTTAAAATCTTACCAAGTTTTAACATACTATAAACTCTGGCCAAGCACATAAGCCACTGTATATAAATTTAGAAAACAAGATTCTCCTAGTTTTCAGAAACTGAGCCACTGAGTAAGGACATCACAGGGCTGCACTGTTGAGTAGGGATATCACAGGACTGCAGTGTTGTGTAAGGACATCACAGGACTGCAGTGTTGAGTAAGGACATCACAGGACTACAATGTTGAGTAGAGACATCACAGGACTGCAGTGTAGTTTAAGGGCATCACAGGACTGCAGTGAAGTTTAAGGACATCACAGGACTGCAGTGCAGAGTAAGGACATCACGGAACTGCAGTGTAGTTTAAGGACATCACAGGACTGCAGTGTAGAGTAAGGACATCACAGGACTGCAGTGTAGAGTAAGGACATCACAGGACTGCAGTGTAGAGTAAGGACATCACAGGACTGCAGTGTAGAGTAAGGACATCACAGGACTGCAGTGTAGAGTAAGGACATCACAGGACTGCAGTGTAGTTTAAGGACATCACAGGACTGCAGTGTAGAGTAAGGACATCACAGGACTGCAGTGTAGAGTAGGGACATCACAGGACTGCAGTGTAGAGTAGGGACATCACAGGACTGCAGTGTAGAGTAGGGACATCACAGGACTGCAGTGTAGAGTAGGGACATCACAGGACTGCAGTGTAGAGTAAGGACATCACAGGACTGCAGTGTAGAGTAAGGACATCACAGGACTGCAGTGTAGAGTAAGGACATCACAGGACTGCAGTGTAGAGTAAGGACATCACAGGACTGCAGTGTAGTTTAAGGACATCACAGGACTGCAGTGTAGAGTAAGGACATCACAGGACTGCAGTGTAGAGTAGGGACATCACAGGACTGCAGTGTAGAGTAGGGACATCACAGGACTGCAGTGTAGAGTAGGGACATCACAGGACTGCAGTGTAGAGTAGGGACATCACAGGACTGCAGTGTAGAGTAAGGACATCACAGGACTGCAGTGTTGAGTACAGACATCACAGGACTGCAGTGTTGAGTACAGACATCACAGGACTGCAGTGTAGAGTAAGGACATCACAGGACTGCAGTGTTGAGTACAGACATCACAGGACTGCAGTGTTGAGTAAGGACATCACAGGACTGCAGTGTAGTTTAAGGACATCACAGGACTGCAGTGTAGAGTAAGGACATCACAGGACTGCAGTGTTGAGTAAGGACATCACAGGACTGCAGTGTAGAGTAGGGACATCACAGGACTGCAGTGTAGAGTAGGGACATCACAGGACTGCAGTGTAGAGTAGGGACATCACAGGACTGCAGTGTAGAGTAAGGACATCACAGGACTGCAGTGTAGAGTAGGGACATCACAGGACTGCAGTGTAGAGTAGGGACATCACAGGACTGCAGTGTAGAGTAAGGACATCACAGGACTGCAGTGTTGAGTACAGACATCACAGGACTGCAGTGTTGAGTACAGACATCACAGGACTGCAGTGTAGAGTAAGGACATCACAGGACTGCAGTGTAGAGTAGGGACATCACAGGACTGCAGTGTAGAGTAAGGACATCACAGGACTGCAGTGTAGAGTACAGACATCACAGGACTGCAGTGTAGAGTAAGGACATCACAGGACTGCAGTGTAGAGGAAGATACTCAGCAAAGCTGAGTCGGTTTTCTCATACTGTCATTGCAAAGAAGGGATGAGATGGCTGGTGATGAGGAAGACAAGCAAGTGGACTTCAGAAGTCGGTTACAAGGAAAAGGTGGGAGGCCTTTGAAGAAGCAACCAGAAAACTGCTTCTTATCACACTGGCCAGAGAGTTGGCGCTCAGTGGCTTGTTTTGAAGTCCACAGTGGTACCAATGGGCTCTTTACCAAGCCCTGCCTCCCTCTTTGTTTCTCTTTGCTTGCCCTTCCATGGCCTCTGATCTCTTCTTGCTCCCCCGCTCGCTCAGCCCACCACACCGCCAGGCTACTCAAATAGGATGGACCTGCTTTTCTTTCAGGTTCACACTGTGCATACTGACTAACCTACTAGCCAAGACCCTGGCAGCCTCTCTCTGCAGCTCCTGGCACCTCTTATCTCTATGGTAACGGAAGGCATGGGGATGCTGGGGATTTGCCTCAGAGAGTTGGCCTGAACAAGTGCTTTCCTGGGATAGCTTGTCCTTTTGCAGTTAGTGGAGCTGCCTGGGGAGAGGCTCTTCCCCAGGCAGGATGACAGGCAGCCTCCAGATGCGGGCACTTGGCAAGTCTGAGCTGAACGTCTCCGGGAAAATATGATGTAATTAACAGAGCCTCAGCAGCTGGAACAATTCAGCACCTCACATTGATTTTCCATGTCTCCTATTTACTTTCGCTTTTTAAAACCATCCACAGTGACAGGAAATCAAAGCATTATAATGGTGTGCAGGAGGGCCACAGTGCTGGGTCAGCATTTCCTTGAGAAATTCTGAAATTAATCAGTTGGCGATCACTCTGTCACCCCTTTCCACTCCTAATTTAAGCTGGCCTCCAAAATGCTAAGAAATAGTAATGCATTTTTGGATATTAAAATAATCAATGGTACCATTGTAAAATTTTCGAGGACTGGTGGGGTGGGAAAAAGTCATCCCAAAGCAGTAGTGGCTGTCTTTTCTCTTTAGGTTCAATATGAGGGTGGAAAAGACATTTGGGGACAAAAACACACTGTGTTTACTCTTCCTAAGTTTCCAGCGCTCAGAAATGTTACCAGGAGGAATTAGAGAGAGGGCCCTTCTTTTGAGTTTATTTTTCTTTCTTAAAACAAAACAAAACTAAACTAAACTAACCAAAACCAAACCAAAAAATTCCATTTGTGTGTGTGTATGTGTGTGTGTGTGTGTGTGTGTGTGTGTGTGTGTGTATACGTTCATGTGCAAGCTGTGGCACAAGTGTGCAAATCAGGAGTCTGTTGTTCTCCACTATGTGGGTTCCAGAGATCAAATTAGGTAGTAAGGCTTGGAGGAAAACCCCACTCCCTGCTGAGCCATCTTACCAGCCCTGTATCTTGTCAATCACTAAACTAGGGAAAGTAAGATTCCCCTCTGCACTTTCCTATTCAGGAATGTCATGTAAAGCTGGGT
Source organism: Onychomys torridus (assembly GCF_903995425.1). Lineage (NCBI taxonomy): Eukaryota > Metazoa > Chordata > Mammalia > Rodentia > Cricetidae > Onychomys > Onychomys torridus. The sequence continues at coordinate 3,956,571 of NC_050455.1, forward strand.
TGGTTTTCTGTCACTATTACTACCCATCCAACAGGTGAAGGACCATTGGGTTAATTTCATTCTAGATTCCTTAAAATGCCGGGCAAGGGAGAGAGCTGGCTCTGTAGATGAAGGTAACTGTGCTAAGCCTGAGGATCTAAGTTCGATCCCCAGGACCACATGGTGAAAAGAGAGAGCTGACTCTTGAAAGTTGTCCTCTGACCTCTGTCCCTTGTGTGCCCACATACATCCACATAATTCATAAGTGGTAAACACATAAGGTAAGTATAATGCTAGACAACGCAGGCCCAAGGTTGAGCTGGGGAGACACAGCTGTCGGCTGAAGGCTGCTTCCTTTGGATCTGACTGACACTCCATTAGATTTGATTTAGTCTTGGCAGGTGTCATCAGGTCTTGGTCATACTGTACCAACCCACTTTTGTCTTTTTTATTCACTCAAATAATAGAGTCATTCTGTAAATAATTAAAAAAATTGAGAAAAGAAGAAAATTGCCCAAGATTGTACCATTCAAACACAATAGCACTATCATGGTTAGGCTGTTACTTAAGGTCATTTTCAAATTCTGTGGTTTGACAGGATGCATGCACAATGTGCAAACAAGTTTGCTATTTGATTTTTCACTTGCTAGATGTCAGGCACACTCTCCCAGGCTACTTTTAGCTTCAGTAAATATCCTTTTAATTGCTGCCCGAGCAGCTGGAACAATTCAGTCCCTCACATGGATTTTCCATGAGTTCTGTGGAAGTAGAGACACCCCATTATTTTAACCATTTCCGTATTTGGTACAATCAATCAAAACCATTTTCAACATAATTAATCCCATGATAAGCATATTCATATGTAACACTTTTCCATATAGGAGATTATTTCTGTAGAATAAATCCCAGCTATTACTCAATGTCTGTGAACATTTTGTGGCTCTCCACACTTCTTGTTGCTCTTCACAACTCGGATGTGAGTGTGTTTGTCATCTGTGGTGTTTCAAGGACTGTGCTTTTAAAGGGTGCAGTGTGGGTCATGCAGTGTAGGTCACGTGTACCTCACTGCGAGAGCTTTATGCACACAGTTTTATGACGTAAGATAACCATTTTCACTTTAAGGGGACCCTTGCCACTGTGTTTGACACTGGAAGTCACTTCATTATAAGCCATTTCTTTTAAGTGTGCTACAAACAGTGCATTCTTTGTCTACTTATAATGTTCTATCTCATCAAGCCTTAGGAAATAATTTGTATCACAGGCCTTTGGTTGGGCTGTGGACCTCTTGTTCATGTTTCATAGAATTTTGTGGGCATGCCTTTGCTGAGAAAAACACCTTTGGCAACTAGAAAAATTCTGAGTGGAAAGAAAGTACACTTTCTAGGGAGAGAATAAGAGCCTGGAGAGATGGAGTGAAAATGGTTCCACAGAGTCCCAGCAGCAGATGTTCCGGGTGTTGAAACCCCCACCAGAACAGCTGCCGCAATGCAGAATCACATCTGGGTGTGTGACGCGGCGGCATCATTACCTACCGACAGCAAAACAGCCAGATGCTTCCGATTAATTTTAAGGATCAAGCTTCAGGTCGGAACCTGTGAAAAGTCCCACTTCCCGACCAGCAGCTTATCAATTGCCATGGCAGTTCCTGCAGACATCCTCATGGCTCTTTAAGGACAGAGCTGGTTGCAGCAGGTAGAGACAGAGCACAGCTGCTGTGCACCCAGACCCAGGGCTCCAGGTTCCTGCTGTCTGGCTGGAGAATGAAGCCGTCAAAGCCACACAATGGCCACAGAGAGGCTTGTCACAGTGTGTGATGCTTCCTGGGGCGAGTTCTGACTTATTTCTCCTCTAGATCATCAAGCGAGTGCTCTCTCTCTCTCTCTCTCTCTCTCTCTCTCTCTCTCTCTCTCCTCCACTCCCCCCTCTCTCCCTCTCTGTCTCAGATGGAGGGAAAACATAATTCTTTCTTCACACCTCCCTTCTTTCTCCAATCTCCGACTCACAAATTTCTTTTAGGCCAATTGACTGTCTAAATACATGGTAGCAGAAATTTCTCTGGCCTCATGAGTGGCTATAGTACGTTTTGATGCCTTTTTTCCTGTGCTGTTTTTCTAATATGTGGATGCAGAAGTCAGTACAGATGGTATCTGGGGGTCTGGTGCATAGTTTGCTTGGTAACGTGCTTTCCTTGAGAGTAAGCAGACCCAACTTCATACTCTAGAACCCATGAAGAATTGTCCTGGTGTGGCAGCCTGAGCTAGAAGGGGAGGACTGAATCCTTGGGGCTTATCCAGCAGCCTCTTTAGCTTGGTCTGTGAGTTCCAGGCCAATGAGAGACCAGGTTGTGAAGGAGGTAGATGGCATTTCTGAGCCAAAGCGTTCCTTCTAAGCACTACACATGGGCACTCCTGTGCACACACACATACTAAGGGAAAAACAGTGGCTCTTTGGGGCAGGGCTCCAGGCAGCAACCCGTGACGGGGAGCTTTCAGCCATTTCTCTCCAGTGAATGGCAGGAGGGCAGGTCCTTCGAGGAACCCTTCAATATCCGTATCTCCCACATTTCCATGTGGGCCAGTCCTTCCTGAGGCTAGAGTTTTCTCTCAGGAACAGCCTGCATACCTGTTATCTCTAATGGTGCTAATGATGTGAGGAGAAGCTGACTAGAAACATTTGGTGATAGGAGAGGTGTTTTCCTGAGTGAAGATTTGATAGTCATAGGTGTCTCGAGAAACAAATAGTCACAGGACTTGAAACTGCTACAAAACAGTCCATAAAACCTTTGAGTTTTGAGGTCACTTGTTCTTTTACAAGGTTTGTTTTTATTTGTTTAATGATGTATATCTGAGTATATGCACAGATCCATAACAAAGATATCAGATTCTCTAGAATTAGTGTTACAGGCAGTTGTGGGTTCGTTCTCTGATGTGGATTCTGGGAACTGGACTCTGGTCCTCTGCAAGAGCAGTGTGAGTTCTTAATCAATGGACTTCTTCAGTCCTTCTCACACTCTTAAAAATGCCATGCCTCACTTAATTATTACATTCCTGCAGCTGCGTTCCTGACAATAGCAGCTTTTGCTATTGGAGAGGTAAAACACTTTACATAGAGCTTGCACATGCCGGGGGACAAGGCCTGGTCTCCTCAGCCCAGTGGCTTGGGTCTATGTCTTGGCCTGCTGGTCAGAGTCCTGCCCGTTGACTATTTGGCCATCCAGGAGGACTGATGAGTGATGGGAGAAGAAAGAGATCTCTGGTGGTGCAGGTGTATCACTGAGCTGCTGAGAGCCTGGAGCAGGAGGCTCACAAGGACAAGGCCATCCTGGGCAACTTAGCAAACCCCATCTTCAAATAAAAAGCAAATGAAAAACAGAGGTATAGCCTTCTGCTATAACACTTGCTGAGCATACATGAGGCCTTGGGTTCAAGCCCCAGTATTGGGGGGTGGGTAGAATACCAAAGAGACTTAAAGAAATTTTGGGTTTTTTTTTTTTTTGTGTGTGTGTGTATGTGGGTGTATGTGTGTGTGTGTGTGTGTGTGTGTGTGTGTGTGTGTGTGTGTGTGTGTGTGTTTCCTTTTTTTTTCATATGAGAGTCCTAAGGGAGCAAAACAATAGTAAAATTAATATAGTGTTGTATCTGTGTACAAAAGAAAAGGTAATAATATCTATTGGCAGCTGTGAATCACCATGAACTGCACCGTGCTCACAGTCTGCAGGATTCTGAGTTTCACTTACATTCAAGTTCTAGTACCTTTGCTCCATGTCCCCTCCACTGAGTTTTTGGACATCTGCTTGTTAAAGCAGCATCCACAGCTCACCAGCGGGGCTAGCCAGGATTTCAATCTCACTCCGGCTGCACGCTGCTCACTGTAGCCACTCTGAGTTGAGTCATCTTTGTGCTTTTCCTCAAAACTCCAAGTCCTTGGGATGTTCCTCCTTGACTCTATCTGGAGTCTTTTAAACTTTTTGAAATACACCTGGAGTTCCCACTCCTATGCCAGTATGTTACTGACTGGAGGGTTGACCCTGACTGTTGAGTTTTAAGGCATATTGCAGTACCCTACATCATGTATAAAATCATATCTAAAGTCTCATAGTTCTTGTCTTTTGCCACTTCGTCAGTGTCCCCTATAGCTGTTGGTACACAGCTCCATAAATACTCCTTTTTATTTTTGAGTTATTATTACCAATTAATAAGAGAAGATACTCACCATGGATAATGTAATGTGTTAATGTTTTAGAAGTAAGGTTTTCAAGACTAAGCAGCCAATGCCATCCCTTAGAGTACCACAGTTTCTCAGTTCTCAGTCTGCAGACCTCACAGATACCTAACAGACACATTTAAGAAGTAAAACTTCAGCCCTGGATTTCAACCCACAGGGTAGGCTGCATCCATCATGTCTTTCCAGAGATCACCAGTCTGGATCTGATTTGACTCATGTCCCCTGCAGTTGGTGGCTGAGAACTGGCTTGTGGCCATCTCAGGTTCATTTTACCCCACTCTTCCAGAAGTGAAAATGTTTTCCTTAGTCTTAATGTAATTTTTCTCAGTTATGAGTCTTCCTTACATTATCTGGCAAGTAATTTCTTTCATCCGTATTCTCTAGTGCGTGTCTTTTGCCAACGGAGCACCCATGCCTAGATTGTCTGTAGCCTTCCTTCATGGTAGGAAGCTCCACATTGTCTATTCATTGGCTCATCTATCCATTCCTCTGCCTGGCTTCCCTTCCCATATTCATTTATACATTTACTATGTTATTTTCTTTTGAGGTGTGTGTGTGTGTGTGTGTGTGTGTGTGTGTGTGTGTGTGTGTGTATGCATATGGAGTATGTGGGGTGTATGTGTGGTTTATATGTAGGGTGTATGTGTGTGTGTGTGTGTGGTGTATGTTTGTATGGTGTATGGGTGTTGTATGTGTGTGTGTGTGTGTGTGTGTGTGTGTGTGTGTGTGTGTGTGTTGTATGTTGTGCATAAAGGTGTGCTTACCCATGCAGAGGCATTTGGAGGCCAGAAATTGACTTCAGATTCTCTTCCTCAATTGCTTCACCTCACTTTTTTTTTTAGGAAGGTCTGTCATTGAACTTGCAGCTAGCCATGTTGGCTAGACTGGATGGCTAACGGGTCTTGCAGGTACTTCTGTCTCCTCCCATCTACCTACAGTAGGGCTATAGGTCCATAATGACCTACAGTGTGGGAGCTGGGGATCTGAACTCAGGTTGTTATGCTCACACACTTTCACCCACTGAGCCATCTATTCAGCCCTTCCTTCACCTATTTTCCACATTCATGTACTTAGTATGATGTGATTTTTCTCAAAGTATACTCATCCACCATGTTCCCTGGTTACACACACACACGAGTGTATGCCCATATATATATATATATAAAATCACGGAATAAAATATTTTAAAATACTGTATTACAGAATGTATATAGACTTGTACCAAAAAATACACAGCATGGAATGTAGATGTGGTTCAAATGGGAAGGATGTATATAGATTATACACAAATACTATGTGACCAGGGGTACTGTCATCAAGCTCATAGATATCAAGGGCAAATTATAATTTGCATGACCGTAACTAAGAGGTCACCAAGGCTGCAGCTTGTCATATGTAGCAGCACCCTCTTTTCTTTTCCTCGCTCCCTCTGTTAGAAATGACCTCCAGGTCCTGAAGCTATCTGCGTAGGTGCCTACCTAGTTATAAACAATTTGCTAGTATTGATAATTCTTATCTCTTTATTTCACACCACAGTAGTGGAGCTTTCTATCACAGTCTTCTCTCTCTCTCTCTCTCTCTCTCTCTCTCTCTCTCTCTCTCTCTCTCTCCCTCTCCCAGATGTTTTTGTGGTCCACTCATCTTGTCTGTGGTGAGTGTTTATATTATTTGTCTATGGGCCTGGTCCATCTGCCTTGCCCTATGCTCTCCACACATTAAAATTTACATTTTCCTACATTTCCTTGTTATTGTGTGAACCCATCAATAATTTTCCAAGCCCCATGACAGCTGCCTAGAACACCTCTTGGGCATTTTCCACAGATGCATGAAATAACCCAGAATTCTCCTGCCGACCCCACCCCCACTGCCCACTTGGACACCTTTCTCCCAGAAGTCTCCAAATGCCTGTGGTCTTCAGGTCCCCAGGACCTGTCATCTGGGCTTCATCTTGCTTTAGTCTGGAGTTTATTGCTTTCCCTCTCATTTGTGGGGTTTCAGCTTTGTTTTATCTTGTTCACTAATGGGGTTTTGGTTAAAGCACTAACTCGATTTAGCTTTGAGAGTAAGGGCACATGGAAGGGGTCTCCCCTTCTTTGCTTACCTGAAACATTCCTTATCTTGTCATGTTGGAGGATGGGTTGGCTTAAAGGAGGCACAGCTGTCTTGTATTGGCCTCAGCGTCCTGGTTAGAGAGGTGGTACCATCTCTGGTCTTGGCTTTTGTGACAGGCTCCCCTTCTGCTGACCAAGGATCCTTCCTAGCTCTGGGGTTTGAGATTTCACAGTATTGCCTGGCTGTTCCTGATTCTTTAGTGGAATGTGGCAACCTCTCTAAAATGTGTGTCTTTCATGTCTCAGAAATTAAGCAGTGCTTGGATTATTTTTACTTATTTTTTTTTCTCAGTTCTATCTTAGTACAGTATTTTTTTTTTTTTTTGAGTCATGGTTTCACTATACAGCTTTGGCTGGCCTGGAAGTTACCAGATTAGCTTCAAACTTACAGAGATCCACCTGTCTCTGCCTCCTAAGGGCTGGAATCAAATGCTTATGCCACCACACCCAGCTATCTTTCTAGAGTTTTAGAATTTGAGCACATTGGCTGGAGCCCCTAAGGTCCCTTTGTTACTGCTGGTCTGTTTCATTGACGTTTTAAGGAAAGCTGGTAAATCTTATCTTCCAAGTGGTCTACTGAAGAGTGTTTGCATCTAGCTGTTGTGTGTGTAAGTCCTGCACTCTCTCTTGCCTCCTCTACTGTGGTTTAAACTGTGTCCTGTTCTTGTTTCATGAAGATTGTATATTTTCAAAACTTGCTGATGATGATTACTACGAACATTTTTCTGTTCCCTCTCCTGCTTCTGTCTTCTTATCTGCTTAGTGATAGATGATAGATAGATAGATGATAGACAGATGATAGATAGATAGATGATAGATAGATGATAGGTAGATGATAGGTAGATAGATGATAGATAGATAGGTAGATCGGTAGATAGATAGGTAGGTAGGTAGATTGGTAGATAGATAGATGAGATATGAACTTGTTTATTTTTTGACCTTTGCTATGTTTGATGTCTTCTTCAAATGTTGCAGTACATGCACACTTGCCAGTGTTTAAGAAATGGGTCCTCTACTCAGTGCACAGGAGATTGAGTGCCCGCAGAGCTGGCCTCTCAGTAGGTATTGTAAGAATGAGCTGACTATGTGCATGAGACAGTTGCTCTCACAGAAGGTATTGTGAAAATGGAAACTGGATTATTTGATGAAGGTCTGAAATGAAGTCTTCACAGGTTTTTCCTTTAGGGCCAATCTGTTCCTTTGCAGATTTACCTTTCTTTCTAACTGGGACATACATATCTGAACACTATTCAGGAGCATTTGGAAACAAAATTTACACAAGGGCTTCACTTTGAGCCCAGTATCCATTTGTCAGCTAAGCCCATATCCTCTCTGGCTCAAGTTCTTTCAAGTGTTTGTCCTTGTAGGGATGAGGCAAGAGACTAACTGATGTACGCTGGTGGGAAAGGGCTAGTGCTTGGTGGGCTCCTGTGGGGAAGGCTAGAGACTGCTGAACCATGTGTGAATGCAGACTCTCCACAGTATCTCTGATCCAGGTCCTGCCTTGCCCACCTCCCAAGGGATGCTCAGTATCTGAGGACCCATCACCTCCAAGCTCTACAGTGAACCATATGTACTTAGATCACAGGTTCTTTCTCTCCACTTACACCATTATTGTTTCTCCATCACTCTTCCCTCAGATGTTCTGATAGCTGCTGGTTCTGTTAACCTCTCTGGCGTATGCACTTATAACTATTTAATTTCTCTATTGTCATTTCAGAAAGGTTTTAGATGGGAGACAAGACGAATATGTATACTCAGTCTAACACATTTAAGCAAAATGTTGTTCTTTTTATATGATTGTCAGAAGTGGCTGTGCGGGTGTGAGTGTGTGTGTGTGTGTGTGTGTGTGTGTGTGTGTGTGTGAGAGAGAGAGAGAGAGAGAGAGAGAGAGAGAGAGAGAGAGAGAGAGAGAGAATGAGAACAAAAGCACAGAAAACACTATAGAGTTTAGTTAGGGTTTTATTGCTGTGAAGAGACACCATGACCACAACAACTTGTATAAACGAAAACATTTAATTTCAGGATGGCTTACAGTTCAGAGGTTGAGTTCATTATCATCATGGTAAGAAGCATGGTGGTATGCAGGTGCTGGAGACATGGGGATGGAGAGGTAGGTGAGAGTTCTACATCTGGAGCCACAGGAAGTAGGAAGAGAATGAGTCACACTATGTGTGGCTTGAGCTTCTGAGACTTCAAAGCCCACCCCCAGTGACACACTTCCCCCAACAAGACCACACCTCCTCCAACAAAGCCACACCTCCTAATAGTGCCACTTCCTATGAACCTATGGGGCCATTTTCATTCAGACTACCACATGGTTCATATTCAGTTTATAGTAACTAAAACTTCATAGGCTTCTGAGTCACCACGCAGGGAGCAGCCATTTGAATCTTCGGCTTCTGTGAATTCTTCATGTGCTGGGCTCCAGTGAGTCCGGGTTAAGAGCCCTGAGAGAATCATCTCCCCTCCAGCAGCTGCTGCAACATCAGGGCCTGGGAGGCCAGCTTCTGGGAAGGCTTTGCATAATTAATTGAGGTCTGGAGCTGGCCTCCTCCTGTCTCTCCGTGATATTCATATGCACTCCAAACTGCTGGTGATGTTCTCAAAGGAAGGAATTGAAGATACAAAGATTCTGTTACCTAGAAACCTTGCCGCACAGGACCAGCCTCAGCAGGCCCTCCTGCCCTTATCTACCAGATATGATTTGAGGAGTCTGTGAATAGACAATATTTCTGAAGTTTCCAAGGCTTTCCTGAAGAGAAACAAAGTGATACTTGTTAAAAGAAGGTGATTGGAAAATACAAATAATACAGCAAAGTATCAGGCAAGTGAAAAATTGCCAGGCACTCTATAATAGCTGAGCTGTGGAATCAGCCCAGGATAGGGAGGAAAAACCCACAAAAATGGGATAGGCAAACACAATGGAATATTATTCAGCACCAAAGAAAAACTAAATCACATAATTTTGGTAAAATGAATGAAGCTGAAAGACATAATGTTGAGTAAAGTAAGTCTATGTAGAAGGACAAGCACCACATGCTTCCCTCACATGGGGTAGCCAAAGGCAGCGGATAGGATCGGGAAGTGGAGGAGCAGAAGACAGGATGGTGTTGATCAGGATTTGCTGCATGTGTATGTGGAAATATCAAACTGAGCTGCATTTGTGTGTGTGTGGTGTGGGTGTTGTGGTGTGTGTGTGTGTGTGTGTGTGTGTGCAACACATGTTAATTAAACATTTAAAGTGCCATATAAAGATATCTTAAGAAGAAAATGACTCTATCATCCCATTTAAATAGAAGTCACCACACCCACAAACTACCGCAGACAAGACCCCTTTCTCTGTCTAACTTGAGTGGAATCACCTTGCTTGCTTTTAGCTGGATTCCAAAGATTAATTAAGGATGCATCTGGAATTGACTTGTAACCACCGTACACTCTTGGTAACTGCTGTACTCTTAACCACCATTGTTGCATTGTGGGAAACAGTGACATGAGAGCATCAGGATAAAGACTTCTGTATTGGTTCAGGCAAAACACAGCAGGAATCCAGATGCTCCTGGAGACACAAGGTTACCAGTGGCTGGGTCCCCAAATTTCTAAATCCCAGTGCCTCAGCATGTGACACTTATGGAAGCGAGGTCTTTAAAGGGGAAATTGTATCAATGAAGTCACATGGGTGGGGACTTCATGCAATCTCTGTCCGTAAGAGGAGGAAATTTAGACACATTCTGAAATGCCAGGGCTGCACACACAGGAGGCATGTGGTGGCATGGGAGGGAGGCAGCTATCTGCAAACCAGACACAGAGAGAGGCCTCAGAGGAGACCGGATCTGCTGACACCTTGGACTGTATTTTAGCATTTCAGCTCTGATAAATGGATTTCTATAGTTTAAACTATGCAGTGTCTGATATTTTGTTATAGCATCCTGGGCAAATGAATGCACTTGTTTTTATCTACATTTAATTTTTAAACTGCACATAAAAAGTCTATATAAACAATATGGATAAGACACTTTTTGTTTTGTTTTGTTTTTGTTTTTCAAGACAGGGGTTCTCTGTGTAGCTTTGCGCCTTTCCTGGAACTCACTTTGGAGACCAGGCTGGCCTCGAACTCACAGAGATCCACCTGCCTCTGCCTCCTGAGTGCTGGGATTAAAGGCGTGCGCCACAACCACCCGGCAAGACACTTCTTAAACTAGCTTTGGCTAACAGTTGCAAATACGATCATTAGACCCTTGCTGAGAACCTTAACCACAAATGGTGTTGCTTGGCAGTCACTGCAAGCAGGTGATCTGAAGCATTGACTTGTTCTCATCTTGGGCTTCCAGGAGGAGCTCAGAGCCCCATGCTCTCCTTTGAGGGTTCCTCTACCTCAAGGAAGTCTGCCTGATATGGAAGGTGTTAGAGAGGAAGATGAAACTGGGAAAGAGGAAGAGAGGAGGAGTGAGGGGCACTTCTGGTGGGCAATGTGCTTGAGAATCCATTTCCCCTTTATCATCATCCTGGACAGAAGCAACCTTGGAGGAGGATGTTGCAGTGGACATCTTGAGAAACTGCCTCTCATGGCGAAGATCCTTCACTGGCTGAGCCTCCTGGGAGGGCATCTGAGTGGCTGACTTTGATAACCAGGCTGAGAAAGAAAACCAGTAGTTTATTCATTTAGCTATATGCTAAAAATGCTTGTCTTCAGGCCAATGACCAGGCTGAGGAAACACTTGCATATTGGTTTATCTGCAGCCCCTACCTGGAGTTTACATGTTATCACTACACACCAGAGACCACAAAGAAAGTCAGAAGTATGTTCCAGTTGTCACCATGGGGTGTCCTGCTGTCTGTTGGCACTCATGGTAACCCAAGCCTCAGATCTAGTCAGTGAGTGATAAAGAATGAAACATGCTTGGGAAGCGCTTGCGCTATGTGTGGAAGGACCTGAGTCCCATCCCTAGTGCCCAGGTAGAAAACTAGACATGGCGGTCATGCAGTTTTATTCTCTGCAAAATGCTGAGGCAGGGGGCAAGAACAGGTGGGCCCCTGAACTTTCTGGCAGCTCGTCTAGCTTACTGTAAGTTCCAGTCCAAGAGGAGACCTTGTCTCCAACAAAAGGTGTCTTCTGGCCTCCACAGGTGTACACACATGTACAAGTGTACCTTGTACCCACATGTGTGCCCATATACACATAGTCTATCAAACACAGAAAGAAACTGAAGGAGAATTACAGACTTAGACTGAAAGGAGAAAAGACATACTAGCACACACATGCAGACACATTCACACGTGCACACACATGCACACATGTACATAATATGTACATATAAGTGAAATACACTTACACATGTGCACACATACACACATGCACATGCACACAGACAGACAGACACAGACACAGACATACACACACACACACACACACACACACACACACACACACACACACACACGAGCTGTGGGTGTGAGAGAAAGCAAGAACCAGTAGGCAAAAGAGGCGGTCACAAGGAAAGTGGATCACCCCAGGAGAGCTTGGGCCCCGAGGGATTGTCATCCATGGTGCTTTGGGTTTTCCCTCACCTCCCCTGGTTCTGTTTAAACCCAGAGGCTGTGCCAGACCTTTAGGAAGCCCACGCATGCTTGCCAATGTGGTACGCTTTCTAATGGGTATTCATGGACTCACTGAAATGGAACAAAAAGGATATGGGGACAAGTTAATATTTTCATGTTTGATTTAACTAGCAGGTTATGCCCGAGACTTACTGAGCTGTGAACTGGAGGCTTCATCCAGGCTGAAGAGTCAATGCAAGAACTGGTCTGGAGGCCACACTGGAGCGGGGATGCTGGTTCTTTTGGATGAATCTTTCCTGCAAGCACAAGGCTGCTTCTCTGGTGCTTGTTAAATACTGTATTTATGCCATGTGTTTGTATACAGTGGGATTAGGGGACCAAACCGAATCACCGCTGATAGTTGCTTGAAGGGATGTTTGACTAGGAGATTTACACAGTGTTCTTAATAATCTTTTTTATTTATTTATAGAATGTTATCATTCCAAACATACAGAGCTATCATCCCCAAGGAGAGATGCTTTCTATTTGAGGATCACCAGCTCTGCATGTTGATTTTCAAAGAGATAAAAAGAGCATCTGGCCACCATAGTACAGGCTGCAATCCCCTCCCTCTTCATTATGCGGAGAGCGGATGAGATTTTTGCTTCATTCCTATTTATACAAATAAAGACAACAATCTGGGAGATAAGTCACGCTGGCATGGAGCGCCACCGATCTTGCTGGGTTGAAATGTACACGTTCCATTAACAACAATTATAGTGTATAATTAAGATTTGGGTTCCCAAGTGGGAACTCGGTAGCTTCCTCAAATGGTGATGGGTTTAGGGAAGACATGTTAAAATGAATATATGCCTTCCATCATCCTCCCAGTGGTTCCTCCACTCTTGCCTGTCTCCCCAAGGCACCACCAGTGCCAGTGTCCAGGATGGTCTACACAGAATGTAGTGTTCAAGTGCCCCCTAGTGTAGCCAGGTATGTGGTTGCTATGATAATAGACGTGACTTTAGAAGACCCTGGCATGCAAAGCTATCTGTATTCCCATGCATATATGGGGTTCCTATGCAATGGGGTCTGTGTAGCAGAATGGGGTTCAAGTTAAGATGATTTCAAATGGCCCCTTCTGGATAAGGCTGTCTGTGGAAGAAGCCTTTTGTAGACCTCTGCCTTTAGATTTAGATGGAAATTTCTTGAGGCATTTGTAATCTTGGTGTTCGAACACACATATATAAAAAAAAGCACAGAGAAAGGGCTAATGACTTTGAAGTCCTCTTACCTGGGAGGGGTCTGGACACCACCTTTCATCCTGCAAATTGCTTTATCTTCTAATGCAGTGGTTTTCACCCTGTAGGTCATGACCTTTTGTGGTGGGGGAGGGAGGTCGAATGACCCTTTCACAGGGGTCGCCGAAGAAGATTGGAAAACACAGATATTTGTATTGCAATTCATAACACTAGCAAAATTGCAGCTATGACGCAGCAGCAAAAATAATTGTGCAGTTGGGGGCCACCACAACCTGAGGAGCTGTATTAAAGAATCCTATAGCAGGTCCACATGATGACCAGGGGAATAACTGTTGGTTCAAAATTTTCAGGGCTGAGACAGGTCAGGTAGAGAGGAGGAGGGATTGTTTGGGGGCACATTTGTGTTGCCTGTGCCGGAGTGGGGCATATCCTCTGGTGTTCTTTGGTAGGCGTCTGTGGTTATAGCAAGGATGGGTTAAAGAAGCTGATTTTTGTTACTCTGTGAGTACGCGTTTTCTCAGGAAGCTTGGGATCAGAGGTTGCACTAGATTGCTGCTCTATCTGGGCAGTTGAGGCACCTTGATGTGCTTCCATGCTGAAGATCCAGATGGAGCACATATTTCCTACGAGAGTGTATTACTTTAAAGAGTTAGGTCTGCAGATAGCACATGATATGGAGTTGCCACTTTTCAGAATCCCTGGGAGAAAAATGGCTCTGGACAGAACAGTATGTTGATGGCTTGAGTGGATTTCTTTATACCTGGAAGCACAAATGTGGCACGTGGTCAAAAGAAAACAACAAAAGAGACTGAACAGGTAGAAACAAACTCCTGGATTCTGATACGAGTAGTAGGTCATGATCGAGTAATTTTGTTGAAGTCCTGGCATGGAAATTATTGATGACTTATCTCAAATCAGCCATCCTCTTCCCTCTTCCTGTAGATAACTTAATTTGTTGCAAATATGGATTCCAAGTACCTTTCTCTAGTTGGAATGGTCATAAGTATTCAAGGAAATACCTTTCTTTGAAATACATAGAAAAGCATAGAAGAATGTCTTCACCTTGCTAGATGCTACATTTGTGTGCACCCTGCTGCAATTGCTGACCTAGTGATGAGAAGGAGAGACTCCAAGTCAGCCAGCTCTCAGGAGTTGGCCACTTCAGACTCTCTGATCCATCAGAGCATATCACATGTATGTGCATGCAGATGATGTAACATGCTTTCCTCAATCTTCAGCTACTTCCAGTCAGATTCTCTGTTGCTCTCAGATGAAAGCAACAAGAGTAGCCCCACTACTCTTTAGAAAAATGCACAGCGGTGATGTGCTTGAACAATCAGCACTCCAGAGCACAGGTACTGATAAAGCAAAGAGATAAAATTTGGTGGTCTTTAAGGTTTAGTTCGGACAAATGCTCCAATGCCTCTGTTCTTCTCTAACTGGAGACCCTAGGATAACAAAGTCTATGAAAAGTTAATAAATATTTTGTTCTTTGACAATTTCATATATGTAAATAATATATCTTAATTGTCTCTACCCCAACACTTTCCACTCCTACAGACACTCATAACATATCTCCTGAGTCCAAACAGTGCTGCTTCTGGGGATGTTAACTGATATTTTAAGCTTGTTCTTGAGCAGGTGGCTACAGCTGCGTTGAGGTCGTAAGAGCAGTGGCTGTGTTGTGTCCAGAAGACACCTTTCACAGTATCCTTCCCATCCCCAGCTCTTATTAATTTTCCTTGATGTTCTTTAAGCTTTGTGTGTGTGGGTATGTGTGTGTGGGGGTTGATATTAATGTCCCACTTAGGGGAGAGCATTCAATAGTCACTTATTTTTAGCACATTGACCAGTTATGAGTCTGCATTAACTGCAGATCTCTGTAGAGAGAAGTTTTTCCAGCCATGGTTGAGGACAGCATTAACACATAGGTGTGAACATAAATATTTAGAAGTCAGTTTGACAGCATGTCCATTTAGTAAGATAATACTAGTTTCCTCTTTAGGGCCTATGACCTTCCAAGCCATGGAATTTTGACCATGTTTGCAGTATCAGTCATGACTTCCCTCCGGAAGAGCAGCTCTTACATCCAATACAAAAGGAGCTGGTCTCCCCTGTCACCATTACACCAGCAAGAACACCTCATCTGTTTGATTTTGTAACTATGCAAAGTTCATTGCTGGATAATTCCATTGGATTTTTCCCTCAGTGAACTTTCCCCTCCATAGCATCTTCTGGAACTCTGAAAGCAGTGTCAGAGAGGTTTTTAAAGATGATTTCTCTATATCTTGCATCTAAAGTGTTGTTTTTAGTAGAAGGATCTTAACATCTAGTTCTGGTAGTTAACTAAGAACAATGGCAAACGTTTGTGTTGTTTTGGATGCCTCTGGGACATGCCTGACTAATAACCCATAGGGAGCCCCCATCTATCTCATTGTTATTGTTTTTTCTTTTTATCTTAGCTGGTCTTGAACTCACTATATATCCTAGGCTGGCCTTGAACCTCTCTGTAAGCCTCTGGAATTACAGTCATATGCCACCATTCCCAGCTCTCTTTATTTCAACAATGGTAGACTTTGGTAAATGAGGAAAAAATACTGCAATCTATACATATTTATATAAATAGAGTTTATTAGTATAATAAAGTATAATTTAGGAAAGGTTAATTAGATATGTTTTTAATATTGGCGTATTGGTTGCAAGTAATAAGCAATGCACAAAAACATAATTATTCACAGATTTTCCAAGTCCGACAATTTTAAACATTCCATGTGTTGTGAGTGAGGGTGCCATATCTGGAGTGTCAGTGGGGAAGCCATGTCTGGCCATAGGATATCATCTACTCCACCCTGTGTCCAGTATTGTGAGCCTGTGTGTGAAGGGGCAGAGGGAACCAGAGCACAGAAACCTGAATGTAAAATGATCTTCACAGGCTCACATGTTTGAATACTTGGTTCCCAGCCAGTGATACAGTTTGGGGAAGTTGAGGAACCTTTAGGAGTTGGAGTCTCACTGAATAAACCAGGTCACTGGAGGCAGGCCATGGAGCTTTGTAGCTGAGCCCTGCTTCCTATTCGCTCTGCTTTCAGAGTGGATTCAGTCCCTGGCCTGCCCCTGTGATCATGCCTTCCCTGTCTCCCTTTGGAGCTGAAGCCAAAGTTTTCTCTCTTTAGTTCCTTCTGTCAGTGTGTTTAGTTACTGCACAGGCGAGGAAACTGAGACACCTGCTCTCAATGGCTGTGGCATTGTGCTCCTTTTTTTCTCTCAGCCATCACCTTTGACCTTCAACTTCAGGGAAAGAGGAGCAGGGTAAACTTAGCATCTTTGCTGATCCCTGCCATCCTGACCCTTGGAAAGTTCTAACATTATTCTGTGATCACAGACAGTACACAGGAGAACATTCTGAAGGAAGCAAATCTTCCAAGAGCTCTTGAAGTGATTGTCTGAAATGCATTCCCAAGAGTTGAACTGGGATACTTTCCAATGTACTTCTTGGACACTTGGAAGAAGAAGTTGGAGTCAGGAGACATTCACATGGAGAATATGACACTTTCCTGAGAAAGAATAGGGTTGAGAGGTAGACAGTCCTACCTTTAAATTTCTGGTTGTGTGACCATGACCTGAATAATCGAAATCTGATGACAAGGTTGTGTTTGATCAAGGATGGTGTCTGAGGAAAAAGTCAGCACAGTGCTTGATTCAAAGTCAACATCCAATAACTGCCAGAGAAGAAGCCAAGGGCATGCTTCAAAGAACATTGTGGGAGCCCAGCTGGGAGACTGGCTCCTATATTTTATGACAAAGTACTCTTGAGGAGAGAGGGATAAGAGATATTAGAAGGATAGTGGGGAGAGAAACAGATAGAAACACAGGACAGCCTTGAGAGAGCCTTGAGATCATTATCCACCAGCCTTTCCTGTCTCTTTTAAAGGGCTATTTATAGGAATGACCAGGGATGGAGAAAAAGACCTCCCACTAGGTCAGCTAAGTATAGACCTTCCAATCACTTTGTAACCATGTATGCAGTCAAGCAATCCTCTAATGCAGCCCTGCTGCATGAAACAAGCTCAAAAAGCTCACTAGAAAACCTTGTGGACCTCCACAACTCCCCCTTCGTGATATAATAAAGGGCCCCCCAGGTCCTTCAGATAGACTGTGCCTGTCTTAGGTCATTATTCTTGATTAATTTTGCATACATACATTTATGAAGTTATTAAGAAGAAAGTTGCCAGTCTTTGTCTACCAGCCTCTGGTAAGGGTGGGTACAGAGCTCTGACCAAAGTCCCTTGCAGACATCCACAGTGATCTCCTTAGCTGCTACACCTCCCAGTAAAGGAGTAGAGGACAACAAAGATGGAATATCCTTTTTGGAATGGATCTAAGGTGATTACAGCATTCTCAGCTTTTCTTGGATCAAAACTCTCTCCTTACAGATGTTCAAATTTCTTTTTTAAGAGACTGTTTTAATTCTCAGGAGAAAACAATCATTTTAAATCACTTTAAACTATCTACTCAAGTAAACAAAAACCCATGCTAATTATAAAGACACTTTTAGCTGTTTAAGTAGCTCACATATATGTGTGTCCCTACCACAGCAGTAGAATTTTTGTACAAACTAACTTGATTGTGGGAGGCCTTCCCCTTTCTGAATAGAAACAAAAAAAGAGTGGAAACTTCTAGGAAGAAGACAGAAAAACTCCCCTTATTATGACACTTAAGTTTTCCAGGGGCCACTGAAACCATAAAATTGTATTTTGAGCTATCATAAAAAGTGTTCAAATATATATAAAGGTAAAAGAATAATAAAAATAATTCTAGTGTGAACATCACTATACACTTTTTGTGCAAACTTACATTCTAATTCAATATTTACACTTTTTACAAACTTATATTCAAAAGGAAACTCTATGGAACTACTTTACAAACCTATCTAGAAGAATCTCTTAACAGAACTAACTTACATTCAAAAGCAAATTGTACAGGACTACTTTACAAACTTAACAAACATCTAGAAGAGATTTCTTAACTGAACTATTATATTTTCTTTCAGCAAGATAGAAAGTACAGAAATCATTAGTTACCATAGTAAAAATTATTGGTGAACTCAACACCGCTTTATTTCTGAAAGTTCGGAGTTCATGGTCAGCTTTGATACCATTCTGAATGTTTTCCTGACAGTTTGAAGTCAGAGCCTCTCTGTTCCACACTTGTACCAAATGCTAAGACAACCGTCAAGCTTCTGAGGTTACAATTTCCCCTTCTTAATTTTTTGAAGCTGCATTTTAAGACTGCCATGAGCTCTTTCAATGATGCCTTGTCTTTGATAGATTTTTATTAGCCCAATGTTTCTGACAAGGTTATTTGTTCACTGAAACTGCTATTGTTCAAAGGAGTCAAGAACATAGATGTGTTGTTTTATTTATCCTGAAACACATCTTTCATTGGCTCACCTTGAGGAAGAACATTTTCATGATTTAGTATTTTCACTTCATTTACCAGCTTCTCAGTTCTTGATGCCAGTTTTTCTCTCTTGCATTTCAAACACAACCAAAGCTTTTTATTTGCCCATAAACTTTTCCCATACCTAAAAGCAATTTCCCAGTGTATGGACTGCTTTCCCTTGTTTTCTAAAGGGTTTCAATGTGACTTGTTGACAAACAGTATTGGCATTTTAATTGCCTCCTGACAACCAAGCTATTTGCCTATTATTAGTTCTCAAGAGGCAAGCTAACAAAGCTTGTGGAAAAACTAGCATTTTGAGCTGAAAACAAAAACAAAAACAAAAACAAAAACCAGAGTTTGTGGGCAGTGCCGTACTGGTACCTCTTTCATAGACTACATTTCCCAAGCTGCCTTACTCTATATTGTCATGCTGCTGTTGAACAAACTACATTTCACATGCTGCCTTTCTGAGTCTGAGAGAAAACTTCTGTTCACAAGGTCTGTGTTCTATCAAGCTTTTACTTTTATCATAGGAGGTTTTTGAGTCAAGATTTTGCTCTTTTACCATGGGAGATTTATGTTCTCCCTGATAAGTGTATTTCCTTAACCTGACATGTTTCAAAAGAGTGGGCTGTATCCATCCACCTATATGTGCATTTGGAAAGGTGCTCTGGTGCCAGAAGCAAAAACCCCTAAAGGCTTGCTCCCCTGCCTTACTGGATCAGTAAAAGAAGTGAAAGTACTTGAAATAAAAGCCTTTTCAGAGAGTTTTTGTTTCCAGGACAAATCTCCTGCTTGTTCCTGCTTGTCCCTTCTCCCAAGATGCAGAGTCTCTGATGCCTTAACCAAGGCTCAGTTTCTCTGTATCTGCTTTCTGTTCTAGGGGTAGGGCTTGAGTCCCTGATCTAGGAACTTATACCTACCTCACTCATTGCAGGGAGGATTTCAAAGCCTCCATTGCTGCCCTCCCATCAGCAGCCCTCCCTGTCTCCCACCTTGCCTCTATTGTGGCTCTACCCTTGGGAAGCTGTCCCTACTGGGCTTTCCACCTGCATTTTATCCAGCATAGGCTCTGGCCACAGGGGATTCTGGCTGCTGTTTTTCTAATACTGTTTTGAAGGAGAGATAGGACTAACAGAGAGGATTTGCCATATTCCAAGGTTTTTTTTTTTGTTTGTTTTTTGTTTTTGTTGTTTGTTTGTTTTGTTTTTCTAGGGCCATTACAGGTGATTTTCTCATACTGATAGATTTTCCAGGTGAGTTTAATTTTGCCCTTTCAGGAAGGAAAAAAAAATCTGAGAAGGAAAGATCCAAAGAACTTCCAGTTTTTTTTTTTTTTTAGAGAGGGATTGCTAAGTTTTCCACAAGAAAGATTTCAGTTTTTGAGAGAAAGATTACTAAGTTTTTCCCAGTACTTCTGTTCCCCAAACTTGGTTCCAGGGCCAAGGAAACTAATCCTGATGGTTCGATGTTATCATACAGTAACAATGCCAGTAGAGTGAATTTTTATTTCATCCACACCTATGTCAGGAAAAATTCTTTCCTCTGCCACTCAGGATTTAAATCTAAGCTGTTCACAGGTCAAAAGCCTTCCCAGGAATCTTTTTCTTCCCATTTTTCTCATCTTTGATAGATTTTTCTCTGATTATTCTCTATGAGTTTGTGTTCATAGTCCCAGAGTTGGAAAATCAAGGACATAGTTCTTTTGTTTTGTTGCTTATCTTGTCCTAAGTTTTTTCTACACTATTCCTACATTCTCCCTTATGTTTTTTCCTTTAATTTTTATAGATAGAAATTGAGAGAGAAAAAGAAAGAAACCTAGACAGAGAGAAATATTCACTGCAGCCTCACTCACTTTTAACTTCAACATTCAGCCACTTTACTTTCATTCCAGAGAAGAAAATACCATCACATCTATATTTTAATTCCTTATCGGGCATGCCTCCTTACAACTGCGATGCCCCCTCTCTCCTTTCACCAAGTCCCCATCCCTGTTCCTGGTGCCATTTATGGAGCCCAGCTGGGAGACCAGCTCCCACATTTTACCCCAGGGTACTCTTGAGCAGTGAGGGATAAGAGATACTAGATAGAAGGACAGAGGGGAGAGAAACAGATGGAAACACAGGACAGCCTCGGGAGGGCCTGGATCCTTATCCAGTGGCGCCTTCTGTTTCTTCTAAAGGGCTATTTATAGGAATGTCAAGGGGCGGAGAAAAAGACCTCCCCCAGCTCAGCCAAGTGTAGACCTTTCCAGTCACCTTATACCCATGTATGTTGTCAACCAATCCTCTAATACAGCCCTGCTGGGTGAAGGAAACCTTTGTGAGCCTCCACAGAGCATAATCCCAGGAGAACTGAGAATTACATGAAAATTATTCTTGAAAGGAGTCATAGAGTGAGGAAAAGCTATGCTGCTGGATAACAAAATGAGTTAGAAGAGTAAGGCCAGGAATCTAACCACCATTAGAAATGGATGAGCTTTTACACCTGTGTGTGTGTGCCCTGTACTGGGATGCTTGCTTGATCAGTCTTGGGAAGATGGCTTTCTGAACCCAAGTTAGGATTTCACGGCATTACTGTGCCTTCACCTTTTCCTGTCCCAGTTGGACCATGAGCTCTACACTGAGAATCTCTCAATTGGAAAGCACCTTTTCAGTGTTAAACCAAAGGCCTTTCCAGATAGTAATGCAGAAGGCAGATGGGCCCCTGCTCTTTTTCAGTTTTCTCTTTGACAGCTTTGTGGAACTGTGTGTATAAATCTATGTAGTTAGTTCCCTAGCACTGACAAAGTTCTTTTTGGTTCTTTCTTCTCTCATATTAGATCATTGTAAGAAAGCAGGGTGCTTTAGATGAATAGCTCAAGCTGTATTGTGGTTGCCTTATTCTTACAGAACTCACTTCACAACATGTCAAGTGTCACTTGAGAGGATGAAACTGCCTGTAAGATAGTGTTGAGACTCACCCTGAAGCCACAGGAGGTGACAAAGAGTAACCCCACACTCCTATAGATGAGCCAATTATGACTTGCATCCATGTGTGTGAGTTGTAGCAAGAACATTATGGCATTCTTTTTGTTCCTATAATGGCTTTTCAATAAAACAGGCCTTTCCTAGTTGAGTGTTTAGAAGTGTCTAATTTATCAGAGATATAAATTTATTTATTTACAGATGAGGTTTCACCATGTAGTGCAAGCTGATTTTGAACACATAGTCCCACAATCATTCTGCCTCAGCCCTGGAGTGCTTGAATTGCAGGTGTGTATAGATCATCATACTAGTCAAGGAGGAGACTTTGATTAAAACAACATAACAGGTGAGGCCAAGCAGAACTTGGCCTCTGAGGCAGATGGCTGAGTCACATAGCTTCCCATTTGGTTTTGTACCTGCTACTCCTTGAACTTCCCCATTGCTTCACTGATGTTAGACTTCTGAAATTGGACCATGTGTTTTCAAATTTCCAAGGACAGTAGGTATTATTAGGAGGAAACACCTCATATGTAAAATTTTGAATTCAGTGAACACAATTACATTTTGCAGCCGATCCCTATGACTGCCAGTTGCTCTTTTTGCTGTTCACCCACATGAACAGAACATTGGATAAACTCATCCTGTGCTGACTTTCCATGTCATCTCCCACAGCATGGCTGTGAGTGGTAGGTAGCAGCTGCTCCAGGTCAAAGAGGTGCCACCTGGAGGTGCCCAAGTCATCTCTCCTCTAATTATTTCTGCTCTGAAGTTGTTTTGACACCTTTTTTGATGTTGGGAAGAACTTCCAGGTGTCTTTCACATGATTAAGGGCATTTGAGGAAGGAGTACTCAGACACAACAACAGGCTGAGGGGAGGGAGGGCGTCAATATTTTCTAGACTGGCATTTACTTGCTGCCCACATTGCCATTGGTTTTGGTTTTCTGTGAAGGCAACCACTTGGCCGGTTTTAAACACTGCAGTGTTATTTGCCAAGTTTTGTTTCCATTGGTACAAATAGTTGCAAATACTCATAATCTTTCACTTAGATGTTTACCTAAATATTCATAATTACATGTTCTAAATAATGTGCTTAATGTTTCTGAAGAAAATACTAATGCCATAAGGATTCTGAGAATACTTACTTCTAACTTGATTCTCCAGGAATGAAAATAAAATTTAATGACTGAAGACACTGTTCTGTCTTTTGGTGAATATTTATGGTGTCCCAGTCCCATCATATTTAATGTATTATGCTGTGGGCTGCAGATAAAATAGGAGAATGGGTAAGGCTTGGGCAACCATTAAGGCACTCACAACCCCAAAGGGAAGTGGACCTAGTGTCATAGAATTATGGCCAATTGCAGAAGGTGACAATTGGACAGTCACAGAGCAGGCAGGACATGAAGCCTTGATGTAGTTGGAGAGCTTCTCTCCAGCCCCCGCCAAGCCCTATTAGTCCTACAACCCATTTATAAAATAAACACACAGACATTCATATTATTTAAACTGCTTTGTCATTAGATCAGGCCTACCATTGTCTAGCTCTTACTCTTATATTTAGCCCATTTCTATTAATCTATACTTTGCCACGTGGCTTGTGGCTTACCCGTGTCTTTACATGTTGCTTGTCATGGCGGCGGACTGGCAGTGTCTCCTAGGCCTTCCTGTTTCCCGCCTCCTCCTCTTCCTTGTCCTGCCTACCCTATCTTTCCTGCCTGGCTACTAGCCAATCAGCACTTTATTAATACAGAGTGATTTCCACAACACATTGAGGATGCTGAGCGCAGTCCTGCTGCTCATAGGACTAATTCTGGAGGAAAGGAACACTTCCTGTTATTCAGTCCATTTGAGAGCCTCAGCAATGCTCTTATGTGCTCCCCAAATACTGCCAGCTTCAGATATTTCTAAATAATCATCAAGCTACCCACAAAAAATAAGAAAATTATAAGGTGATATGCCTTATTGTTACCAAAGCATTCATATGCACATTCAGATGAGAGGTTCAACCTGAGAGAGACTGAGGAGCATGTCCTAGGTCATGGAGCACATTCATTGACAGATGAAGGTTAGTAAGGCCTTCCTAACTGCGTGAGCAATGAGTGTTTTTCCTATCGCCATGCTGAGAGGCCTCTTGATGACATTTAACATGTGGATTTTCTAGGGATACTACATTAGGCACTGAGCCCTTTGGGTCCTCATTCTACACATCCCTTGCCTATTCCAGACCCTCCTTCCCTGTGTGTTTCCTCTATCTCTAGGTAAGAACTGCTGTCTCCCAGCTCTTCCCTCTCCCTACTCTCTCTGGGCAGTCACACTGATGTTCAAGCCATGCCTTTCATGTCAAAGAGGCCTATCCTAAATCTACTTCCAACTCTAAGCTCTCCCAGTGGCAGCATCTGAAAAATATACCAGTTAAATGGTTGGCATCTCTCCTGGATGCTCACTAGTACCAATAGGCTCAATCTGCTCTTCTCTCTCCCACTCAAAGCTGGAATTGTCCTTGTGAGCTTAATTCACTTGATGTCAGCACCATCTGCCCAGACAATCAGGATTGTAGCCAACATGTTTCCTTTTTCTCTCTACACATCACCTTGAACTGGATCAACACGTCTTCATTTGGTCTCCTAAATCTACTTTTTGAATTTTGTTCTCTCTCTCTTGTTATTCTTGCTGCCTACACCCTTTGTATTTAAATAGTGTCTCCAGTGTGGATTTCTTGAGAGCATATTGAAGTAGTGGGTAAGTGATATATCGATGCATACATTCACACTCTACTTAAACTCTACAAAACTTACCAAGACAAGATTTTATCACCCCAGAAAAAGGTGTGTTAATCCTTCTTTGAAAATTAAGCTTGACCTGGAAACAGCCCTTTTCTTTATCTTCTAGATTAATTAATTAATCAATCAAGTACTGCATAGCTCTCAAGTCATAGAATCTTCAGATTGGGCATTTAGTTGTTATCTAGCTGAAATGCAAAGATAAAATGATGAGTCTTATCAACAGAGCTAACCTACTCACAAACTGCTACCTAAATGCTTAAAATTTGGATTTAAAGGTTGTCTGGGGCATTTGCATAGACATAATTTACCAGACCTTTCTAGAAACAACTGTAGAAATTTCAAACTATGGTAAGGTCTTAGCAACAATATCTTTGGTAATTCTGGTAGAATTTTTACTTATGAACTAATCATGTGAAATATTTGTAACTTACAAAAGAGTTCTCATTAAATTAAATATTTATGAACATATTTAGTGTCCCATTTATCAAGTAGCCTTTAATGAAATGAGTAGAGATAAGCTGGATAGGAACCATCTTGAAAATTAACAAGAAAAAAAAAATCCCTGCAAAAAGAACCTATTTCTTTTATATTTGTGTATATGTTTTATATGATGTATATATGTTTTTGTGCATGTTTGCACATGAGAGTATGGGTGTGTGCATTCCTTGGTGCACATGTTGAAGCTGAGGATTGCCTCAGGTTTGGCCTCACCTCCATTCTGAGGCAGGGTCCCTTGTTGCTGCTGTGTACAGCAGGATAACTGGTGTGGAACCTTCTGAGGAGTCTCCTGCCTCTACTATCACTGCAGAAGTTCTGGAGTTACAGAAGGAACACACTCCGATTCTGTCTGTCCAACTCTTAGAAAGCATATAGCTTGCAGAGGCCAAGAGGGATGTTTGCCCTGGTCCCAGAGAAGGAAGTAGAGACACTTCCTAAGATGCTTAGAAATGTTTTGATTGTGGAGAAATCTGTAGTTTTTCTCAACCTGTGTTGTGTGCCAAGAACAATTACATATTTTCTCAGTAACAAGTTAAGCACACTTCTTGGCAAGTGTCCCCTTTTGCCTGAGTTTGTCTATGTGAAATTCTCTGAGGTCTTAGTAAATTGCATTTACTTAAATTTCTGAAGGATGAAGATTGACAGAAGAGCTCCTCTCTTAGGCTGTGTTTTCATGTGAGGTGCTAGGAGGTGGAAAATGAGGCCAGTTGCCTGGGTTCTGTCACTGTCTAGATGAACTCTTCACCTCTGATGGACAAAGCAAAAAAAAAAAAAAAAAAGGGCAGAGAAGGAGAAAGAAACAGGTGATAGATCCAGAATCTTTATTCAACAAGTAAGCCTATAATTTGTCTTCTTGTGATAATAATTTGAGTTTTCATATAGTTATATGCTGGCTTTATAAAGTTACATAAAAACTTAAAAGTTCTATCATGTAGTATTTTGCATAAACACAGGTCTCAATCTCTTCCATGTGTATATGTGTATAGCCAATGTGGATACTTTACGAGTTTGGTCTGTTTGGAGATGTTATCAACAATCATATTGTCCCCATTTCTTTATAGTTATTTGACTATTTTGGTCTTCTGCCTCTTCCTAGGGAATCTAATGTCTTAGTTTTGTATCTTGTTGCTATGATAAGAGTACCTGAAGAAGAAAGGGTATATTTTAACTCTTATATCAAAGTGCAATCCATGTGGCAGGAATTCAAGGCAGAGGGAGCTGAAGCAGCTGGTCCCAGCACATGAGTAGTCAAGAACAGAGAAGAATGGCACACACATGCCTGTGCTGAGCTGCCTCTCTCCATTGTACAGTCTTGTGTACCAGGCTTGGGAATGTGTGTCACCCATGGGGACAGCTCTTCTCACTGTAATTAATAAAGACACCCCCCCCCCGAACGCCCACGGGCCCTTTTCTAGGTGATTTGTGATGATAGATTCTGTCAAGTTGGCAAAACTAACCATCACCACACTTGGTAATTTATATTTTCTTGAAAATTGGCCATTTCCTTAAGACTACATGGATATCTTCTGTTTTTGTTACCTCCTGTCTAAGTCTTGATCTCATCTGTTTTAACATATTTTTTATTCCTCTTGTAGTAGCTGTAAGATTTAAATTTTATTTACTTCGGCATACTTTTGAATTTTTAGATTTTTTTATGCTGTTGGGCATTAAAATCAGGGTTGTGCATGTGTCAGGCAATAGCTCTATCACTGAGCTATCTCCTCAGCACCAGATTTATTATTTAATAATTTCTGTTTTCGTAATGTATACATTTTATTCTGCTCTTTATTAATCCCTGTGTTCCTCTCTTGTTGGAATTTTCTAATATCTTGACATGAATGCTTTGTAAATGCTTGCATTACTTCTTGTTTATTAAGAAAAACATTTTACTGGTTTTAACACAAAACTTCCTTGTACTTAGCCTGTGTCTTTGGTTAGCAGCAGCTTCCTTCCAAGCATTAGGGACTGTGTCCTCTCCATTATGCGCTTCTCTGTTTTCTAGGGACTTGATATTGTTTACACCACCTAGATGTGTGTGTGTGTGTGTGTAGGTAGGGATGGTAGTTTATGCATGTGACACATAGTCATGTTTGCTTAAGTCCCAGGACTGGAAGCAGCATATTCATTTTGCTCACGTTGTTGACTGGTTTCAGTCACACAGCCTCACCATCCTGCAAGGGAGGCTGGGTAACGCAGTTTAGTAATGATCTCAGTGAAAAATAGAAATAGATTCTTGGGGACACCAAGAGAGTCCAAATCCTCAAATACTCTTATCCCCCATACTCATTTATCAGAACACACAACTTTTCTTACAAGCTTTGCCTGTAATGTCTTACCCTGCCCTCTGTCATAGCTTCCTTACCTCCTTCTATTGTGTGTGTAGGCTTCTTCCTCAGAAGTATATACCTAGACTGGAAGTTTCCTATCAGCACTCTGGTGTTTCAATTCGAGAGTTTTACTTACAGTAAATTCTTACAGTCATAGGTGCAGGCATTTTCTAACATTGTTTCTTATATTGGCTTTTGTTACGGTTTTCATGTTTCCCACTTTCCTTGACTTTTAATAATTGATTGAATTTTTACTCACTGCCATAATTTGAATACAGCCAGTTTTTTTCTATAATTGTAACTAGGAATTTCACTACATCTAGATAGCTCACCACAAGTTCAAATATAGTACATAAATCTTCCATTCATGAAACATAAGGACTTCAGAATTTTTTAATTCCAATCATGCTAACTATTTTTAAATAAATTTATTTGTTTATTTTACATCCTGGCTGAAGTTTTCTTCCTCTCCTCTCCTTCCATGCCCTCCCCCCCAACCTCCCTCTGTCCCACCCTGAATCCACTACTCCTCCATATCTGTTTAGAGAAGGGCAGACCCTCCCATGAGTACCTATAAAGCATGGTATATCAAGTTACAATAAGACTAAGCACCTCCCATGTTAAGGCTGGGCAAGGCAGCCCAGTGTAAAGGGTAGGGTCCCAAAAGCCAATAAAAGAGTCAGAGACAGCCGCTGTTACCATTGTTTAGGAGTCCCACAAGAGGACCAAGCTACACAACTGTAACATATATGTAGAGTGCCTAGGTCAGTCAGTCTCATGAAAGCTCCCTGGTTGTCAGTGTAGTTTCTGTGAGCCCCTATGAGCCCAGGTTAGTTGATTCTGTGAGGTTTCTGGTGGTGTCCTTGACCCTTCTGGCTCCTACAATCCTTTCTCCCCCTCTTCTGCAGGATTCCCCAGACTCTGCCTAATGTCTGGCAGTGGAGCTATGCATCTGTTTCCATCAGTTGCTGGATGAAGCCTCTCTGATGACAATTGGACTAGGCACCAATCTGGTCACATGAGATGGCCGGTTCAGGCTACATATCCACCATTGCTAGGAGTCTTAGCTGGGGCCATCCTTTTAGATTCCTGGAAGATCCCCTTGTGCCAGGACTCTCCCTGACCCCAATGTCCCTCTTCCAGTAGTCTTCCTCTCCCTGCCCCCGCCTCCTCCACTTGGATCACTCATATTCCAGCCCCACTCACCCTCAGTCCGCTCATGAAATCTCTTCTAGTTCCCATTCCCAGGGAGATCTGGGTGTTCCTCTATGAAACTCTTCTTGTTACCTAGTCTTTCTGGGTCTGTGGATTGTAGCATAGTTATCCTTTATTTTATAGGTAATATCTACTTAAGAGTAAGTGCATGCCATGTTTGTCTTTCTTGGTCTGGGTTACCTCACTCAGGATGATTTTTTTCTGGTTTCATCCATTTGCCTTCAAATTTCATTGTGTCCTTGTTTTTAACGGCTGAGCAATACTCCATTGTGTAAATGTACCACATTTTATTTATGCATTCCTTGGTTAATATTGTTCATGTTGGTTGTAGTTCCATCTTATCTAGGTCATTATCCCTTATTACTCCTGGACAATAATTGGTAATCATTCCTATTGTATATAGTCTTGTATTAGGTTAGAACCTTCTTATTTAGACAAAAGGGGGAAATATAGGGGGTAGCTGTTCCAGCTTTCACCTGGAAGTACTACTCCCACTGAGGCTTCAGTAACTGTCACATCTCCAAGGCAGAGCTGAGACAGGACCCCTGAAGACCTGAGATCCAGATGTGTCGGCTCTCTTGGTTCCTGGATCCTGGACACTGGAGGTAGACCGAGCAGAGTTCTTCAGAGAACACTGATGGATTGTGCTTCACCTTTCCTAGATCCTGTAACCTATCCCTTCACTTGTAAGTTACCTCACAAAATAAACCTTCCTTTTAACTACATGGAGTTGCCTTAATATTTCTACCAATACCAATCCATGAGCATGAGAGATCTTTCCATCTTCTGATATCTTTTCCAATTTCTTTCTTCAAAGACTTGAAATTCTTATCATACAGGTCTTTGCCTTGCTTGTTTAGAGTTATACCAAGATATTTTATATTATTTGAGGCCGTTGTAAAGGGTGTTGATTCTCTGATTTCTTTCTCTGCCCATTTATCATTTGCATATAGGATGACTACTGATTTTTTTTTTTAGTTAATCTTGTATCTTGGCACATTACTGAAGGTGTTTATCATCTGTAGGAGTTCCCTGGTAGAGTTTTTGGGGTCACTTATGAATACCTTCATATCATCTGTGAATGATGATACTTTGCCTTGTTCCTTTCCAATTTGTATCCCCTTGATTTCCTTTTGTTGTCTTAATGCTCTAGCTAGAAATTCAAGAACTATATTGAATAGGTATGGAGAGAGTGGACAGCCTTGTCTTGTTGATGATTTTAGTGGAATTGATTTGAACATCTCTCCATTTAATTTGATGTTGGCAATCGGCTTGCTGTATATTGCTTTTATTATGTTTAGGTGTGTCCCTTGTATCCCTGATCTCTCCAAGACTTTTATCATGAAGGTGATTTTGTAATAAAAGCTTTTTCATAATCTAATGAGATGATTCTGTGGTTTTTCTTTTAGTTTGTTTATATGGTGGACTACATTGACTAATTTTCATATGTTGAACCACCCCTGCATCTCTGGGATGAAGCCTACTTGGTTATGATGGACGACCTTTTTTTATATGTTCTTGGATCCAGTTTGCCAGTATTTTATTGAGGTTTTTTTTTTTTTTTTTCATCACTGAGTGAAATTGGTCTGTAATTCCCTTTCTTTGTTGAGTCTTTGTGTGGTATGGATATCAAGGTGACTGTATCCTCATAGAAAGAATTTGTCAATGTTCCTTTTGTTTCTATATTGTGGAATAATTTGAAGAATATTGGTACTAGCTCTTCTTTGAAAGTCTTGTAGAATTCTGTGTTAAAAATGTCTGGCTCTGAGATTTTTTTGTTTGGGAGAATTTTAATGACTGCTTCTGTTTCCTTAAGGGTTATAGGTCTATTTACATTGTTTATCTGATCTTGATTTAACTTTGGGAAGTGGTATCTCTCAACAAGTTTGTCCATTTCTTTTAGATTTTCTAATTTTGTGGGGTACAGGTTTTTGAAGTAGGGTGTAATGATTCTCTGTATTTCCTTGGAGTCTGTTGTTATATCCCTCTTTTTGTTTCTGATTTTGTTGACTTGGATATTCTCTCTGCCTTTTAGTTAGTTTGGATAAGGGTTTAATCTATTTTGTTGATTTTTCTTGAACAATCACTTTTTGTTTTATCGATTCTTTGTGTTGTTCTCTTTGTATAAGATGAATTGCTAAACAGTCTTATTAATAAAAAACCCAGAGCCAGATATTGGGGTGAAAGTCAAAAGATCAGAGGAACAGGACAAGCCACTGTCACAAGTTCTTACCCTAGGAAATCCTCAGCCCAAAGAGAGACCTACTTCCTGCATAGTCACACCGACATGCCTTTCTGTCCCTGCCCTCTTCCTCTGCCCAGCTGCATCACTTTCCTTTTTCTGCCCAGCTCTATCACTTCCTGTCTGTCTGTACAGACCTCCAGACCTTTATGGTTAACTAGTGTTGGAATTTAAAGGTGTGTGATGCCACGCCTGTCTCCATTCCCAATGTGGCCTTGAACTCACAGAGATCCAGGTGAATCTCTGCCTCCTGAATGCTGGGATTAAGGGCATGTGCTACCACTGCCTGACCTCTCTGTTTACTGTAGTGGCTGGCTTTTTCCTCTGATCCTCCAATAAGCTTTATTGAGGTGCACAAATAAAATGTCATCATGTCTTTGTTACTGTTTTGTTGATTTCAGCCCTCGGTTTGATTATTTCCTGCAGTCTACTCCTCTTAGGTGTGTCTGCTCTGTTGTTCTAGAGTTTTCAGGTGTGCTGTTGCTAGTAGGAGACCTCTCCAGATTCCTCATGAAGTCACTTAGTGCTGTGATTATTCTTCTTAGCACACCTTTCTTTTTGTCCCATAAGTTTGGGTGTGTTGTGCATTCATTTTCATTGAATTCTAGGAAGGCTTTAACTTCCTTCTTTATTTCTTCCTTGACCCAGTGGTAACTCAGCAGAGAGCTGTTCAGTTTCTGTGAGTTTGTAGGCTTTCTGTTGTTATTGAAATCCAGCTTTAATCTACAGTGGCTTGATAAGATAAAGGAAATTGTTTCCATTTTTTATTTATTTTTTTCCTATTTGTTGAGACTTGCTTTGTGGTTGAATGTATGGTCAATTCTGGAGAAGGTTCCATGTGGTTCTGAGAAGAGGTATATTCTTTTGTGTTTGGGTGTAACGTTCTGTAGGTATCTGTTAGGTCCATTTGAGTCAAAATGCCCATTAGCTGAGTTCTTTCTGTTTAGTTTCTGTCTGGATGACATGTGCATTGGTGAGAGTGGGGTGTTAAAATTTCCCACCATTATTGTGTGGGGTTCTATGTGTGATTTGGGATTTAGGGATTTTTATTTTACAAATGTGGGTGCCATTATATGGTGTCTTGATGTTCAGAATTGAGACATCATCTTGGTAGACTTTCCCTTGGATGAATGTGAAATACCCTTCATCTCTTTTGATTAATTTTGGTTGGAAGTCTATTTTATAGGATATCAGGATAACTACATCAGCTTGCTTCTTAGGTCCATTTGATTGGAATTTTTTTTTCCAACCCTTTATTCTGATGTCATGCCTATCTTTGATGTTGAAATGTGTTTCTCATAAGCAGCAGAATATTGAATCCTGCTTTTGTATCCAATCTATTAGCCTGTGTCTTATTATTGGCAAACTGAGTCCATTGATATCGAGAGATAGTAATGACCAATGGTTGTTAATTCCTGTTATTTTGTTGTTGATGGTGGTAGTGTGTGTGTGTGTGTGTGTGTGTGTGTGTGTGTGTGTGTGTGTGTGTGTGTGTATGTATGTGTATGTGTGCGTGTGTGCATGTGTGTGTATGTGTGTGTGTGTGTATGTGTGTGTGTGTGAGTGTGTGTGTCTATCTGTCTGTCAGTTGGTCTGTCTCTGTGTGTATGTTTCAGTTTATGTGTTTCCCTTCTTTGGGTTTTGCTGGTGTGAACTTATCTATTGCCTGTGTTTTGTGGGTATAGTTAACTTTCTGAGCTTGGAGTTTTCCTTCTAGTACCTTCTGTAGGGCTAGGTTTGTCGAGAGATATTGTTTAAATTTGACTTCGTCATGAAATATCTTGTTTTCTCCATTTATGATGATGGACAGTTTTGCTGGTTATTGTAGTGTGGGCTGGCATCCATGGTCTCTTAGAGTTTACAAGACACCCGTCCAGGCCTTCTGGATTTTAAGGTCTCCATTGAGAAATCAGGTGTGATTCTAATATGTCTGCTTTTATAGGTTACTTGGCATTTTTACCTTGCCTATTTTAATATTATTTCTTTGTTCTGTATGTTTAATGTTTTGATTATTATTTGTCAAGGGGATTTTCTTTTCTGATCCAATTGATTTGGCATTTTGTAATGTTCTTGTACTTTTATAGGCATGTTGTTACTTAGGTTGGGGAAATTTTCTTCTATGATTTTGTTAAATACATTCTCTGGGTTTTTGAGCGGGTTCTTCTCCTTCCTCTATTCCTAGTTTTCTTGTTTGGTCTTTTCATGGCTTCCCAAATTTCCTGGATATTTTGTGTTAGGAATTTTTCAGATTTAACATTTTCTTTGACTGATGAATCTATTTCCTCTATTGTGTCTTCAGTGCCTGAGATTCTCTCTTCCCTCTCTTGTATTCTGTTGGTGATGCTCGCATCTGTAGTTCCTGTTCATTTACTTAGATTTTCCATTTCCAGGATTCCCTCCATTCGTGTCTTCTTTATTGCTTCTATTACAATTTTTAGCTCTTGAACAGTTTTTTTTTTTTTATCTGTTAGTTTTTCCTTGGCTTTCTTTTAGAGATCTATTGATTTCTTCTAATTTTTTGTTTGTCTTTTTCTCAATTTTTTTAAGGGATTTGTTCATATCCTCTCTCAAGACCTCTATCATCTTCAAAAAGTAATTTTTAAGTCATTTTCTTGTGCTTCAGCTGTGTTGGATTGTTCAGGTACTGCTGTTGTAGGATAGCTGAGCTCTGGTGATGCCATCTTGCCTTTTCTGTTATTGGTTGTGTTCTTACATCGGTATTTAAGCATCTGGATTTGCAGATGATTATGATTCTAGGTGTTTCCTGCATTTGTCTTCATTAGATGGGTGTTTTCTTCCTTGGTTTCTCTTTCCTCTCTGGTCTTATGACCTAAATGGCCAACGGTGGTAGAGACTAGCATGTCTTCTTGTCCAGTAGGGTGCTTTCT
The DNA here is from genome assembly GCF_903995425.1 of Onychomys torridus. Lineage (NCBI taxonomy): Eukaryota > Metazoa > Chordata > Mammalia > Rodentia > Cricetidae > Onychomys > Onychomys torridus. Next base: position 3,990,047 of record NC_050455.1, read on the forward strand.
GGCATTTTTAAGGCTAGGAGGTCCCTAGATCCCACCTGGTCTCTGGTAAAACCAAAGTCTTCTTCCAAAGTTGTAGTCCAGGACGTGGAGCCCAGGTGAGGGGTGCAGACTGCAGTCTTTGGATCTGGTCTGGCCTCTGAGGTCCCTAGGACCAGCGTGGCCTCCAGCACAGCTGCCTGGCCTCCGCACAGCTGCCGGGCCTGGGGTCTCTAGATCCGGCCTGTGCTCCAGTAAAGCTGAAGTCTGCTTCTGAAGTTGTAGATCAGGGTATGGAGCCAGGGGTGGGAGGGTAGGGAGTGTGCAGTCTGGGGCTGCTGGACATGCTTAAAGGGGTTTATTGGGTGGTGGGCAGTGCCCTCTCTGGGGTCCCTAGGTCCACTTTGCCAGGGCTGTGGGCCCTCTTGTGGAGCCTAGGGTAAGGGGTGCAGTCTGGGGTTGCTGGGAGGGCTTTAAGGAGTGTTCGTGGGCAGTGCGTGGTGTCTTGTCTGGGGCATGCTAACTATTTTACATTTATTTTATTTTGGGAATGAATTCCATACAGGAATACTGTGTTTACATCATTTCATCTCCTCCTACATCTCTTCCGTCCCCTCTCAAATTTACAACCTTTTCTTATTTAATTATTGTTACATGTATACATATATGTATATATAAATGCATCTTGCTGAATCCATCTAGTGTTGCTCATATGTGTGTTTACAGCTGGCCACTGGGGACTGGCTGTCTATCAGGAGGCTTGTCCCTGATTTTCCCTTTGCCTGAAGCTATTCATCTAGGGGTCGGGCCTTATAAGATTTTTCCCCATCCATGTTGTCATGTCAACTGGTGTTATCATTGTTCTGGTCTTGTTTAGGCTGCCACGTTGTTGAGATTTCACGTATACAGCTTCCTGTCACATGCTGAAGATACTATCCCATAGCAGATATCCTGGTCCCTTAGCTGTTACAGTCTTTCCACCTCTTCTTCAGTATCCTCTGAGCCTTATTTTATTAATTCTTTGAGAATTCTATACATACTTCCAATGTATTTGGATCATAGTTACAAATACCCACCCACCCCTTCAATACTGTTGATCAGTAGTGATGAAAAGGTTTATAAGCACAGAGCCCCAAGGTTGCCTGGTGACTCTGTATTTTTTCCTTAGATTTCACACTGCTTTCTGAGCAGGGATGTTGAAGGTCAGCATCTAGCACATTCTGTCCTCTGCTCCCTGCTGTACTGTGTCTGTGAAGAGATTCATCAGTAGGTTTTACTCATCTTCCTATCCCTGTGATTTCATACTGATTTGCAAATGTTCCTAGAGGAGAGGCCATATCTGTTTCACATATTCTGCCCTTAGCAGAGCCATGACAGAAAAGGGAATAACAAAAACTGTGTAAGTAATCTTTAAAACTCTCTATGAAATAAAAAATATTGACCCAAAGAATTGGTTAAGAGTGATGTAGGCCAGTAGGTGACGAATGTGAGACTATCCAGAGTGTTCACTGACAACGCTGTATGAGGAGGCTGGCCAGCTGCCTGTGTCTGAAAGCTAGTTTCACAGTGTCGGGTCACGATGTGGTCTTCTTCACGACAAAGGCCCGTTAAGACGCTTTCTCTAGTGCAATTCTCAAAGCACTGCAGGGCAGCTTTACTTAGAGACTAGTTTGTCAACCATTCCTCTGAGCAAACATAGGGGCTACGGAAAAATAGGGATTTAAGAAAACCTGTTATATTAAAGCTAATTTTAATAGAATGGTTTAAGTTCAAACTCACACTTTAAGTGAACAAAGTCTTGAAATCAGAGATTTGTTCACAATGGCCTTATAAAAAACCTAACTTATGAAATCAGAACTTGGCAATGACTTGGCAGTACAGAGACTACCACTCCTGAAAAATGCATAGAGAGGTTCCAAATGGGAAATAGTATGGAAGGGTGGACTGGGGTATTTCCACAGTGCATACTTAGTCTTCCTTTCCCTGAGGGAGCGTATGCAAGCTAAATTATTTTGGTAATTCCTCCAAGAACTGTCTCTAGGTCCCATTGACTGAGATCTGATAGCATCTGTGAGGATTGCCTTGCAGAACCTGTTTCCTTAGCTAAACCTTGTGAATAGGTGACAGGCTTTGTCTCTTCTCCTTCATGTTGTTGACTGAGTCTCTACCATCCCTAAGAGCTTGCTGAGATCCCACTATAGTGAAGGGGTAGGTCCATATGGTGCTATATTTTTCACAGATGATGTCAAACAATGCAGGGCTCACCAAGGAGAAGCAAACCAAGAATGCACCTGTTTGCAGATAGGATGGTGGATGGATGATCTTTCATAACATTCCTGCATTCCATGGGCAGAAACTGACCAGCTTTCTGTCTACTGTAATATTGGTAGGAATGTCGTCAGGGACAGTAGAGATCTGCTTTCTAGGGCGTGCACCAGCTGAGTGTAAGGTCGGTTAGAACACTTTTCTCATAAGAAGACTTCAGGACAATGTAGTATAAAGAGTCAGAATTATGGTCACAAGACTGGGATCCAGATCTCACTTCTATCATGGATAAACCCATGACTATTGGCAAATCACAGATTCCATATCTCTAAATTAAAGATAGCAGCACCAGAATCATTGCAAAGGTATAAGTCAGTGAGATTGAATGGAAAAAAGGAGGTAAATTGGCTTGCAGACTGTGAAGTAACTTGACAGTTAACATTATTCATGGAACAAGCCTTTATTGAGAGGCACATCAATTGTATTAAGGCTTATAGTCATGTGCCAGACATATACTTCAATGTTACATACCTTTTCAATCAACCAGTTGTGAAGTTTCTAAGAGAAAGCCTTTACAAAATTCATTTTATGTAATGATACTTTCTTTTCTCATTGTTAAGTTTTAAAAAATAAGGTAGGATTTTAAATATGTATTATAAAAGATCTGTTTGTGATGATATATTGTGTACCTCAATATATTGTGTACTCTAATAAACTTATCTGGGGATCAGAGGACAGAGCCAGTCACTAGATTAGACATAGAGACAAGACGATAGTGGTACATACCCTTAATCCTATCACTCAGGAGGCAGAGATCCCTCTAGATCTCTGTAAATCCAAGGCCACACTGGGAACAGAGCCAGGCGTGGTGGCACACACCTTTAATCCCAGTACTGGGAAGCACAAATGTCTTTAATCCTATCACTCAGGAGGTAGAGATCCCTCTGGATCTCTGTGAGTTCAAGGCCACACTGGGAACAGAGCATGATGTGGTGGCACAGATCTTTAATCCCAGCAGTTGAGATCTCATGCCTTTGCTATCAAGTGTTTGGGAAGCACACACACCTTTAACCCCAGCACTAGGAAAGAAAGATGGCAGGGCATAGAAAAGTACATAAGGCATGAGTAAACAGGAAGTCTCGCTCTGGAGGCTGAGGAGTTGGTAGTGTGAGGTTGGCTGTTGCTTGTTCTGTTTCTCTGATCTTTCAGATTTCACCCCAATATCTGACTCTGGGTTTTCTATTAATAAGACTGTTTAGCAATTCGTGTTATATCTGTTTTTTATTTTCAATTGTGTGCCTTTGTCGCAGGATGTGAGGGTGGTATGTGCATGTGCAGGTGTCTTTGGAGGTCAGAAGAAAGTGTCAGCTCTCCTGGAGCTGGTGATTTATGAGCTGCCTGACCTGGGTGCTGGGAACCAAACTTGGTTCTCAACAAGAGCAGTACATGCTCTCCACTGCTAAGCCATCTCTCAACCCACATAAACTAGGATTTAAAAAAAAAATCAAGGAGCATGGAGATTTTTCAACACTTGCTCCTTGATTTATTAATAAAGAGAGAACTGCACCAAAGGTGCATGCTTCAGTTAGAAATAATGAGAGAAAATTGTTCACAAGGTCTACTTGGTTAAGTGCAATTAAGCTAGCCTGTAATTTTTGTATTAGACTGCTGGTATTTGGAAACCAAGTATTTGGAGCTACTTATTAAACAAATTACCCAGATCAAGGAGTTTTCCATGATTGTAAACATAAGGAGGCAAAGATGTCTGTGAAGCCTTTGGTCTTCTAAAATATAAGCTAATTCAAGTCTGCAAGTCTCGAAGGAGCTGTTGCTCAGGCTGTTGTAATTCTGGGAGGGACTACCACAGGGCTTTTAGTCAGGACATGCTATTGCTCATGCCTCTTCTGAGTGGGTGACTACTAGATAGCATGAAAGTCCTCGAATATCAGTTTCTTCACATCTAGAGAGTCTGAGCTGGACGAAGACGTGTGGGGCCAGATGCGGGATAGAAGTGATGAGCAAAGCAAGAGAAGCTTCATGAGCTCGCAAATGACTAAACATTGTCTGTGAACTTCATTCAAATACACACTCTGATCCAGGAGGAACTACAGTGTGCTCTGCAATGTGATATCAGTGTTGTCAACCTTCATATCACACTGTGTGGTGAGGGCATCAACAGTAAAGAAAATGCCAGCCCATTCAATTAAAACAAACAAACAAACAAACAAACAAACAAACAAACAAAACCAAGACAAGTATTGGCTTCAGATAAGTTTTGTTCTTATTTTTTGTCCAAGTCAGCATTGTCAAGTTAACATAACTTAGACCTGCCTGGGGAAAAAGCAGTTTTCATTGGGTAATTGTCCTTATTTGGTTGGTCTGTGAGGGATTGTCTTGATTGCTAACTAATGCAGAGGGCCCAGCCCATTGGGAGCTTTACCATTCCCTAGGCAAGTGGTACTGGGCTATGTAAGGAAAGTAGCTGAGAAAGAGCTTGAATATGAGCCTGTGTGAGCTGGAGAGTGGGTCAGTTAACTCCTGCCCTGAGTTAACTCAATGATGGATGGTGACCTCAGAGTGTAAGTCAAAGCCAAATAATGCCCATGCAGTTGCTTGTGTTCCTACTGTTTTATCACAACAAGAGAATGGACATGAGAGCACTTCCCAGGAGGCGAGACTATACTGCCTCACTTTTGCATTTTCTTCTTATTGTTATTTAGTGTTGACATCCCCTCGAGGCTGGCTGTGCTTGGTGTGAAGACAGTCACCTGCCACTCCTCGGTCTTATTTCATACTTCCTTCCTTACATTCTTCCAGTACTACAATGGAAATTTCTTAGGATTTTATTCTGACTAGTGTGGATGAAAATAAGTGACTGGCTTAACAACAAAGGATCCAAACAAGTAGGTGAAGTTCCCACAACCATCAGGGAAAGTGGATGCTAGAACAGAGAGCCAAGAATACTCAAGGAGGAAGTAGGTAAAGTTCCCACAACCATTAGGGAAGATGGATGCTAGAATGATGACCCAAGGATGCCCAAGAAGGAAGATATCATCAAATCTACTTTATGAAATATGATGTACACATCTTTTCTGTTGTAAATTTCTTTGTTAATAAAGCAAGATAATGTTAATGTTTATGAAAACATTGGTCATAACTGGGTGCAGGCAGGTCTGGCATGTACGAAGCAACACATTATGAATGTGGTGTTAGACCCTGAAAATTCTAAGAAAACATTTTAACTTATTTGTTGTCAATGGTTTCAGATTATTCTCCAAATAAAATAATTTTATTAAAATTGAGTGTGGTGCAGAGAACACCTGAACTTGTATTTTATGTAAAAAATGAGGGTAGTCCTGTAGACTTGACCTTCACCGTTGGTGTTAAAAGTGTAACTCCGTAGGATTACCTCAACTCACTGCTCTATGGTTTAAAGGAAAAGGAAAGAAGGGTATGGGTGATGAGCCACAGACTCTTAAATGATGAGTTGAGCACTCAAAGTATAATTAATGTATAGGTTGGCAGCATCATCTTCACATAGGGGATTGTCAGTAATGCAGAATTGGGACCACATTGGTATCCATCTGCAGGTGGATAGCAGTTACAATAAGTAAGAACTGTCAATAAAATTTAGAGATGAATCCAGTTTTTAAGGAGTTAAGATGTTTAGATACATAGAAAAAGAATAAACTATAAACTAAATATAAAATCTCTTCATTATTGTTATCTTAAATGGCTAAAATGAAAAAGGGTATGGAAAGTATACAAAAGAATGTTGGGGAAATTTTGATTCCATACCAAGGTCAAGATCTTTCTTATTTGATCTAAAGCCATAGGGCTACTTCCTACCAAAGGAAAGTATTGGGCCATTAGATGGCACCTGTAGAATCAATTGTCAGTGGGAAGATCCCATGTTGGAAAGGGCAAAGTAAAAAAAAACAAAAACAAAAACAAAACCACAAATAACCTTGAAGAACCAGTGATGTACCATGAAGAAATCATTAATTGTCTTCATTGATATCTATATCACCAACCTCTGGAAGAATCTTTACTAAAATTGCTTGTGAGTGACCAACTTAGGAGATGAAGGTTTGTCTTTTGAATGGTGCAGAATGAAAGAGCTTGTGTATGTTCATGTAACACTCAAGTGATGACTGAACTTTTGAAGGCAAGTATGAATGATCCAGATACACAGTAGAGAATAGCTTTCCTAGGGACTGAATAAAAATCACTGAAATATTAGCTTTCTCTGAGAAGGGGGACTGTCTCTCTTATATGTCAAATAGAACATTTTAGGAAAAGCTGTGGTGCTGTGTGTACCTGGAAGGTGCAAGTTTAAGTTTGTCCTTACCACCTTATTTTCAATAACTTGACAAAGCTGAATATAAGCTCCAAAGTTGAGTATTTCTGTTCTGGAAAATGCTTGTCATATCATAAGATGATGAATGGAATGAGTGGTAAATGAGAGGTCAGAACTCTAATCATGCACAAGCATCTTTGAACTCTCATTTTTCAGATTGCATGTACTACACAGGTTATCTTTTGGGAAGTTTCTGGGAACTCTCCCAACTCTGCTGAGGACCATGTGGTGTACAAGCGCTAGCTGATGGATCACAGTGTACATAAAAGTTTGGATGATCGGATCTCTAGAAAGATTGCCTACTACTCTAATGGATAAAAGATAGTGGTAGTGTTCCTGATGCACCACAGCTCATTATGCATAAACACATACCATTCTTGTTCTGTGAATATAAAGTCCATCAAATAGAGTAGGAAAGGGCAATGGATTATTGATGCTATCAGGGCCATGGGTACCAGAAGACATTCCACTGAGAACAGCCCTTTACTTCAGTGAAGAAGGCTATGGGGGGCCTCAGACATGCCCAAATCATATTTTGTTTTGCTGTGACCACCACTTCAAACTGTGTGTGATGGATCCAGCATTTCTGATGTGAAAAATGTATCCTTACTGTATACAGGCTGTTGTACAATGACAATGTACATGCTGGGGAAATAACTTTGACTTACAAGATAGAAAAGGGGCTTAACAGAGAGAATTTCTGGTCTATGTCTCCTGAGCAAGCTAAGTTTATTTTCATGAGCAGTGATACTGGAAGGAAAACCACTTTAGAATGAGAAGATTGGAGGGAGCATTCTTATATACAGAAAGCAAAAGATGGAAGACAGGTGATAGGTGTTTTGGGAAATGGGTCAAGCAGACTCACTCAACAACCACTGCTGGACAATACTGTATGGTCTGGATGATCTGCAATAGTGAGTTTATTAAGGATACAGCAAGCCAAAATAACAGAAGAAGTAGAAAGTATCAAAAACATAGCAAAACCTTATCAAATCTGGCAGGAAACATCCAGCAGAAATGGACCAGGGAAGCCCCTTTGAGACAGCCTGTTGGAGTTCCCAGACAGAACAGAGTTCCCTATGGTGAGGCTTCTAAGCAAACAATTGGCAGTAGAAAGAGATAGCATCGAAGTGGGCTCTCACATCTAGCACAAAGCACCTGGGGAAGTTGAGGCGTTCAGTAGAGGTCCTATGGAGCTTTTTCTCCATCAGCGGACTTCTCATGGCTGAACTTGGAGCCTTTCCTTTCCATGGAAGACACTTTTATGTCATGGGATGAACAAAAGAATGGGAATGACTTACCTTCCAACTGTTCTCAGGGACACAATACAGTTGTCTCTCGAACTGTTTCATTGTTCACTCCTCTCTCTGTCACAGAGTGCAGGGAGGCATTCCCAGAAAAGAGGATTTGGTGGACACCTTGAGACAAACATGCTTGGGTCTGAAGTGGGGCCTACGGAGGGACAGGAAGCCTGCTTCTAGGGTCAGCTTGTCAATGAGCTCACATATCTCATGGCAATTATGAGTATAATGCACATTATGATCTAGTATTGGGGAAAGGCTGGATCCTAACCCAACATGTCCTCTTGAAGGTTTTAACAGAAGGAACTGAGTAACCACGGGAGAGTGGCTCTTCATTCTAGGTGTTGGGACCCAGAATGCACACTCATGAGAATCTTAAGGCTTTCCAGTCCATGGATATCCTGTAGGAAAACTTGTGATTTATGTCAATGTACCAAAACTTCCCTTGCTTCAAGAATAAGTCAAAATAAGATATTCTGCAATACTGTTTCCTGGTGGACATAGGAAACATTCTTAACTGCACCCATGTCCACTGTACAGGAGGAAGGGAAGTCTGGCTGTTTGACAGCACATTGTAGAAAATGGTCTTAGTGAACGCTTATGAAATGAGGTGGAGAGAGTGGCTTTGCCCCCACTGGGCTTCCTACTTGGATCCTAGAATCAACTATGGTCAACGGTAATGCCAATTGTCCATAATAAGCCTACCTTATGGGTAAGGGTTAATTATGTTTTGAAGGACAGCAGATATTGCTGTAGTTTTATGGATTTGTTCTGTAATGGAACAGAGTCATTCCATGGCCATAATATGGTATAACATGCTGATCCCATTCCAATATTTAAGTAGGTCTTATGATAACATTGGTATTGATAATCAAATGTATTAGAAATGGAGTTGAAGTCTCCTTAGAATAACTAACTATGTGATCAGACCACATGATGGAGGTTTTGAGCCACATGGATTCTGCTTTTCCCCTGGAAGGATGGATATCTAAGGTCAGCCACATGTGCAGTAAACCATGTCCCCACAATAAAACCCCAGGACACCAGGACTCAAAGGGACATCCAGACTGGCAGTACCCCTTGCACTCTCTGATGTTACTGTCAAGAAAGTTAATACTGTTTACCAGTCTGTAAAGAGGAGACTTGGCAGCCCTGTTTCTGGAAACCCAGAGCACTCTACTTTACCCTATAATAAACCAGTCATGACTGTAGCCACTTTCAGGGAGTTCTAGTGAATTAGTAGAACTGAGAACGACCTTGGGAAACCTTGAAGCCTGCAGTTAGTATGAGAAGTGAGATGGTGTGGTGTGGTGTGGTGTGGTGTGGTGTGGTGTGTGTGTGTGTGTGTGTGTGTGTGTGTGTAGTGGTCCTTACCTGTGATTCTACAGGTTCATTTTTTGATTGCATTTGGATAATTTTTTTCTCCCTAAACCACACTAAACATCCTTTTGATGGTTCCTTAAATGCTATTCCAACTGCATCATATTCTCAGTAAAACACCCTTAAGATCTTAATACAGATATATGCATGAAATAAAAAGTGACTTTAAGTGTACAGTAACCAATTTGCTTCCCATTAATAATTCAGCTATTTTTATTTGTTTCTAAACAAAAAGCAAAGAAGATCCATTCCACAGAGCAATATGCAATTTTTATTAAGTCCCAAGAAAATCTCTTAAGGATTTTGGATTATGAAAGTCACCCAAATTCACATCTTTTTTTTTTCCTGCCAATTTTCTCCTTTAATTTTTTTTTCACTAAACTCAAGCTAGATGAAGTCAGGAGATGCTTCTCGCCCCTGTGGAGCAGAAGCAGGTGACATCATTTGGTACCCTTCAACACTATTTCCATCAGCCACTCTTTCTGTGGCTGTCACATGAACCTGATGAGAGCAGCTCGTGGGAAGGAGGATATTTTTGACTCACAGTGTCATGGGGTAAAGATATGGTGGAGGTCACAGTTACGGGAGCAGGTCCTGGAGGATCATGAGGCTACTTGTTCACATCTTGGTAGACTGGGGAGTGGGAAGCCCAGGGCTGGAAGTGTTGCTGGACTATAGCTCTCAAGCCCTGCCCTCTAACTGAGCCACTTTGCCTAGATAGGTCCCACCTCCTCCTGAAGGTCTCACAAAAAACAATGCTAGCAGCTGTGCACGCATGTGCACACCAGGGAATGTTATCATTAGAGGATAGTCTGAGGTGTTGGCCCCTGCCTCCTACCTTGCTCACTGAAGTGTAAGCCAGACTACCTGGATTGTGAGCCCCTCATGTCATTTGGAAGTCTGAGGGTTACAGACGCACTTCTAGGTCTTCCTGGGTGTGTGGCAAACATTTTACCCACTGAGCCATTTTCCCACCCCGTAATGTAACACTAGTTTTTTCATAGGAAACCACACGCACTCCTAACTGCAGTACTATTTATTCCAGTCTATCTGTTTGGAATAAGTACTGTCAAGTGACAAGCAAAGAAGATGGCAAGGGCACTGCTCTAATGATTGACAGGGACTCCACACATCACTCATTTCAGTCTTCATTCTGGAGAACAGTGGTAATTGGTGATTCGCTGGGCACCAATAAATATTCTTGGTCCTCATTTTGCAACTGCCCCCTAAAATCAAACTATAATAAAAACTAAACCAAGACAGAAACAGGGCAATCATAAAGTGATGATTCAGAATCATGGAGAAAACCACAAAGGGATTAGGTTCTGATGAATTAATTGCCCAGGCATCATTATCTGTCTTTGCATTTTCCTGCCTTTCCTGGTAGATCGAGCTGTGGACACTGAGCTCACAGGCTGGTGGAGTATCTGGCTTTTGCAGCAAGTTGCAGGCATTGGGGTATAGTTTTGTCTCCTTCCAAGTCTCTTAACCTCGGATGCCTAGTTCAGGAAACTCCGGTTCTACAACTGACTAACCAGAGAAAGAAGGTGAAACCTCCTAGTGGCCAGCAGAGTGAGGAAAAATACAGATACACACACACACTCACACACACACACTTATAAAGATAATTCATGAAATTCTCTTAAATTCCCAAGGTCACCACACATGATTTAATGAGCCTTAGATGTTTGACAGACAAATTTGAACATTGACATGTCAAAAGGCAGTGTTTACAAACGCAGTGATCCCCATTTTAATTAATCTTATGTGTGATTACATGAAAATAATCTGAAGATTAATTGTATGATAAAATATTTTCAAAATGTAAAATACAGTATAGATTTTGATGCTTCTGATCACAGAGCAAATAAAGTTTTTTATACACTTTTTCAAAACACTCCCCCAACTGAGTATGGTGGCACATGCCTTTGATACCAGCACCTGGGACAGAGAGGCAGGTGGATCTTTGTGAGTTTGAGGCCAGCCTGGAGTACAGAGTGAGTTCCAGGACAACCAAGGCTATTTAGAAAGATCCTGTCTCAAAAATAAGAAAAAAAGAAACAATCTCCCCCTCCAAATGAAATTTAGTCTGACCTCTTTTTTGTGTCTGATGGTTTTCCTTAGACGTCTGTTTGTAAACAGTCATGATGCAGTTGCTATGACTTAGCTATTGTCTCAGGCAAGCATTCACTCCAGAAGGGGCCTGTGACAGTTCAGATCCTCACATTTTATGGCTGTGTTGCTCAGACTTTGTTTACATGTCTGTTGATATTCCAATGGCATGGATACATTCATCTTGGCACCTTCTCTACTATCTCTCTAAGAATGAATTTATGCAAAATACCAATGCTAGGGCTTCCGAGATGCTCAGTGGTTAGGAGCACACATGGTCTTGTAGAAGATCCCAGTTTAGTACCCAGCACCTATGTCAGGTAGTTTACCTGCATCTACCTGTAAGTCAAGTTCAGAGTCTCTGCAGGTAGGTATCTGTACTCAAACACACATAACCCCACCCAGACAAGCACCGACGATTAAAAATAAAATCTTTTAAAGGATATCAATGCTAGTGAGATTCTGAAATCTCACAATTGGGCTGGAATATAAATAAGTTAGTTGTTCCAATGAGCTAAATTTTACATGAATTTTTTTTGTGTTCAAAAACTTTTTTTTAAGGTTTATTTTATGTGTTTGAATGTTTTGTCAGCACGTGGGGTTGTGAAGCACTTGTGAGCCTGTTGCTCAAGAAGGGGCATCAGATCCTCTGGAAGTAGAGTTACAGATGATTGTGAGCCCCCATGTGGGTACTGAGAACTGCACCCAGGGCCCCAGAGAGAGCAAGCACACTAACCTACTAAGCTATCTGTCTAGCTCCAAGCCTTTTGTGTTTATGATAATCATCATAATGAAGACAACACTTGGGGCATGGTGGCTCATACATGTACTCACTTGTACAGCTAGCACCTGGGAGGCAGAGGGCCTCTGGAACTATGGTAATCCTGGAGTCAGGACATCTAAATCCTTCCTCTAGTTAATTAAAAATAAAGCAAAGACAAATATCAGCAATGATAATAAAAGGAAAAAAACAGAGCACTTAAGGATTCCAAAGCTTGTCATATAGTTTATAGGATGTCTTGGGCCCATCTTGAAAATGTTTGTTTACAGACGCACACATGTACACTTTGATCTAACAACATTTGCTCTTGTACTTCCAATCATGAGGAAACTGAGATAATTCACTAAGATTTAAAGTGTGGTGTATGAAAATATTTTGCATGGAATGTGTTTTATTGATTGATTGATTTTTTTTGTTTTGTTTTTCGAGACAGGGCTTCTCTGTGTAGTTTTGGTGCCTGTCCTGGATCTCGCTCTGTAGACCAGGCTGGCCTAGAACTCACAGACATCTGCCTAGCTCTGCCTCCTGAGTTCTGGGATTAAAGGCGTGCGCCACCACAGTCTGGCATGTGTCCCATTTTCTTCACTTTCTCTTTTCTCAGACACTAGGTAACACACACAGAGTCTTGTTGATATATGTTCCTCTTAAAGTTTTGTTGATGTGGTCTTTTTATTAGTATCTTAATTTGTTTATTGAAAGACAGATTCTCATAATATAGACTCAGCTAGCCTCAAAGTTGGGGCGATCCTTCACCTTGACAGTGAATCTCTGCTTAAGTCCCTGACGTACTGTGTTGTGGATTTCATCACAGTAGCCCTAGGAGTGTATATGGTCATCATTTGGGCAGAAGGACATAGCACATGCCTCTTTGCACAGCAAAGGCACAGAGCCACCTGTGGGTCTGAAAGATGGTGAGAAACTCGGGAAACCATCTAAAGAGAGTTTGCATCCTTCCAGATATTCTGTGTCCATTTGACCTTTGACTCTTCAAAAGAGCCCCAATAGTGATGTGTGCTTTGTCTGTCCTGAATCTTGGGTCCCAGAGATTTTCTTTGATTTAGCAAAATAAAACACATAAGGACATTTTGTGCACTTGAGCATTGCATTAGAAACCCACATTGGTTGAACATGTTTTTGTTGTTACAAAGTTTACAAAAAGGGGTCCAGTAGTGCATGCCCATCCTACCAGTGTTTGGGGAGCAGAGGCAGGATGGTTGTGAGTTTGGCTGGCATGTGTTGCATAGTGAGATGCTATCTCAACATCTGTCCTCCAATACAAAGCAAAAATAAAATAAAGTCCCAAACAGGAAGGGGAGAGAGAGCAAAAGGAGAGAATATGGATGTAACTACTGTATGATGTACACATGTGTGGAAATAACACAGCAAGTTCTAGTCATTGGTATAAAAAAATATGCATCAGTCATTTTAAAGTTTAAAAAAAACAAAATAAACCAGAAAATGGAGAAAAGTATTGAAAACTTGTCTGTAAACCTATCTCATTTGGAAAGAACCATTTTGTTTAGCATTTTCTGTGGTCATATTATGTGTATGTAATAAACACGCATTCATATGCATGAGATTATAGTCTAATTCCCATTCTATTTCCTGTTTTTAATATTTCCACTGTTTTTAGTGTTTTCCTGTGTGATGCAACATAGCTCTTCACAAAAATCATTTGAAAGGTGCATGACCTTTGATGAGAACCCCTTAGCTGATGTCCTTCGTCTAGGGGAGCCTGCTTGCTTCCAGCCTTTTGCTCTGTTAAACACTGTAATGATCACCCTCACATAAAGCTGGGTTCCCATCTCCTTCCTGAAGTTTGGTCAGGAGCTGTCCTGGCTCTTGTTTCTAGTCCAGTATTTCATTTTGTCTTTAGGAAGTTCTATTTTCTGAGGCCCACTCCAAATCCAAAAATACAAGGACCATTTGTTCTACACTACATTTTCTTTCTTTTTTTTTTTTCCAGATTTTTTTTTTATTATGTGTTTTAATTTTATACATCCGCTATGGGTTCCCCTGTCCTCCCCCTTCCCGCCCCCACACCCACCTTCCCCCCAACTCATCCCCTCCATTCCCATGTCCTCCAGGACCAAGACACACCCTTGGGGACTCATTTAAACCTGGTGGATTCAGTACAGGCAGGTCCAGTCCCCTCCTTCCAGGCTGAGCATGTGTCCCTGTGTAAGCCCAAGGTTCCAAACAGCCAGCTCATGCACTAAGGACAGGTCCTGGTCCCACAGCCTGGGAGCCTCCCAAACAGATCAAGCTATTCAATTGTCTCACTTATCCAGAGGGCCTGATCCAGTTGGGGGCTCCACAGCTGTTGGTTCATAATTCATGTGCTTCATTTCGATTGGCTATTTGTCCCTGTGCTTTTTGCAATCTTAGATTCAACAATTCATGCTCTTGCAGTCCCTCCTCCTTCTCCACAGTTGGACACCTGGAGCTCCACCTGGGGCCTGGCCGAGGATCTCTGCATCCACTTCCATCAGTTATTGGATGAGAGTTCCAAGACGACTGCTAGGGTGTTTGGTCATCTGATCACCAACTAGGTCAGATCAGGCCCTCCCTCAACCACTGCCAGCAGTCTACAGAGGATATATCATTGTGGATTTCTGGGGACCTCTCCAGCACTCTGCCTATTCCTGTTCTCATGTGGTCTTCATTTATCATGGTCTGTTATTCCTTGTTCTCCCTTTCTGTTCTTGATCCAGCTGGGATCTCCTGCTCCCCTAAGCTTTCTTTCCCTCAAATCTTGCCCTTCATTACTCCCACTGTCGTCTAGGTTGTTCATGTAGATCTCATCCATTTCTCTGTCATTGGGTGATCCCTGGGTCTTTCCTAGGGTCCCGTTTTCTAGGTAGCCTCCCTGGAGTTGTGTAGCAGTCAGTCATCTTTGTTTTACATCTAGTATCCTCCTATGAGTGAGTACGTACCATGTTTGTCCTTCTGAGTCTGGGTTACCTCACTCAGGATGATTTTTTCTAGATCCATCCATTTGCCTGCAAACCTCATGATGTCATTGTTTTTCTCTGCTGAGCAGTACTCCATTGTGTATATGTACCATATTTTCTTTATCCATTCTTCAGTTGAAGGGCATCTAGGTTGTTTCCAGGTTCTGGCTATTACAAACAATGCTGATATGAACATAGCTGAGCAAATGCTCTTGTGGTATGATTGAGCATTCCTTGGGTATATGCCCAAGAGTGCTACAACTGGGTCTTGGGGGAGATGGATTCCTAATTTTCTAAGGAAGCGCCATATTGATTTCCAAAGTGGCTGTACAAGTTTGCATTCCCACCAGCAGTGGAGGAGAGTTCCCCTTGCTCCACATCCTCTCCAGCATAAGCTGTCTTCTGTGTTTTTGGTCTTAGCCACTCTGACAGATGTAAGGTGGTATCTCAGAGTCATTTTGATTTGCATTTCTCGGATAATTAGGGATGTCGAGGAATTCCTTAAATGTCTTTCAGCCATTTGAACTTCCTCTGTGGAGAATTCTCTGTTTAGTTCTATAGCCCGTTTCTGAATTGGACTGTTGGGCATTTTGATGTCTAATTTCTTGAGTTCTTTACATATTCTGGATATCAGCCCTCTGTCAGATGTGGGGTTGGTGAAGACCTTTTCCCATTCTGTAGGCTGTCGCTTTGTCTTGTTGACCGTGTCCTTTGCTCTACAAAAGCTTCTCAGTTCTATGCACCAGTTATCCCCCTCAGGCCCTCACTTGGAGACTATTGGGAAATGTCTCTGCAACTAGTTAGCAAGAATAGAAAAACTCCCAATCAGTAATTTAAATTAGTTCCCTTAGAAGCAGCCAACAGATTCTCCAAAAATTCATCCAAAATGAGGGTCGTGTCAGCAATTCAGTTTGATGTTATTTTCACATCTGGTCATACATTTCACATCTTGGTACATTGACAGGGCCTCAAAAGTTGTATAGAGTCAGACACTAGGACCCTGGGAAGGCAGTAGAGAGGCACTTAGCCATCAGTTAGCTGGTCATGGCTTTTCACTTTGCTGGAGGGTGTGTAGTTTGCTTATTTGGAACCCTCAAATATCCAAAGCATCACAGGCTTCCTCCCCATAACCAGAATGTATACACCTACCCCAAAATGCTACCCGTCTTCCATCTTAAGTGCTTGATTTATGGTTTCCTAGCAGTATAAATTCCATTTCCAAGGGAACATGATCTCAGTGGCTCATGGCCCAGAAGTCTCCCTTGCTCCTTTGTGGCTGCTTTACTGACTGCTGTTTAAGGAGGAAGCGCTAGTTCATCCTTGTCCTGTTCAGCCTGCCTCTGTGGCAGCCAGCTCTCCAGACTGAGTGAAACAGGGCTTTTTCCTCATGGCTGGTGAAAAATAACAAGGCCTTTTGGTGTGAGGGATCTGGGTGAGGGTGATTCTTTTTGAAGCTTTCACAGAGCCAGCAAGAATTTCACGCCATTTTGAGTGCTTTGGGTAAAGAATGTAACAGCTGGTGGGGGTGTAAATTAGAGCCAATTATAATTTGATTGACCTGCCTTGACAATAAAACTGTCTTCCCTAATTTAAAATGCCTAGCAGGAACCTTTCCACCCCGGTAAGGTGGTGATTTCAAAGGAAGAAGGGTTCAAACTAGGCAATTCTTTAACAATGCTGACAGTAATAAAGATTTATTCATATAGTGCTTTTTTTCCCTGTTAGACTTAAATAACCACGTTCTAAGTGAGGAATAGTGGCGTGTACAGAAATGAAAAGTCAGGGCTTCATAGAAATGTGTCTCTAGAATGACGGCTACAGGTGAGAAAATACAGGAATGTTCTGGGAGGTTCTGAAGGAAGGGGAAAGTATCCAAGTCCCAACCTGGAATGTGAGTTGTCATAATATTTTCTCATAGTTTAATTATTTTATGTTACAATACAAAAGGAGGGTTTTATTTAGGCAGATCACACATGTGTGTCATGGTACCTTGCTTATACCCTGTGCTCCCTTCTCTCCTTCTCCCAGCACCCTTATTATTCCAATTGTATTATTATTTAAAGTAAATAAAGAACTTTAAAAGCTGTTATTTGAAATGGGATTAAATGGCATGAGAAAAGAACACATTTTATTCTTGTTCCTGACCTTGGAAGCTAGTGTATCCTCTTCCCCTATAAACAGTATGGAGAAGTTGTACAGCTCTGGGTCTGCCCATTCCCTACGTCTTATTCACAATAGTTCAGCTTAATAAAACCCATCAGGAAAGGAGCTGTGGGTCTCTGCTTCCAATTTCATCTTGAATAAAACCTCAGGGTCATTTACATTGGCCTTAATTCTGGTGAAGGTGAGCTGTTGGTCTTGCAAGGTGATTCTTGGAGTTGTAGCCAAGAAGGGACTGAACAGATTGACTCTCTCAACTCAGCTCTGCCAGTTGATCTGGGCACATGGTCCTCTCTGAGTCTCAGGCTCAATACCTGAGCAATAGAAACAGTAACAACCTAATGGGGGTCGTGGTATTTACTGACACCAGGAACAAAATAGCTTGATCAGAGTCTGGCTTGGACTCTGAGTCTTGGATTGTCTCTGAGAAAATGGCCCTATTTCCCTTTCTTTCTAGGTCTTCTTCCCCTGGGGTTGACTGACTTTCCTTTCCTTTTCTCTCCCACAGAACATTCTGTGATGACCTAGGCTGAGATGTGGAGCAGAAAAGGTGGTGGAGGAATGCTGTGTCCCTCTCCTTTAAATGGCACCATACCCTCCATTATCACAGAGTTCCTTTACAGGAACTTTACATTAGTGATGCGTAAGTTTAACTAACTTTGATCATGGTAGGTTGTTAAAATGGTTCTGTTTTGTTATTATTTGGTGCTGTTAATTTCTTATTGTGCTTAATTTGTAAGTTAGATTCTGTCATTGGTATGTACTTATGGGGGAAAACCTATGGCCTCTCTGTGGTTTCAGGCAGCTACTGAGGGTCTTGTGTGTCCTGGTGGATAAAGGGAGTGCTGTACTTGGGCTAGGCTTCAGAAGTCACTGGCAAGGCTCTTCCTCTTGATCTGTTCTATAACCCTAATATTAGTTGGACATATTTTATGTTAAACACACATTTAAAAATCATATGGTAAAAGTAAGCAAAAAAATTAAGATGATAGCTATAACAAAGGCTATGAATTTTATTTCATAAACAAGACATGAAAACTCCAGAATTTATACACACTGTATAGGCTTGGATAGAACCAGTCTCACAGCCTCATATATCATGACAAGTTCCAACATGAAAACAGTAGTCCTGAGTCTTAGATGATCAATTCACTACTCAGTGGTACAAATGGTATAGAGCATGGATCTGAGCCTTGTGCTAATAGCTACAAATCATTAGACATCATCTACTTAAGGAGCAGAAGAAATTGTATGGATTTTTATGACAATGACATTGCTCCTCTGCTGAAATCAATTCTGAATGAGGGTCAGGGTTTCGGAAAGTCCAGCCTTCATATATAATGAGAACATCTCTATTATTATTAATGTGATTTCTTTTACTGCTTAAAAAAATGGCAGCTGATAAATATCTGGCTGTTTGCATCCTTGTACACAACCTTGAAACTGAAATTCCTTGTGGCCAGCACATCTGCTTTTTAAGAAACTTATCTATGGGAACAGTAAACAGTGAACAAGGACCCCTGCAACCAAGCTCTGGAGTTCAGCCAATCCTCAAGCAATGGAATGATGATTTCTGCAACCAGGCTTGACTGGGTTGGACTTGCGAAGCTGATGGAGGGGGCAGGGTGTGCAGGCAGCTGCTGCCTGGTGGACTGAAACAGGGCATCCACAAGGTGGGCAGCCAGATGCCATAATGACCCACTGAAGAATAACCACATGCAATACAACAGAGCTGTGAAGTGTGGGGGAATAATGGCAGCAGATGGACAAAAACCTGGCCCACAGCAAGCAGGGAGAGGGAACTCATTTATAGCACAAAGCCCTGCATGAATTGAGAAGAGACAGGGTTTCAGGCCCATCCCAGGCCTGCAGAGAGCAGCAGGCCCTGTAAGCAGCCTGCATCCTTTCCCTGTATTTACTGACTGCTTCCTCTGCATAACCATCTTGGGTAGATGCTGCTCTGCACAGGGTGAAGCCAGGCTTGACCTCCAGGATCTGGGAATTAGTGATATTCCCTGGATTTCTGCTTGGGACCAGTCGGGGAGTTATGCTGCAGTTCCCAACATCACTGGCATTGACGAGTCTTTAAAAATCGGCTTTTCTTTCCCTAGCCTTTGAATGGCGTGACTTGAAAACGATAGGGAATGGAGCTTTGGAAGAGCAGAAAGTTGCAGGCCAGATCTGATGAGCAGTGTGTCCTGCAACTGTGCTCCAGGATTGCTCAGAGCTGTCCACAGAGTGGGGACACTTTCCCTAGTTTGCAACTGCAAAGTACAAGGCCATCTCTCCAAAAATGTAGTGCCTGAGGGATATTTAGTCCTTCCCTGAATTCTTTTTTAATTAATTATTTAACAACCTGACTGCAGTCTCCTCTTCTTCCTGTCCCCCACCTCCCCTCTGCCTCCTCCAGTCCACTTCTCTGTTTCTGTTCAGGAAAGGGCAGGCCATCCACAGGCATCAACAAAGCATGGCATATCAAGTTGCAGTAAGACTAAGCTCCTCCCCTGGATTAAAGCTGGGTAAGGCGATCAGTGTGAGGAATAGGTTTCCAAAAGCTAGTCAAAGCATTAGAGACAGCCCCTGCTCCCACTGTTGGGAGCCCCACAGGCAGACCAAGCTACACAATTGTCACACATAAGTAGGGGGCCTAGGTTCTTGGTTCTGACTCCTTGAGGTCCTTTGAGCCCATGTTAGTTGTTTCTGTGGGTTTTCTTGTGATTTCTTTGACCCTCTGGCTCCCACAATTCTTCTTCTCTCTCTTCAGCAGGGTTCCCTGAGCTCAGCCTAACGTTTGGGTGTGGGTCTCTTCATCTGTTTCCATCAGTTACTGGATGAAGGCTCTCTGATGGATGGCAATTGGGGTGGTGCTAGTCTACTCACAGAAGATGCTCAGCTCTGGCTACATATCCACCATTCCCCAGAGGCTTAGCTTGGTCACCCTTGTAGATTCCTGAGAGTTTCTCTTGCATCATGTTTCTATCTGATCCCCAAATGTCCCCTACCCCTTTTTAGCCATTTCTTTCAGTACTTTGTCCTTCCGTCCATCCCCAACCGGATCTCTCATGCTTCTATCCCCACCTACCCCGTGTCCACCCACGAGATCTCTTCTACTTCCCCTTCCGAGGGAGATCCATTCATCCCCCTTGGGCCCTCCTTGTTACCTAGTCTTTCTGGGTCTTCCTTTGATTGTTGATTGATGGTTGTCCTTTGATTTACAGCTTTATTCACTTTTAAGTGAGTACATACCCCGTTTATCTTTCTCATTCTGGGTTACCTCACTCAGGTAACCAGAGAAGAAGTGACATGATAGTATACATAGGTGACAGCAAATTCTACCAGGGAGCTCCTACAGCTGATAAACACCTCAAGTCCAAGTAAGTCAAAGAGAAAGTGGGGAATAGCCTTGAACTCATTGGCACAGAAGACCAATAGCACAGACAGTGAGATTGACAAATAATAAATGGGACCACATGAAACTGAAGAGCTTCTGTAAGCAAAGGACACTGTTATCAGGACAAAATGGCAGCCTATAGAATGAGAAGAGACTTACCCTGAATTCTAACCTGAAATAAATTTGTAAAAGAGACATCACATTTCTGTATTCAAAGTACAAACCCAGTCAATAGGGCCATGATTCTCTCTCTCTCTCTCTCTCTCTCTCTCTCTCTCTCTCTCTCTCTCTCTCACACACACACACACACACACACACACACACACACACATCTTCAAAATCATTTGCTTCTTGAGTGAACACTCACTGTCGTCATCATCATCGTCACCACTGTTTTTGTTTCAATTAAAAACTAAACTGAAGGTGCTGGAGATGGCTCAGTAGTTGAGACTACTTCTTGAGGAGGACCCATGTTCAGTTCCCAGCCCCCACATGGTAGTTCACAATTTCCTGGAACCCCACCCAGCACAAAGGGCTCCAACCTCCAACCTCTTCTTCTTGACTCTGAGGGCACCAGTTATACAGTCACTTATACACATGTGTCTGTTCTCAAACACATAAAATGAAAGGAAATACATGTTAAAAGAGAAACCCATTCCTAACAGTAGAACTCTTTTTATAACCTAAACACAGGTTTTCCTTTGTATTTCCAAGGGGCCTTCAAAAGAAGGGAATTGAAGTGCAGCATCAGGCATTTGAAGATGCAGTTATCATGGATTCTGGAATGGTCTGTAAAGGAATGAGTAGCTGAGCTGTGGAATTGCCCCCTCCTTCCCTCACTTCCTGTCTTGTTGTTTTGCACACTATAACAGGCTGGAGGGGCTCCTTGGCTCGCAGGCCATGGACAGAGCCTGTTACCACCAGAGGGATGACGGAAAGAGCTGCACGGTCCCTGTTGTTGATTGACAGAGTTGTGCCTACACTAGCACCTCCGTACCAGGTCCCATCATCCCCGGCAAATACAGACGACTCAGCTACAAGGAAATGCTACAATATTATGGCTCATAGCTTCATTGTCAGAATTGAGCCGCATAATGGGGTATGCCAAATTTCTTTATCATAGACAAAAAGAGAGGCAAAAAAGATTATTTGACCCTTATCCTGAGAATAAGTTTGCTGATAGAAAGTGTTGGAGATAGAACACTGGGTGATGGAGGTAAGTCTTTGGAAGGTCCTCTTATGTGATTGTGATGAGTGCTGTGCATTGTGTGGAAAGCTTCTGAAACAACCTAGAAAGCACACGTTGGCCAAACTGTGGATGCTCTTAAATGGGAGTGTGGCAATGACAGTAGTGTGTCACGACCATTAGAGCATCACTGTGGTGAAGTGTGCTGAGATAGGATAGGTGGTCATATAGGGAGAAGTATGTGCATATAGCCACATATAACCATGCATATGCACATATCCTTTATCTGTACATATTTATGTCTATCTAGATCTATGACTATGATTAAAACTATACTTATATACCCTTACTTGTTCAACATTACAATGGAGAAATTTAGGGTGTTAGAGAGAATCTATAAAACTTTCTATTGCTTTCATTTCTTTGGATGGGAACTGCAAAGCTCAAGACTGTGTGCCTTCATTTAAGTGTTATAGCTTTAGTAATGAATGGTGGCCAGCAGATTCTGCAAAGAGTGTTCACAATGAGAATAGCATGAACCATCATGGATTATTGAAGACAATAATCTTAATGTGCCAGTACACAATTAACTGGCAGGTTTGCAGAGCAAGTTTTTCCTGCAGAAAAGCAAAAGATGAATAGTCCTTGCTGTGGGAGGGAGCACAGAAATTTCCCACATTTCCTAACTTTTCGATAGCCATGCTCTGAGCTAATTTCTTTCCATCCTTAGAAAAAGTTGCAGAATATCATCTTTATTTGAAAATTAATTTTGGCCTCTGTGCTGGTAGATTTTTGTCAGCTTGACACCAACTTACATGTATCTGGCAAGTGGGAATCTTGAGACAATGCCTCCATAAGATTAACCCATAGGTAGTAAGTCCATAAGGAATTTTCATGACTGATGATTGATGGGAAGGACACAGTCCATTGTGTGAGGTACCACTCCTGGGCAAGTGGCACCAGGTAAGAGGAGAGAGCAGGCTGAGCAAGCCAGTGAGCAGCACCCCTGCATGGCTTCTGCCTCATGGCTTCTGCTCAGTTCCTATCTTCAGTTTCTACCCTACTTCCCTTGGTGATGGAGCATGACCTGGGAGTTGTGAGATGAAATAAACCCTTTTCTCCCCAGGTTTTTAGTCATGATATTTTATCATAACAACAGAAAGTCTAAGACAGTCGCCTAGTATAAAGTATATGCCCGTGATAGAAGTTCAGCATATAGCGCTTGAAGTAGCACATTTCTCTGAGAAATAAAATGCTTATTCTCCACCCACCCCTCTCTCTCTCTCTCTCTCTCTCTCTCTCTGTCTCTCTCTCTCTCTCTCTCTCTCTCTCTGTCTCTCTCTCTCTCTCGTGATTCAGAGTTTTGCTATTTATTCCTAGTTGACATAGTTGACATAGTAATTTCTTTATATCCCAGGCTGGCATTGAATCTTGGCCATCCTCTTGACACCAACTTAGTCTCTGAAGTGCCAGGATGACAGGTGAGAACCACTATGTCCAGCTCACTCCCCTTATTCCATTCATTCTGTTATCTACATCTTCATTAACCACTTATCCAGTATGTATTATATTTCAAATATCACATTCAACAGCCGTGAGAAATAGATACACAAAGAATCTCTATCCTCTGATCCTACATACCTTTTTATCTATTTATGTGTCCTGTCACAGTACAGCATAGAATGAGCAAGGGCTTATGGCCCTCCGTAGTTTCTGATCATAGGAGGATGCAGTCCAGTCTTTAGCTACTCATTGCGATATTAATTATAGGTTTTCTGTGCTGCCTTTTACCAAGTTGAAGGGTAGTCATTAATTCCTAAAATTTTCACAACTTAAATCATGATGATCTCATCATATGATTTTTCTGTATCATTTGTTGTATTGATAAGATATTTTGCATTAATTTTAGAAGGTCAAAACCTTGCAATATATTTGGCTAATGCATATAATTTTTTCAATACACATCTAGATTTCTTAAGAAATTTTCCATTTCTATCCATAAAGGCTACTGGTCCCTAATGTTTTTATTGTAGTACTTTTGCCTGGCTTCAGTAGATAATATTTCATCTAGAATGTTTTCCAGGTGTCCTGTGGTTACTGTTTTCTGCAAAGGTCTTTGTAGGATGGGAATTATTTCTTTTTTAAATGTTTTACAGGATTCAGCAAATTGTGCTTAGACTCTGTGAAGAAATTTTGCATTAGTAATTTACTTTCCTTGCTTCCTATGGCTATATTGAATATTTTAATTAATAATTTAATTAATTAATTAGGTTTTTCAAGACGGTTTCTCTGTGTAGCTTTGCACCTTTCCTGGAGCTCGATTTGGAGACCAGGCTGGCCTCAAACTCTGCCTCCCAAGTGCTGGGATTAAAGGCATGTGTCACCAATATTTTAATTTATTTTTGTCTGGTAATTTGTGTCTTTCTAGGAATTTGTCTGTTTCATCTAAGTGTTAAATTAATTCCCATGAAGTGATTCATACTCTCATAAGCCTTTTATATTTTTGAAAAGTTATTTATTTATTTAATGTGTGTATGTGTGTGCCTGAGTCTGAATGCCATTGTGTGCAGGTGCCCACAGGGGACAGAAGAGAATGCTAGAACTTGAGTTACAGGCAGTGGTGAGCCACCTGCTGTGGGTCTCAGAAAATGAACCTGGGTCCTAGGGAAGAGCAGCAAATACCTTTACCAGCTGGGCCCTCTCTCCAGCCCCTTTTGATTTTTATGGAATCCACAGCCATGCCTTTTTTTTCATTCTCATTTTTGGTGAAGTTTTTCTTCTCTCTTTGTTTCTCGGTCAGTTTAGCTAAAGGGGCTTCAACTGCTGACTGTATGAAGGAGCTAACTCTGTTGCATTGGCTTTCTTATATTGCCTTTAATTTTATCTACTTCATTCTTATACGCTCTAAATCTTTTCCTTTTATTAATTGCTGTTGATTTGTTACCTCAGTTGACTCAAGATGGAAGCTTACATTACTAAATTGAGTTCCCCCTTTTCTATTGTAAATGTGAAAGTGTGTAAAGGCTACAAATTTCTCCTCAAGAGTTGTTTTAGCTGAAAGACATAATATTACTATATAGTTTACTTGAGTCCTCCCAACATTACTTTGTTTAAGGGGTATGATTTTTCCATATATATGAACCCAAAGTTTTTGTCTTAATGAGTAGGCATTTTATTCAGTGTGATTATTTCTGTGTAGTGATTGGTACATTGGATAGATGATAATTGTAATTATTGCTATCACTGAACTTACACTTACATTTTTGCACTTTCCCTTATAATATTCTTGTCCTAATTCTCATTCTTCTGTCACTGTTTTTGCTACAGAAATATGTATATATAAGACATATTATATAGAGATATTGGTGTACCCTTTGAAGTTGTGGGTCTTTGTTTTCTTTCTGAACAGTGGTTTTTACTAGAGACAGGATTTCCCAGTAGGGTTTTTCCTCACCTGTGAGCGCTTTGCACATGCCCCCGGCCTCGCTTTGGGGTTACATTGTCTCTAAGGAGCTCTATCAGTTGCTTTTTTATCGCTGTGACAAGGCACCATAGCCGAGACAACCTACAGGAGGAAGAGTTTCTTTGGCTTACTGTCCCAAAGGCCACACAGTCCATGACTGCGACGAGGAGGCAGCAGGCAGCCGCGGCCACATCATGACCCACAAACAGGAAGCAAAGAGAGCAAACCCAAAAAACTCTCAAAACTTGTTCCTGCTTACATCCTTCCTTCAGCAAGGCCACACCTCCCCAGCATCGCCAGGCAGTGCTACAAACTGGGGACCAGGGATTCAAACACCCGAGAATGGGGGAGGGGCCACCGGGAAGGGGGGGAAACGCCGACGGGGGGGGGGGGGGCACAGAGATTAGGTGGCACGGAGAATGGTGTGGCGCCTCATCCAAAGCACCACAGGCATCTCCTCTTCATCACCACAGCTTTCTCTTTTGCACATGAGATCATCTCCTCCTGCCTGCCCTGAGGTTTCCAGCAGTTTTGAATCAACGCGCTTCATTGGAGTCTTCCTTGTGTTTATTTATCTAACTCTTCTCTATCAGGTTCTGGGAGATTTCAGCTACTAACTTCCCGCTGTTTCTCTGTTCCTTTTTCATGGCTTCTGCCAGGTGTCTCCTTACATCTTTGTTGAATTCTTGACATCATTCGAAGAGGCCCCAGAATGTGTCCTTTTACTTCAGTTATTTCTATCTGGTCTTTGGATTTAATCATTGCTATCCATCTGTTTTCAAATTTCCTCCTATTTGGCCGACTCAAAATTTCAGTTGATCCTATTTGGAAAAACTTTCAGTTATTTTCTTAAGCTCTAGAATTTCCATTTTGTTCTTAGTTTTTATTTCTCTATTGAGACTCTTCATTTGTTAAGAAGTCATTAGCATATTTTCATTTAGTGTCTTAAACATCCTTTTCTTAATTGCTTGAGCATGTTTACAGTACCTCTCTGAAGTCTCGCTGGCTGGCTCACTTAACCTATAGGTCGCTCAGAGTAGCCTATGACTGCGTCCTCCCTCCCTAGAGTGTGGATTACAGGGTCCCTTTTCATGTGTGTGTTTTTACATGTCTAGTACACAGTGGAATTAATTCACCTTGGGTTATAACCAGTGATACCTCTGCCTTCTGATTTTCCAGGTCGACCTCCAATTCTTTGACATGTAACCCAGGCTGGCCTGGAACTCTCCATCTTTCTGCCCTTAGTGATGTGGTGACAGATGTGTGTCATCATGCCTGGCTATTTATACTTTTTAATTTTACCATCTAGAGATCATTCTTCCATTGGCATTATTCAGTTAATGGTTTGGGTTCCCGTTTTGTTCGAGCACCTTCCATACTGTCCCTGTTGAGATGCGTGTGTTTGGGGAACACATTTGAAGTCATAGCCAGTGCTCAAGCATCTCTTGGCTTTCACATTTCCAAGCATCCCCAGGCTCCCCCTCTCCCCCCAAGCATGTGCCACTTAGCCGGGGCATGCAGAGAGTGCTATCAGCCCCTTTTTTAACGTTCTGAACCCAAGACCTCCCATTATGCTTCTGGCTGGTTGTCTGCCCATCTTGAGGGCTGTGATCTTGGTGGAGAAAAACAGGTGTCTAGGATCTATTCTGGATGAACTTTCCATTTCCAGCCTCAACTGCCATGCTTATGTGCTCCTCCTTGTCCCAAGGCAAGGCAAGTCTCTCTTCTTTGTTAGGGAAATGCCTTTTGGACAGCACTGGCCTGATCTGGTGTGCCATCATTCTTCCCAGCTGTGGGGAGGGGTGCATCAGCAACACATCATCCCATCATCCTCCCTTCCTAGCTCTGTTGTTTCTGAGTTCCAAAGTGAACAATTCTTTTTTTTTTTTTTTTTTTTTTTTTGGTTTTTCAAGACAAGGTTTCTCTGTGTAGCTTTGTGCCCTTTCCTGGAACTCACTTGGTATCCCAGGCCGGCCTCGAACTCACAGAGATCCTCCTGGCTCTGCCTCCCGAGTGCTGGGAGTAAAGGTGTGTGCCACCACCGCCCCAGAGTGAACAATTCTTAATGTATCTCCCACTGTTGGTAGGTTTTGCACACTGAAATAAAATTTATAGAAAAGATAGTCTGGGTGTGTGGCTATAGCTCAGTAGTAGATTGCTTGCCTCATATAGGTGAGACTGCGTTCAGTCCTTAACATAAATAGACTTTATCTGAAGCACATTTTGTAACCCAGCCTCTTCATGGTACAGTTACAAAAAAATTGATTCTGCTTATACAATAGAGCTGTTAGAGGATAGCAGCTAATAAATATGCATCAAGCATATTTTAATTTGGATTTTTTTCCCTGAAGCTGCTGACCTTGAACTTGGTGTGTGGCCAAGGATGACCTTGAACTTCTCTGGTCCTCTTGTTTCCACCACCTCCAGATGCTGGCCTGTGGGTATGTATCTCCATGCCCTGTTCTTGTGGAACTGGAGATTGAGCCCATGGCGTCATGAGTGCTAGGCAAGCATCTAACCAACTCACCTAATGTCCCAGCGTGTTGGCTTACTGACAGCCAGGCTCTGTGCTGGAAAGCTTTCAATTCCATACCTCAGAATGCCAAGTGTGTTGTTTGTTTGTTTGTCTTTTTGTTTTCATTCTTGAGACCCATAGAATAAATGATTTAAAGGGTCAGCCAAATTCTCTAGAATTTTTTTCAAGCTTTGTTTTGGCAAGAAGAAGACTTACTTGTTTGAGTTCTTTTCTTTCTTTCTGTCAAGGTAATGGAAACCTCTCAACTTTCCCGTGTCCTAGCAGTCCTTAAGGAACACAAACTCACTTATTTTCATCTACATAAAGGAAGAAACAGAGATTACAAAGTAGCTAACCTGTCTTCCCCTTTTAGTTCAGATTTATGCAAAAGCTTGTCAGTTTGGGGGGTACATGCAGAGACTCTGTCAGTGAGATGATGACCCATTTCATTACCAAATGTTCCCATTCAGGGATTGAAAGTGCTAGCTATGAATGAAGCCTTTCCCATAAAGCCAGACAGCTCTGAACTATTTTGGTGTGTTATTCTCTCTAGAAGGTGTATTTAAACCGAAATTCTACATCATCAGCGGGCTTAGATTGGCAGCCCGAGCCCAGCCCACAGACCTGCTTCATTGGCAGGTGGAACAAAAGCTCTTATTATTCTGGGCTAGGGAGATGGCTCTGTTGGAGAAATGTTTCCCTGGGGAACTCAGTGCCACCCCCAGAACCCACATTAACAGCACACTTAATTTTGTAGTCTCAGCTCTAGGGAGGCAGGCAGACAGAGTCCTGGGACTCCTTGGGCTGCCAGCCTGATCTCCTGGGTAAAGTACATGCCAACCATGTTGGGCATGGGGGCACATGATTATAACCAGCACTGTGGTGGGAGAGACAAGCAGATCATTGAGGCTTTCTGGCCAACTAGTCTTGGCTACGTGGAGAGTTCCAGGCTAGTGAGAAGCAGTACCTCAAAATTCAAGGTGGATTACCCCTGAGGAATGACAGCTGCAGTCATCCTCTGGTTTCCACAGGCTCACGCGTGCGCGCGCGCACACACACACACACACACACAAAAACACACACACAAAAACACACACACAATCAAATAAAGGTAGAATGCAGAGTGGACAATTGTCTGCATTAACCTACCAATGATGTAAATTAAAATCACCACACATGAAATTAATTAATTAATTAATTAATTAATTAACTGTTCAGTCTTTGTACACTTCTGGACTGAGAGGGTTCACCCTCACCTTCCTGCGAGAGCTGATATATAACAAGAGTCCTACCAGTAATCAAACAGATGCTCCCCACAGAGTCCACAAACAGTGGCTCATATGCTGGTTATTTTTGTTTCTCTAGAAGGTTTGATAACCCCCTTCCTCAATCCACCCCCTTCCTATCAACACTCAAATTTCTATTGTAGTTGATTTAATAGCAACCAGTGGTATTTGTAAAGATTTTCCCATGTTGTTAATTTAAAAGGAGTAAGAAAAAGTGTGAAATCTGAGACATTTTTCCTGTAATTGGGCAGCCTGCTTCTCATAAGTGGAAACTTCCAAATTAGTGAGACCAGGCAGCTAATTCTTACCAAGAGGACTGTGTTGGGCTGTGGTGCTATGGGACGGTATTATTGGAGACCAGGGTGGACCTTTTGATACAGACACATGTTAATCCTTCAGTAATTAGGGTATTGCATACCAGGTAGCCTAAACTGGACTAACCCAGACTCCAGGTTCACAAGCCCAGCTGCTAAGACGTGAACCACGAAGGGAAGTGCAGGTTTTTATTTTATGTGGGCCCATTCCTGCACTCCCAGCTTATGCCTGTAGTGGACAGCATCAGTGCCCCGACACTCTGCCCCATGGCCAGGCTCTCAGCAGAAGTCAGGGAGAGATGAAGGAATCGAGACACTTCAAAGGATAGATCTGAGCAGAATGTCCAGGACTCTGCGGCCAGGCGCCCTGGCTCCTGGGAGGAACATGGCAGATTTTTGGAAGGAAGATCTTCCCTAGGCTCTCAGCATCTGATGAAGGCAGCTCTGGTACTCTTGGTGGTTGATGTTTTGCCAGAAGTTAGACTAGTGCTCCCCCTCAGACCCATTAAGGATTACAGATATCCAGTTTTCAAGCATCAAGGAACATGGGTTATCCATCCGGCATGTGCAGATACCCGAACTTAAGGAGACAGCAGAGTGTCGTGAAAACGAGAGCACCGAAGGGAACCGGGAGGCCTGGGTCACGTGTGCAGCGATTCTGCAGGCCATCAGTGCGGCTGCACAGCTAAGATGCTGTGGTCTCTTCCTGAGGGCCAACCTACTCATCACTGCTGCCATCGCAATCTTCCAGAGGAGACCACAGTTTGGTTCAGGGCCAAAGACACACAACAGCCAGCTAAGGTTTGGGCTCCCAACTGTTGAAGAGGTCCTGATTTTTTAGGAGGAAAGTAAAAAGAAAGAATTTAAAAAGAAAAGAAAAGAAACATGGGTTGGGGCAGGACACACACACATTCACACAAACCACACACTCACATACACATATACATACACACATACCACACACACACTCATACACACCATACTACACACACACACACACATATACCACACACACTCACTCACATATACCACACATGCTCACACACACTACACTACACACATAACACACACACACAGAAGTCTTATTAATGAATTGGAAAGGCATTGGAGGTCTGTATTAATAACAAGTCTTATGTAGTGAATCAAAACGAGCCAGGCCAAATTGAACAAGCATGTACACTGCTGACCACCAGTGAGGCTAATCGCGCCACTTGCCACGGAGAGGGATAAAATTGCGGGAGTGTGAAGTGTGTAAGGGATTCTACCCCTCTCCCGAGACCCACAGATTGAAAACAGTGAGTGCCTTTCTGACCATAGAAATCCTTGTAAGTTAGAAAACTCCAAGGAGGGTTTAATGACACCGCGTTGGCCCCTCCTGAAGTAGACAGCCTGGCACACAGCGCCACCTAGCGTCCACATAAGAAACTCCCTGGCAATCATCTTTGCAGTAATTGGCCCCAGTAACTTCTATGAAGTAGGGCAAAGAAAATAAATCCATCAAAGCTGACTGAATAACAGAGAGGAACGCCAGCTGCAAGCAGTTTTGACTCTTGATGCCTTCAAAAGCCAGGAAAGTTAATCCTTGCCTTATGTTTCTTTCTCCGTGCCCAAAAGGCAGTGGAACCAGTCACTAAGCCCAGGGCGGCGAAGCAGGTCACTAGGTTTATAATGGAGTTGGTAACGGCTTTTCATTTTTTCTCTGCATCCTGGCAGCAGGAGATAGGCAGCTTGTTATAACTGAGAGGGGGCTCCTGGCAAGCCTGCTTGCTGGGTGGATTTCTGTAGGCGTGGGCTCGCTGGGAGTATTATTACCTCACGGAGTCACAGATTTAATAGCATTTCTTCCGCTCCATTCAGCCCAGCGCTGAGTTACAGTGACTCTGGCTCCAGCACGCACACTGCAGACATGCTTTGTTCCCCGTGAGCTTCGTGCCTTCATAGCTCCGCTTGGGTCCCAGCCTCGCTGTCTGCTCACACAGACCATGCAGGCTCTCCGGACAGCTCTCCTCCGCACCCGCTCCTCCTTCCCTCCTGGTTTGTGTCTCCCTCTCCATTTCCACCCCCTCCTCTTTGTTCTACACAATCAAGATAGCTATCATTTTGGAGCACCTACCATGTTCCAGGCACGGGGCCAGATGCTTCACACATAATTTGCCATTTGAGCTGGTTCTCTGTGTTGGTGGGTTAGGAGCCCGAGCTGCATGTGGAGCACAATCAGGGTTGGAGTGCCCTCTCTCTCCTGCTGTTCGCAGTCTTCCATGGTGCACCCCGGCTGCTCCCTCTGTCCTCTTACTCCCATGAGAGGGCTGAAGTGATTTGAACAAGTGAGTGTCCTAGTTCTGTCTGTCGCTGTGATAAATACCCAACAAAGGGCGATGCGCGGGAGAAAGGGTTTGTTTGGCTTACAATTCCAGGTTACATTCCATCACAGGGGAGGTTGGGGCAGGAACATGAAGCAGCCAGTCACATCACATCCATAGTCAAGAGCAGAGAGAATAAATGCACACTATCTACTACTCAACTTACCTTTTCTGTCTTTACACAGTCCAGGATCCAAACCCAGGGGATGGCACCACCCACAGTGGACTGGGTCTGACCACATGGATGAATCACCATAACCCTCCATAGGCACATCCACAGGCCAACCTGGTCTAGACAGTTCCTCATTGAGACTCTCTTCTCCAGTGAACATGGCGTGTGTCAAGGGTGTCAAGTGCTTCCAGGTTGTGTCAAATTGATGGTTAAAACTAACTACCATAGTGAGTTCCAGGAAGAACTGGGCTCGGGTACCCAGGACCTCTGCTCCTCCCTTTCCATACTCAGACAAAGGCAGGGACATGCACTCTGGCTTGTTTCTCTGTTTTCCCAATTTCACAGAGCTGGATCTGTCCCTCATAAACCCAGTGACAAAGTGGGCTTGTTCAGGCGGGAGACTCATTGCAGGCTATCTGCTCGTCACAGACCTGACCCACAACCTCCACCCCTAACACTGCTCATAATGAGACGGTAGCTTCATCTCCCCCTCTCCTGGCTAGAAACTTTGATGTGTTCTTCTTGATTTGCAGCTTAGAGTCCCTGGAGCAGAGCCTGAGTTACTAAGTACCAAGTAGTGCTCTGGGGATATCCGAACTGCAACTTCAGTCCATTCAAATTCAAATGAGGTTTTGTGAGTTCACATCCAGTTTATTGTAGTGTAAAGAATGTTCTGGATTGGCAATCAGACAATATGGGCCTTGGTGTCTTCAAGCCTGGACACTTGGGAAAGTGACCCTAATCTTTAGTTCCTCATTGTGTGGTCTGTGATCCCAGATCAAGGGACTGTGATCTGAAGGCCCAAGGATATGACACTTCTATCCACTGCAATGAACAACTGGTTCTTTAGTTTTTTCCTTGAAAAGCCTTTGCATTGTTCAGAGACAGTAAATTCATGGAGCATGTGCCTAAAGCTCCCCCAACCTCATCTCCACTCCTGTTAGAAGTGTTATGCTCTACAGGCAGTGGACAGCCAAGATGCTGGGTCTTATCATCACCATCACCACCACCACCATCATCATCTTGAACCCAAAACTGGGACTCCTGGATTGACAACTTATTTTCTTGTTGATTTTTGAATTTGTTTCAGTGTCCTATTTTGAACAACACTCAGGAACATACCAACTAAGTTGGCTTTCTTGAGAAGAATGACATCCTGTGGGCAAGAGATGGTGGAGCTTCAAGTCAGGTAGCTTTGCAAAGCAGGTGGGTGGCTTCCATTCTGAAGGTGTAAAGGTCTGTTTCTAGGGAAGCAGATGTAATGTGGTCTTTTCCATTGCTGCCTTGGGCTTCCCCAGACCCTCTTCTTAGGTTTAGGGTGCCCCAGCACCATTTTATGCTGCTGTTTCCTTGAAGTGGTTTCTTGTTCCTGAAGGCTTTAGTACAATGAATCCTCACTACTTTGTCCAGATACTGTCTACACTCTGAATGGCCATCACCTTCCTTCCAAGGTCAAGTTCATCCTTGTCTTCTAGGAAAACAGTAGGATCTGACTTAAAGTTATAGGAAGCATATAATTAATGGGATGTACATGAGTATCATCAGTAATAGTGCTAGAAGCTTGGAAAGTTTAAAGTCTCTTTCATTTCTATTCACCTTTTGGGTGGGTTAGTCTATCTTATATACTATGATTTTGTGCCTAGCCTTGTTTTACAGGATGTTTATTGAGTCCTGGACCCAACACTGTGCTGGGACATGTAGGCACAGACATAGTCTATGCTCTTGTGTGGGGTAGATGTTGGTAACTGATTTGTCTACAAACAGAGGAGTGTGGTGCTTATGTCTGTCACTTAGCAAGGTTGCAGACTCTTTGTTCATTTTCATTCTGGAATTTTTATCAGATTCTATAGGGTGTGCTTTGATGGTGCTGTGGGATAGTGCTCTTGTACACTGTAAAGATTTATCACTCAAATTGGTTTAATAAAATGATGATTGGCCAGCAGCCAGGCAGGACGTATAGGTGGGGCAACCAGATTAAGAGAATTCTGGGAAAGGCCGAGTCAGGAGTCGCCAGTCAGACACAGAGGAAACAAGATGACAAGGCAGAACTGAGAAAAGGTACCAAGTCACATGGCTGAACATAGATAAGAATTATGGGTTAATTTAAGTGTAAGAGCTAGTAATCAGCCTATGCTGATTTATAATTATTATAAATCCTTGAGTGATTATTTGGAAGCTTGCTGTGGGGTAGAGCAGGACACAGAAAAGCCTCTCACTACAGATGGTCAGGGTTAGCAGAGAGAACTTAATGTACCCATGAAGCACATCATAGATATGAGCTTTCCAGAAAAAAATTAAGTCAAGACAATCATTGCCAAATGGTATTTTGGTGGCCTGCTTTCCTGTATTTGAGGACTTGCTGTTGACTTCCTTTTTTTGTGAGCTTTCAGTACGTACCAATTTCTCTCTGAAAAGGGCCTTTATAGTCCTGGTCTCTGAGAGTAGTGAGTACGGAGCGTGACTGGACAAGTTATGTCTTCTCCATGATCCTCCTGTGCAAACAGCATGTCATCATCACAGGCCCTGGTGTTTTGTGGCACCAGTTTGAAGCACATCTTCGTTATAGATGCATAGAGTAGAGCTAAACTTAATAGACGAGTGAGGTCCTCCAGAAGACCAGTAGCTATAGGCTCAGGATCTTGGAGGTACCCTTGCTTCAGACTAAATTGGCACAAACTTAGGGGTCATCAAAGACCCCTGCAGGTTTGATCACTCACTAGGAAGAGTCATAGAGCTCAGTGACAGTGCTTTCCTGAACCAGCCAGAAGCAGAGACTCATTGGGACTCCAACATCTGATACCATCATAGATGTGGGACCCCTGGTACATGGAAGAGTAAGAATATGCACATTATTTCCAACTAGGGGAAATCATCTCAGAGCTTAGTACTCCAGTTTTTTTATTAAAATATATTATCTCTCTCTTTTTCTGTGTCTCTGTCTCTGTCTGTCTGTCTGTCTGTCTGTCTCTCTCTGTGTGTGTGTGTGTGTGTGTGTGTGTGTGTGTGAGAGAGAGAGAGAGAGAGAGAGAGAGAGAGAGAGAGAGAGAGAGAGAGAGAGCTTGTGCATGCTTGTGTATTTGAGTGTGAGTGTGTGTAGAAGTTGGAGGATGTCCTCAGGTGTTGATTCTGATCTTTCATGCTGTTGGAGACAGAGTCCCATGTTCATTGCTGTGTGTATCAGGCTAGCTGGCTCATGAGGTTCCGGTGATTCTCCTGTTTGGCCGTTAGTCAAGGGCTGCAGATGAGTGCTACTACATCCAGCTTTATGCGCGTTCTGTGGGTGGGAACATGCTTCCCCATGCCTGCATGCAGGTGTTTTACCTGCTGAGATATCCAGCCCTCAGCGAACCACTTTCAAATGAGACTTCATCATGCAGGCCTGGCTGACAGACTTGCTGGCAGGTGGTGCAATGTAGTTTCCAGGCTCAAAGGCTAAGCTGATACCTCAAGCTCACATACCAACCTTCTAGTGATACCACTGATCTTTCCGGCAGGGCTAGCCTCCATTTTGGGTCATGTCTTCAACATACACTGTCACATGGGATGTGGATCCTAACATGGGCAACAAACTTTTTATTCACTCAGAAACTCCAGTGGTTTAGGGGTTAGCTCCAAGTCAGCTGATTACTACACACATCCTCATGACACTGCATGGCCGCAGATTTACCTCCTTCCCTAAGCAGTGTATTGTGGGCAGGGCACATACTACCTTGTTTGTCATCATCTTTACATTTGATAGAGGAAGTGCTCAAGAAGATGTTTGCCATGTGAGTACAAACCAAATTGCACTTATTGGAAGCCTTCTGTTCAGGCACTAACCCAGGACTATGTCCAACATGGAGTCGCTCAAGTTCTAGGTCATGTGCAGTCAAGATGATTGGTCCAGTGTGGATTCTCCTTGGGCGTTCCTTGGTTCCTTTTAGCCTGCTGGTTTTCTCATGTTGGTCTTTCTTCGCAGTGCTCCAAGCTGGTTCAGAGCAGGGTTACTGCTCTCTCAGCCTGAGAGAGTTCTGCAGAGCCTGTCAGTGTGGAAGTCAGTATCCCATTAAGTGTACCTCTGCAGCTCTAGCCTCCAGCTTCTGCACAGCTCCTTACAAACACTGGAGCAGTAAGTTTCCTTTATAAAATCTACGCTTGCTCGGCCAGCACTACCAGGTCCACTACTTCTAATTCTTCCTGCCACTGTTGTGTAACAGAATGGGGTGACAGGCAGCAGGGGCTTCCCATGGCTGTGATTTTGATTGAAATGGAAGCTATTCAAGACTGATGTGTGAAGTAGTCACTTAAGGCTCTTTATATCAAGTACTGTTGTTTTGTGATAATTTTAAAGTTGTATTATTAAACGTCTCTCTGATGCTGCTGAAAATGTCCATCACTACTGGTTATGCAAGTCTAAAATATTAGCTCTGACCCTTGTGTACCAGTGGCCGGGTGGAATACACATGGAGAGTAATGGTAGAAGATGCAGAGGAAGTTGAGCTGTGGATGAGCCCTGAGTGGCAGGCCACCACTCTGAGCCTCTGCACTGAGGAAGAAGAGCTGGCAGCC
The DNA here is from genome assembly GCF_903995425.1 of Onychomys torridus. Lineage (NCBI taxonomy): Eukaryota > Metazoa > Chordata > Mammalia > Rodentia > Cricetidae > Onychomys > Onychomys torridus. The sequence continues at coordinate 4,026,571 of NC_050455.1, forward strand.
ACAAACAGAAGGTGATTCTCCTGCTGTAGCAGCAGCGACTGGCAAAGCCCCCATAACCATTTTACATGCAACAGCCTGCCAGTGTGGAGCTAATGTGCTTCTCAACCTGGGTTTGCCTGTGAGTCTAGGAGGCATTGGAGGAGCCAAGCTGGCACAGGTTGCTTTGTTGGGCTGAAGGGAAGTGTGTTTAACTAGAGCTGTCCTCTCCTCAGGCTAGACTACAGAGTTGCATCCCTGCAAAGACAGTCTAAGCATTGCTTGAACAGCTCCTGCACCTTTCAGACATTTGAGAAAATAAAGATAAGCAAGACGCCCTCATCTGTATGTAATGCTGTTAAAATATATGAAAGCAACATTGGCTTTACCCAAGGTCATGAAATGTTCAAAGTCCAACCTTCAGCAATGTGATGTGGGGACCAGGCTGAACACGTTTTCTTCCTTCACTTCTGTCCCCACTTGATACAGAACAACAGGAATGTTGAGACAATGGGTCAGGCTCTGTTAGCTTGGGGCAGTGCCACCTGAAGGGATGATGCTTCTAACAAGAGGCTAATTCTAAGGAAGGCCAGGTCCCAGCCAGATCCAACCCCTACCGGCTCTGGGCTGGTACTATGGTGTGTGTGGAGTAACAGTGACATCCTGTGGCCAGTCTGGTTGATCTAGGTGTCTCCTTTACAATGAAGATGCGACAGTTTTTATTTTATTTTATTTTTGTCTTTGCTGCAATGTGAGCTCACACTGGCTCCTCCTTCACACAGTACACAAAGAAAGAAGAAGCAGAGTCCCCACAGGACTTCCAGGGCTCTGTTCCACAGCTGGCTCTGAGCTGGGTAGGGGACATTCTTGGGACAGAGAAGATTATATCTGTTTTTATGCTCCATCAATTTAAATGCTGCTATTTGAGTGTCGAGTGAGCCGTAGCGGCAACCATGAGGACAGTGTGGTTAAACAGGGACAGGAGATGGGCGCATCACCTCTTTTAAAAACACCCCTGTGGCTCAAGGCAGAATTGATTTTAAAAACGCCTAAATGTCATGATGTCTGTCATTGTTTCTTTATTTTTAGTTTATGGTTTTGGGGGCACTAACTTCATTTTGACCTTACGTAAAAATAGAGAAAAGAAGGGATGGGCAGAAACAGCTCTGCTTTCTCACTCTCCAATATCCTGGCTTTGCTTTGCCAGCCAGAGCATGGCTGTGCTGGTCTGGGCCTCGGAGCTCTGGGAGTTCAGAGGTTGCATGTGCAGCCTCCCTCCCCAGGGTGTTAAATGGAGGCATGATCCTACTTGCTGATAGACTGTTCTGAAGGAGGAATTGTTTCTAACTAAAGGATGTCATTGCCTGGAGATAACCTTCAACTGGACTCTGTTCCAGGGTCATTGGCTGAGGAAAGAGGGGGTGCTCAGATGCTCCTCAGACTTGGGTTGTAATTCCAAATCTCTTTGACCATACCTTTGATATTGTGCGAAATCCTTAATGTGGGAGGTCTGCTTCCTCACAGACCTTTGCAAGACCAAGGCAGACAGTTTCTGACCCCAGGAATGGCAAATTACACATGAAAGCATGCTATGCCCCATGTGATGCTCTAACAGTTACACATGTCTGTCTGTGGACCCGAGAGTAAAGGCATCTCTTGGGAGAGTTCCTGTAACTGGCTAGGAAGGGATATCATAACTGCGCCATTGTGTGTGTGAAGATGGATTCTGTACTCAGGCAGAAGTGCAGAGTGGTCATCAGCACATGCATTTGGGGCACATTGAGAGCTCATGGAGGTGACCTGGGCTGATGCTGTAACTACTGAGGACATATGTGTACCCAAACCTGAAGACTCTCAGCCTCCCAACTTCTCTGTGTAACTACATAATATTTCTTCTACTTGTCAGCTGAGGTTTGAGTTGAGGGCAAAAGAGTATTCAGTAGTGTGTGTGTGTGTGTGTGTGTGTGTGTGTGTGTGTGTGTGTGTGTGTGTGTGTATGTGAGTGTGTGTATCTATGTATGTGTGTTTGTATATGAGTGTATATATGTGTGTAAATGTGTTTGTATGAGTTTGTCCATCGACCCATTCTTACTAAAGCTCTGCTTGAGTGGTCTGCCCAGGAGGGTCAGATGTAAGGGTTGCCTAGAGGTGATGCACAATGCTCAAGACAGGAAAGAAGAAGTAAAAGAGGAAGGGAGAGGAGGAGGGAGGGAGCCAAGAAAATGCCAATAAAGGAAGGAAATGTGGGGATTAGCAGAAAGTAAGACTTGCAGCGCTGAGTATTCTCCTAGGCCATTTTAAAGTTCTCTAAAATTGTGATAACTTAATTCCTGTGTCAAGAAAGGTTTCACACACTTTTTGTCTAGTGGCAGAAAAAAGGACCAGGCAAAGATTCCTCCCACAGGGCAAAAACCAGGCTTTTTCTTTTCTCTTTTCCTTCCTTGGGTGACTTAAGTGAGGTCATTGAGGAGATGGCTTAGAATTGTTCAAATCTCCTAGCTGTCAGCTAATTGTGTGGAAAAATATGACGATGCTTGCCCCTCCCCTAAGCCCGTTTTCTAAACTTCTGTCCCTCTCTCCCCCTCCCTTCCTCTTCCTCCTCTTCTTCCTCCTCCTTCCCCTCTTCCTTCTCCTCTTCCTCCTCCTCCTCCCCCTCTTCCTTCTCCTCTTCTTCCTCCTCCCCCTCTTCCTCCTCCTCCTCTTCCTTCTCCTCTTCTTCCTCTTCCTCCTCCCCCACTTCTTCCTCTTCTTCCTCCTCCCCTTCTTCCTTCTCCTCTTCTTCCTTCCCCACTTCCTCCTCTTCTTCCTCCTCCCCCTCTTCCTTCTCCTCTTCTTCCTCCTCTTCCTTCTCCTCTTCTTCCTCTTCCTCCTCCCCCACTTCCTCCTCTTCTTCCTCCTCCTCCCCTCTTCCTTCTCCTCTTCTTCCCCTTTCTTCTCCTCCCCCTCCTACCCCTCCTCCTGCCCTCTCCCCAAGTCCTTCCATCTTAGTAGAATTTCCGGGTTTTGGAGTGATTCCTGGCCTGTGCAGATGGCGTTTCTTGACGCTGTCTCCAAGCCAGGTTTGCCCTCGACTTTCTCCTGTGGTTCTTTTTGCTTTGCTGCAGCCGTTCTTCCTAAGTTTCGTTCCACTTTCCAGTTTCTGAGTGACAGATGGACTTCTCACATCCTGGCTGTAAAAGCAAACAAATTTATGGAAGGCAGGTTTCCTTAGGTGTCAACCACAGCAAGGGGGAAACACTTCCACATGCCATGAGAGGACTTAGAACCTGACATTACCATCTCTGTAACTACTAGAAGAAAAAAGAGCTGGGTTCCTTTCCGTCCTTTCCAGGGTGCTTGTGGGACATCTTGGCTTGAAGACAGTGATGACTTGGGAAGGCAGAGCCATAAAGCAATCCAAGCGGCTTTACTTACTTGGATGAATCCTTGTTTATCCTGCACTTGTGAAGTCTGAGCAATCAGTTCTCACGGTTTTGACAGTCCTCCATATTTCTCTGCATTGGAGCAGAGAACATATTAAAGGACAGACGTGACATGTGCAAGACACAGATTTCTTTTGGGAAACAAATGCTGGAAACTTCTGATAACAGAAATCACTATTTGTGAAAATACATTAATCTCAGTGAGATACAATAATGTTCACTCTCTTAAGTCTATGATCCAGAAGAGTGAAGGCATCAGTCTCATGTACTCTAAGCTTTGTTTTAGAATATGGACATGGGCAAGTCCAAGTGGAGTTACGAAGTGTGTGAGAAGAGCAGTTTCTTCTTCTCAGCTTCTGCCTTTCCAGAAGACTCTGTGGGGACGATGCTAACACACTCCAGTCAGCACCTGCTCTCCAGTTCCTGTCCCCCACTCTCTCCTCTCTGTTCTCACCCCTACACCATTGTTCCCATGTTTAGTAACAGAGAGAGGGGGAACCAGCATTCACTGGTGGGTGCCCCACAACTCTCTCTCCCATTCTCCCTGCTTCTCTCTCTTCTTTAAAAAGATAGAGCCAACATTAAAGGGGATGAGAGTGTTTCTCTCATATTATTCCTAAATATGTATCATTGTAACTTGTCTCCTGAGGGGTGATAAAGCTATTATCTGGTCCTAAGTTCCTACTCGATTAAACAATACATGAAAAATTTGGCTCCCATAGTCATCCAATCCCTAAGTCCGGAAGGAGTCTTTAACATGTCTCCAGTCACCTAACACTGCAAATTGGAGCCTCACTTCTTCCTTTTTCTGCCTTAGACATCGTGGTCTTCATCTTCAGGATGGACACTCATAGTCTCACCTCCTTCTGCCCCAGAGGCAGCTGGTAGCTCTTGGATAACTGTGCAACTCATTATCTATGAGCATAGTAAGAGGGGAATTTGTTCTCTAGTCTTTTCCTGTTTTCAGGGGCATGCATCATGACCCAGGCATCCTCCTAAGCAGACAAACAAATTCTATACTGTAACAGATAGCTGTTTTAGCTAGGGGATGCTGGCTACTAAGTTGTGTATGCCACCTCTACAGTGCTGAGCCTGACACTGTCATGGCTGCCCCGAGAAAGGTCTTGGTAACTTAGTGGAAGATCAGAATTAGTTGTTTGTGTGATGTGACAGTTAATCTTGGTCATCAACTTGATTGGAATCAACTGAGAGGTGGGCCTATAAGGTCATTTCCTGAAGTGGTCAAGTAAGAGAGGAAGTCCTTTCTAGAGTGAGGAGGAGATCCACGGGAGCAATTCTTGGGTTTTGCTTATCTACCTCCACTCCTTGCTGGTGAAAGCATCTGCTTGGCTGCTGAACTACTGTCGAACTATTGTGTTAGCCAATCTATTTAAATCCCCTCTGTATTATACACTCATTCTATGATTCTGTTCCTCTAGAGAACTGTGACTAACACACTTGGTCATCTGACTAGTGATTACCTTCTGCAAACAAAGAAGGCTCCTGGAGAATGAAGCTCAGTGGATGCTGGTGAGTGAATAAAGTCCTATATAGGCGGCATTGGGAACTGTCACTAAATGCACCAAATCATCCGCTTGCGATCTGAGTCATTGGCAGACCACAGCTGGTTCTAAACAGTGTGCTTTCCAAGTGGAATGGTCCTTTCATCGCCATCTTCTCATTTCTCCTCCACTACTTTTCCTGCATCCCAGGAAAGAGATGGAACTCAACTCAGGAGCAATCTGGGCTCAACTAGTTTTGGCTGTAAAAGTTACTGAGTAGTCAGGGATCACTGCTACTTCCAGTGAGGAGGCAGAACAGACATTCAGAATCCTAAGAGTGAAGAAACAGAAATCAAATTCTCAACCCTGTCACTGCTGAGCCAGTGACTGGGGAATGTCCAAGAGCTCTAAGCATGGACAGGTTGGGGTGGAGCTTTTGTAGCTGCTTGAAGAGACAGGTGCCTGTCAAAGGCCTGTGACGTCAAGGACACAGAAGAACACTGGGCCTACCCACGGCTTTGAGACACTCATGTATTTATTCTCTAGTCAGAGGAGAGTTTGAAATGCCTGCCATTGAATTCTGATCATCATTCTCTGCTTTTCCACCAAGACAGAGAGGCAGGTCATCAACCTGAGCTCCTCCACTCAGAGGGCAGGAGCAGCCATTGAGGAAATGAACGGCTACTATATGGCAGCTTAGCTCTAGCCTGAGTCGTCTTCATGGCAAGTTCATGTCTGTAACTGTTTGCAGGGGCATCACACCTGGGTCAGAGTAAAACCAGAGTGAGTTCAGTCATGGACTAAAAAGGTGAGAAAGGTTCATTACCCACAACAGTTAAGGAACACAGGGGAGTTCTTTCCAATGCATCAGTTTTATGAATTGAGGAGGAAGTGGGTTTTGTTGGGTGGTCTATATATTCATACGGGAAGCAGTTATAGGGCTGGGCTTCCCCTTCTCTTACTGTTTCTTGCCTTTTTACCTATGGCCTGATACACTTCCCCTTACATTTCAATCCCCCCATGGTGTCTTTCTCAGCATTGGTCTCCCTCTGTATTTACTTCTACCTTACAGGTGGGTCTCCTTCTGCCTGGTAAGTGTGTCTTTGAGAAGGCTCTCAGCCTTTCTATCAGAAGCACGTGCTGGCCCACAGTCCAACCCTGCTGGTGGCATTGGCCTATACCGCCACTAACTATGCCACATTTCTTTAATGATTCTTTTAGTCTAAACAAGGCCCTGCAGACTCAGACACACCCGAGGACCTGCAGACCCAGTTCATTGTCTGCACATGACTGTGTGAAAATAAAGAGAAGGTCTTTTTTTAATTAAAGGAGATTTCCATTCCAAGGAAGTTTCCATTTGTAAAGCTGGCTCCATCCAGGAAGACCCTACCTCAAGATCACTCATTGCCAGAAGAGTTTTCTCTGCATGACATGTTGATGCTTAATCACTCCATGTTCCTTTCTCCTTCCCCTAGCCTGTCTCCCTTCCCAGAAGCCCTGGGCTTCCTTTGTTTAGCTTAAGACTGTATGCAAACCATAACCAGCCTTGAGTATCTTGTTTTGTCTTGTCTTGTCTCTCTCTCTCTCTCTCCTTCGTTCTCTTTTTCTTTTTTTAAAGACAGGGTCTCATATAGCCTAGCCCTATCTGAAACTTATTGAGCAGAAGAGGATTAACTTCTGATCTGCCTATCTCCAATTCCCAGTCTTGGGGTTTGGGGGTATTGCTATTAATGGGGATTGGACCCAGAGGTTTGTGTTTGTTGGAGAAGTTCTCTACCTGCAGCTCCCAGCCAGCCCTGTGATCTTGAGGGAAAAGGAAGAACACAGTATGGTACGCCATGTGACTAGACTGGGATGCTCAGAAGGTGAGGGGTTTCCACTGAATACTTGACAGTATCTTCTGCTGGCCATAGGTTTATCCCATTGTAAGTCCAGAAGCATCTTTATTAGATGATACAAAATGTGGTAATTCTGCAAAGGCAAGAGAAATCCTGACTGAGTTGTAGCAAGAAAACAGCTTGTTAAACACCAGCCGAGGCAGAAGGTTTCGTCTCATCGGAACCCTACTTATTCAATGCTTGAACAGCTCTTGGAGCAGCAGGACCCGAGGAGTGCCTCTGTGTACAAGAGGCAGGCATGTTGGATGTTAAACTGGCATTCATTTATTGGAATCCATTTTGGGTACTTTCTTTATTTCTCTCCCGGGAAGGCATTGTTGGTGGCATCTTTGAGTTAGACAGAGTCATATTTCAGACACTTGCCTCTCTTGCTTAGTGGGGAGATCAGCCAGACTTGAAAATAAAGTTGATATTCCTGTCATCAGACTCTAACAAAAACCAGTCTCTTCCCCCAAAAAAGAGTTTTGTGTTGAGACTTGAGAAAACCATGTCCAGTGTGTTTGATCCTCATTTCAAAGGGCTGCAGAGCAGGCCCAGGATGTATGCATCCGTCAGTGGAAGAGCAGAGCATTGCAGTCAACAAACTATTATAGCCCACGCCTCCCTCCTCTCCTTTCCTTCCTCTTCTTGTGCGTCCTATTGATTGATTTACCTTGGGGAGGAGAGTCTTCTGACTCAGACACTAAGCAAGTTCCTAAAGAAAAGATCAGCTTTAAAGGGGCACAGAGAAGATATCAGGAGCAGCAGAAATCGCTAATCTTTCATTTATAAGAGCTAGAGAACATCTGGAGAGCATGTGGAGCCCTTAACCCCCAGAGTGCTGGGACAATGAGCACTAACAGGGATCCCACCCCCACCCCAGTTCCGCTAATGGGATGCCATCAATTTGAATACAATGCTAGGCCCCACAACAAACATCTTCAGACCAGCTGGGGCTTCCTTTGCACCTGACTTGGGACACTGGATGCACAGCTGGCCTGGACAGGAAGCTCTCTGGAGACGGAGGAACAATGAAGGTATCTTTAGAGCAACACTCATTTTCTCTGCTTTTATAATTTAAAGAATATGTGTCACAAGAGTGGGTTCTGGTGGTGGTATGCATGCCATGCAAGCATGAGGAACTGAATATAGATCTCTAGCAGTCACATGAAAAACCAGGGTTGGTGGGCTCCACTGGTAATTCTAGTACTAGGGAGGTGGAGACTAGAGGACACATGGAGTTTGTTGGCCCTGGGTGACTCCCCCCACCCCCAGTCAATGAGCCCCAGGTTTAGAGAAATGTCCTTTAAAAAGTAAATGTGGAGTGCTAGGAAAGGACCAAGACATTGACCTCTGACCTCAGTATACATGGTACACACACACACACACACACACACACACACACGCACGCACAAACAGGACACACAACCTAAACATGCACATAACAACATATACATACAAAAATAGAGTAAAAAAATGCATCATGATAAAAATGAAAAAAAAATCCAAAAGTTCATAGGAGAATATTATTTTAAAGTGCCCTGTGTAGAGTTGATTGAAGTTTGTCTGCATGTGAGGGGCATCAATGGCCTCTTAAACTAAATGTCCACATGCATGGGAAAGAATGGAAGGAGCCATTTCCATCAGAAATGGCTGGCGAGGCATTCACAGGTAGAGGAGACTCCAGGCCTGGCATTGAGTTGACATTGACATTGTTTTATCACCTTCCATGGGTCAGGCTATCTGAAGACTCTTTCAGTGCATTTACATAATATGGGAACACCAATTATAATACCTGTCTCTTGCTGCCCTCTCAGAGGTCTCAGGGGACAATGGAAACACGCCGTGAGTTGCTTTGTGTAGAAGCCTGGGACAAGCAATCAATGTAAGAATTAATGGTGTCATGTAGCAGTTGTAGCAGCCAATCCACAATTAGGAGGAGGGAAATATTTCTAAGCATACCCTTTATTTCGATCCAGAAAAAGATTTCCTCTTTCCTCCCTAAAGCAGAGACAGCTGACTGGCAGTCAGGAGCCTGGATCTGGCCAAAAGACAGGGCTTGTTGGCACACAAAACCATTTCAACTTTCTTCTTTGATGTGGTCACTAATATTGACAAGAATATCCAGATTTTTAATTTATTTTTAAAAATGGAAAAATCCTGCTATGATGGTGCTCTTAGTCCAACATAGCACAAGACAGTTTGGGAAAAGACTAGGTGTGGCTTGGAGACTTAGCCTCCTCCCTCAGACTGCTCTACTTCTGGATGTTTGTGTATAGACATTTGATTCACTCCCCGTGCCTACAGGAAGGCACTGGAGGCAGTTTTCAGAAACTTTGAGTAGAATATTGTATTAGGTGCGTGCGTGCGTGTGTGTGTGTGTGTGTGTGTGTGTGTGTGTGTGTGTGTCTGTCTGTCTGTCTGTCTGTCTGTCTCTCTGTCTGTGTTTGTTAGTCAGCTTTTTATTACTATAAATCATGCAACACAGGCTGCCTATGAAGAAAAGAGAGATTCATTTGGCTCATGTTTCTGTAGTTTTGAGTACAAATCTGGGCAGCTACATTGATTTTTGCTTCCTGCAAAGGAGGTTATTATGGTGGGTGTCAGGGTGTAGGCTCACATTATGAGCCAGGGAAGGGAGGAGGAAAGGAAGGAGAAGACAGAGGGGAGGGAGAACAGGAAGGAGAAAGAGAACAGGAGAAAAGTAGGAGTATTTCTAAGGATTCATATAAGGTCCTTCCTCCTGAAGGCCCCATCGGCTCCCAGGAATCACATCTTCATATATTCCCTTTTGGAAGACATCTATCCAAGCTACTCCTACACACACACACACACACACACACACACACACACACACACACACACACACAGATAGAGAGAGATATTGACTCATGAGATAAGGGATACTAGAAAGTCCAGACCTGAAGATGTGTACTTCCAAGATATATGCCACTGAAGCCCTGGGGCCCAAGAGAGCTGAGGACATAAACTCTTCCTAAGCCTGAAGGCAGGAGAAGGTTATGTCTAATCTTAAAGTAAGCCAAACAGTGGGAGTGGGAGTTGGGGTGGATTTCTTTCCTTATTTAGCCTTTTGTTCTATTGAAGTCTTTTGTGGATTGCAAGGAGCCTGCACACATTAGAGAGGGCAACCTATTTCACTCAGTTTATTGCTTTCCAAGTTAGTCATATACAGAAACACCCTCACACAGGCACTCAGAATTTTTACCAAATATCTGGACCCTTTGTATATTAATCAAGTTGAAAGCTAAAATTAACCTTCTGTGGAACAATCTTTGTGCACTGTAAATATGTATTATTCTCATTGGTTAATAAAGAGCTGACTGTCCTATTTCTGGGTAGGAGAGATTAGTTAGGAGAGCCAGACAAGGAGAATTCTGGGAAGAAGAGCAGAGTCAGAGAGAGTTGCCAGTCAGACACTAAGGAAGCAGGATATATATGAAATGAGGTAACAAGCCATGAGACACCTGGTAGAACTAGATAAGAAATATGGATTAACTTAAGTTGTAAGAGCTAGTTAGTAATAAGCCTGAGCTATTGGCCAAGCATTTATAATTCATATTGAGCCTCCATGTTGCTTATTTGGGAACTGGAAAGCGGGAAAGAAAAGTCTGCCTACACTAACCATTATAAACTTTTTCTTTTTGTCATTTTCCATGTGGTGTTCATATGTGTGTGCTTGTTTTTACATGTGTGTAAGTACATGTGTGGGTTCATGTGCTTGTGTGGACACATGCTCATATGTGTGTACATGCATGTAAAGACTCAAGGTTCATGGAATCATCCTTGATCACTCTTCCACCCTAGGCTTTGTGGCAGTGTCTCTTAATCAAACTCAGAGCTCACCAATATGGCAAGTCTTGTTAGGCTCTGAAGGTTTCCTGTGTCTTTTCCTTCTGAGGCTGGATTATAGGTAGGCTGTCATGCCCAGTTGACATTTAGGTGGATTTCTGGGCAGCCAAACTCTGGTTTCACACTTGTGTAGTGAACACTTGACTGCCAAACCATCTCCTGAGCCCAAACCATTACACACTTCTAATGACCTTTAGCTCACCTAGTATAGGGCAAATCTTCTACATGTTGTTTGTCTAAGACTACCATGTCAAGAAGGCCTTCCAAAAGGCAGGTAGGTGTCTGACAAGAAGTGTGAAGGCTGCAGGAAAAGCTTCAGATCGTGGGGAAAGACCAGAATAAGAATTTCTGTCTCAGGCTTTCTAGGTGCCTTCACTTTTCATGTCATAAATAGCCACCAAAACATTCAGGAAAAAATCAATGTTTAGCCATGAAATTATGTAGATAACCCAGAGAAATATTCCTGCAGATCCTAATAGCCTTTACTCACTGGGACCCTGGACAGGTACTCTCTGACAGGATCTGAGTGCAGGTCTCAAGGGAGTACCACCAGAGGCCTTTCCATGGGTACCCTAGAGAAAGAGAGAGATTGCCCTTTGGGGACACACCAATTATTATTTACACTAACCAATGCTCTGTGGATGTCAGGAGTATTAAAAGTATTAAAAGGGAATGTGAGGGAACAAAATAGCTGATCTTGCAAAACCAGCTGAGACTCAGAATATTGTTCTAGCATCTTTTTAAAAGGTTTATTTTGTTTGTGTGTACTTGTGTGTCTGAGTGAAGGTATGCACATAAATGTGTATAGGTTTATGTGCCTTTGTGCATGGAGATCAGAAGATGGCATCAGATTTCTCAGAGCCTAAATTATAGGCATTTGTGGGCTTCTGGGCTTATGTGGGTGATGGGATCTGAACTCTCATCCTCATAGTTTCATAGCAGCCACTCTTAAACATGAAGCCCCCTCCCCAGCCTTTGTAACCTCTTAAAGATGGTGACAGTGATTTCCACCCAAAGGCAAATTTAAGGGTAGAGATAGCATCTCTAATTCTCTACTCACTGTGAATGAGTTGAGAGTCCATAGATCTATTAACATAATTCTTGATCATAAAGCCTTGGAAAGAAGCAGCCACACACAAAATCTGCCCACCCTGTGATACCTTAGGCTAACATATGTCAGGTGAGCTCTGTTCTTTGGACTATTGTTTAAATGTAACCATGGGAATTTTCTTCATTGACAATAAGTGGCCTGTTGGTGGCTGATTTCCAGCAGCATGATTCTATCATTCACTGCAGATATGGAAATCCCCACCTCCATTACTTCTGTCTATCCTGGTCTATGGGAGTCTCTGCAGGACTAGAACCCAGAAGAGCCGTTCTATGTCCCTCAATGAGAAGTGCCTCTCCTGGGCCTTGGCTCCCCCACCCCCGTCCTTCAAAAGGGAGCCGCATCCTGTCCAGTGGGTGTCAGTGGTCATGACTGAGGCAGTGCCAAGTGCTGGGCTTCCCACTGAGAATGAGCTCTCTGCCTCGGAGCATTCCCAGCCATCTGGGCTGGGTAACGGAGACCACCTTGCACCAGAATAGCCTTGGTCAGTTCCTTTTGCAACTCCTGCTTCAGTATTTGCTTTGTCCTGGGCTATGGCATGCCACCTCAGGAGCACACTGGGTGACCTGAGGGCACTGTGGATTCTTTTGCCTCCATTTACTCTCTTTCCTCTTCCTCCCTTACATGCTTAACATTCTATCCTCGACAGTGTTGGACCCTTGCTTCCTTTCCTGGATTCAAGGTGGGCTGAGCACCTGCACGTGGAAGTATGCACATATTCATGTACACACACCACACACACACACACACACACACACAGAGAGAGAGAGAGAGAGAGAGAGAGAGAGAGAGAGAGAGAGAGAGAGAGAGAACTGACTATATATACTCACAGGAACAAGAGGACTCCATGACTCCATGTGACACCAAGAGAATGCTTCAGCTTACTGTGGCTGACTGAGATTGTGGGTAGTCAGTTGGTCAAGGGAGAGGACATTTGATGAATCCAGGAAAAGTATTCTGGGTTTTTTTGGCTGAACCTGGAATTTTAATGGCACATGTCTCCAACTGCCAATTCTCTCTCAATCTTCATGAGAAAGTCTCTTCAATCAGGCTCATTCATGGCTAATACCTTACTGGATGACATTACATGTTACATGAACTTCCATGCAATATGCTGTCTTTTGTTACTTTACATGGAACTTGAACATTCTTAATGCTTTTTCCAGTTGCATAGAATCCTAAGGATTAACTAAACCAAGTGTGTGTGTGTGTGTGTGTGTGTGTGTGTGTGTGTGTGTATCTGTTTTATCTTTCCTGCCTTCATTACAAGGTTCTGTGCTGTGGGATGTTCTGTATGTCAAATGTGTTGCTCTGATTGGTTAAAATAAATAAAGTGCTGATTGGCCAGTAGCCAGGCAGGAAAGATAGGGTAGGCGGGACAAGGAAGAGGAAAAGGCTGGGAACAGGAAGGCAGAGGAGAGACACTGCCAGCTGCGGCCATGACAAGATGTAAGGTACTGGTAAGCCATGAGATGATACGGATATAATAGGATGAAAGGGTAGATTAAGGAACTTACTTCTAAAGAACAACAACTTGTTTAAAATGTTTTACATTGGTATAGACTTTAGTCTATTGATACAAACTTAAAGTTAATTTTGTTATACTATGTGTATATTTCTACTCTTGTTTAAGGTATTATGTTCATATAGCTCATTTAAAATTGTAATAGATAATTAAAAATAGATTAATAACTGGTCATCTTTGATAATCATACTCATAGCCATGTTAGTTAAGTCTTCTAGGTATACACAGAGATCTTTCAGATAGATAGGTAATCTTCAAATACTTCAAAGACCTACAGAATATGGCATTTAAAATATTTTTAAAATTTAGACTTTCTGGACAGTGAGACATGTCTGCTCCTGTCAGCACTGGATTTACTTCAGAGATGGGCATTGAAGACACTTCTTATGGAGTTTATCTCCACCTTGGCAAAAATAGCCATTTGGGCAAGAAACTGTTATTGCCTGGACAGCTTGATCGACTGGACATGCAGGACCCATAGAAAGGTGACCACTACACTTTGCTTTCAAAATGGTCCTTCAGGTTCCTGCTTCACAGAGGAAACTGCCAGACATTCTACAGGACACTGAGAGAAGTGACCTAGAGACTCTAGCCCTGTGGGCTGAAGACAAATGCCCCAACTTTACAAAGGAACATTAGGTGACTGTCCAGGCTGCCAGCTGTCTCTGTCTACTCTTGCAAGACTCCCGAAAAATGCTTACATCCTTCTCCCGGTTCTCAGGTAATATTATATCCTTCTCAGGTCTTTGATGTGGTTGAAGACTAGATAGTTATAATTTCCTCAGTTATGTTACAAGATAAGTTAGATATAAAACTTTAGACTCACAAATATAAGATAGATAGGATATCTTCTTTAATATTGTAACTATAATTCTTGCTTGGTAATTGTTTTGTTATATGTAATTGTACTATGTAAAAGTTAAAACCTTCCTTAAAAAAAAAAAAGAAAAGGGGAAGTGCTGTGGATATCGCTCTGTGTAAATAAAGTTCTGATTGGCCAGTGGCCAGGCAGGAAGTATAGGCGGGACAAAAGAGAAGAGAATTCTGGGAAGTAGAAGGCTGGAGAGACATCGCCAGCCGCCGCCATGAGAAGCAACATGTAAAGACACTGGTAAGCCACACGCCATGTGGCAAAGTATAGATTAACAGAAATGGGTTAATTTAAGATAGAAGAAGTAGATAACAAGCAGCCTGCCATGGCCATACAGTTTATAAGCAATATAAGTTTCTGTGTGTTTACTTGGTTGGGTCTGAGTGGCTGTGGGACTGGCGGGTAAGAGAGATTTGTCCTGACTGGGCCAGGCAGGAAAACTCTAACTACAACGAGACATGTGGCAAAGTATAGATTATTAGAAATGGGTTAATTTAAGATAGAAGAAGTAGATAACAAGAAGCCTGCCATGGCCATACAGTTTGTAAACAATATAAGTCTCTATGTGCTTTCTTGGTTGGTTCTGAGTGACTGTGGGACTGGCGGGTAAGAGAGATTTGTCCTGACTGTGGGCCAGGCAGGAAAACTAACTACAGTTGTGAATTTGTTGCCATGATGATGCTATCTTGTCTTTTCATTTGATTTCATTTCCTTTAATCTATACTCTATATAGTTCTTTTGCATCTTAAATTATATCTCTTCCATCAGGTAACTGAATAAATACTTATTGACGTGATTAAGACAAGACTGAGTGTGGTTTGACCTCTGCTCACATCTCCAGCTTCATCTTACACTTCCCCACTCAGTTCTCTTCCTTGTCATGCATATGCATAGACCACTGTTGTGGAATATTACTCTAACTAGGCAAAGATGGGTTACATTTGTTTATGCTGTGGAATATTACTTTACCTATGTAAAGGTGTGTTATATTTGTTATGCTGCATTTGTTTAATGATATAAATATGTGTTGCCTTGCCTGCCTAAGACACATGATTTATTTACTAAAAAGCTGAACAGTCAATGGCTAAGCAGTAGAGGGATAGGCAGGGCTGGCGGGCAGAGAGACTAAGTGGGTGGAGAAATCTAGGGTCAGGGAAAGAGAGGAGAAAACGAGGGAGAAGGAAAGGAAGATGCCTGGGGTCAGCCAGCCAGGCAGCCACCAGACAGAAAGACACTACGGAGTAAGAAATACAGAATGAAAGAAAGTAAAAAGCCCTGAGGCAAGATGTAGCTGAAGAGAAACAGGTAAATATAAGTTGTAAGAGCTAGCAAGAGACGAGCCTAAGCCAGGCCAAGCATTCCTAACTAATAATAAGTCTCTCTGTCATGATTTGGGAGCTGATTGGTGGCTTAAAAAAAGCCTGCTACAGACCACTTTGCATAGGATGTTGGCTCCTCACTGTGTCACTTAGCCTATTTTCATGTGCCACATCTCAGTTCACTTAGCCTTCCATACTGACATCTCTTCTGACCACTCCCATCTAAGTATGGCTGCCTTCTAACATTCTTCCTTTTTTTCTCCCCCTTCTTTGTTCTTCATGACACTTATCAAAGGATGCTGTCTTTGTCAGTATTCTATTGCTGTGAAGAGACACCATGGCCAAGGCAACAAAGGAAAGAATTTAATTGGGACTCCCTTACAGTTCAGAGGTTTAGTCCATTATCATCATGACAGGAAGCATGGTGGTGTGCAGGCAGACAGTGCTGGAGAGGTAGCTGAGAGTTCTACATCTGAATTCACAAGCAGAGAGATTCTGGACTTGGAATGGGCTTTTTGAAACCACAAATCCCATTCCCAGTGACACACTTCCCCCAACAAGGCCACACCTTTTAAGCCTTTCAAATAGTGCCACACCTTGGTGACCAAGTGTTCAATCTAAGAGCCTACGGGGGCCATTTTCACTCAAACCCCCACGGATACTCTCTATATCCTAACACTGCGTGCCTGGTGTCTGCCTCCCCACCACACTATAATACCTGGCAGGCAAAAAATTGCTTCGTTTTTATGTTGCCACATCACCTTTAAAGGCCCATTTGATAAACATTTGAAAATAGATTAGGAATGGAAGAAAAAAGATAGAAAGGGCAGATGAATTAAAAATAGCTTTGTAATTATGCACTGGAAACATTTAGATTCCTATAGGAACTTTAGGACCCCTCAGTTATTAATATTACTTTCTTTCACTTGGAAAGAAAAGCTTAGCCAATCATTCATGATTGTCAGGAGCTGGGAAGGGTCTAGGCACCATCTATATGTGAACCCACAAATTAGCCTACACAGTTTTTTGAATGAAGACATGAGACTCAGGTCAGACACAATGGATCCCATTACTTATAGCACAGCCAGTAACATGTGCATTGATAAATCTGCCAATTTTTCTGTGATCCTAAGTCCTCTAGGAATAATGAGGACCAGTCCAATGGACATGCTGCAGAAGATTCCTGAGGTTAGGAAACCCAAGCATTTCATAATGAAGGCTAAGCCTATTGGCCATCTGTACCAAAGAAGACATCACCGCTTTCTTCTAAGACTGCCCATTAATATGCCCCTCATTCTGTTGGAGACAATAGGTCTATTTTTCAAGCATGGTTGCTTGAAAAATAGAACACACAGTTCTGGAGAAAGGCAATTTCTCTGCACTACTCAGAAGTGTGTGAATCCATCAGAGAACCATGAGGAATTTCCTTCCAATAATAGCAACCCCTATGAATATGACCCAAGAATGTTACAGACATGTATGAAAATGTCATGGTGTGTCCAATTATTATACCCTAATACAAAAATAGTTTCCTCTTCTATCTTTTGGAAAAGCTACTGTATTGATTTGCAATTAATTTTCCATGAGTATGCAGTCCCTCTAATTAATCTGATTGACAGAAACTAGAACAAAATCCCATTAGCTTGTCTCTTGGAATTTTTTATTGTTTGCTATCAACAAAACAACTTTAAACAATAGGGTGAGAGTGACCTACAACTTGACCTCAAAACATGGCCCCAGTATTCCGACTCTCACCAGCTGAGCAAACCTCAGGTGCCTGGAGTATTTAACTCAAAAGTTGGATAACTCTCTCTTCTGAATCCGTATTTTCATGTGTCACAAGGACTTAATCCAGAGTGTAGAAGTAATCGCGTGGACTCCACCTTGACTCAAGAGGAGGAAGTCAAATGGAATGCTCTTCCAAGCAATATTGCTGGCCTTTTTATTGATACTG
The DNA here is from genome assembly GCF_903995425.1 of Onychomys torridus. Taxonomy (NCBI): domain Eukaryota; kingdom Metazoa; phylum Chordata; class Mammalia; order Rodentia; family Cricetidae; genus Onychomys; species Onychomys torridus. Next base: position 4,043,995 of record NC_050455.1, read on the forward strand.
ACTCCAATGACTTCAAGTCCCAAAGTGATGTCATTGATTTCTTCAGCTAAAGTCAGGGACACATTTTATACTAGTTTTCTAATTGGAAGACTCTCATTGGAGAGAGAGCTGCCCCAGGGTATGCATAAATAGCATGCCTGCTAGCCTCCCAGGAAGCCTTTCCCAGAAACCAAATATAGTCTTGCTTTGGCGAGATCTCTGTCATCTGAGGGCTACATAGTTTACTAGTGATGTTTGCTTCAACATCTGACCCCAAGTCTTTTGTGACCCCTGCTGAGGCACAAGCTTCCACAGAACTGGACTGAGATTTAGCTGTCTCCTTCCTTCTTCTGCCACTCTCCCTGAACAGCCTGTACCTCCAGTGACAAACACCTTCAACACACCTCCATGTTTTTCTGCCTCTCTGTCCCTAACTGTGACTATTTTTAATCCTGACTTCAATAGCAGAGGTAGTTCTGGGAGTGGCCACTGCCCGCCCCCCCCCCCCCACTGGAAAGAAAGTATTGTTTTGATGGCCACACCTTAAGGTGGGACCTCTCTCAGTTAGCATTAGCTGATAGTGCTCCAACATGGCTTCTCAATTAGCTTGTACAAAATAAGGTTCCAAGTCAGTTCCCATGTCTGTGGTTTGGCCTGAAAACAATTAGTCCAACCTATCCCGTTTGTCCATACTGCCAGACTGGAGGCAATTGCCTGCTCCATTAAGTGGAAACAGCAATGGGGAAGGTGTCCGGAGGTACTGGCAGGTGTTCAGCATGGCGGGTGCAGGACCTGGTGCCATCCCTTGCTATTCTAGTAGACTTGGTAGGACATCTGAGAGGACCAGTGCATGAGACAACCTACTAGAATTCTAATATCAATTTGATAGGGTGACTGGAGTTGTCTGAACAAAGGAAGAGTTGTTAAGACAATATTGACAATATGTCTTGGTCCACTTCTGGGATGAGTAATCTTAGTTGCCAGCTTGATTCAACCTACAATCTCTTGGAAGATTGAGGCACACCTCTGGCTCTGCCTTTGGGGACATTTCCAGATAGAAATAATTCAGGGAAGGAAACCCATTCCAAATGTGGGTGGCAGCATTCCACCGATGGAGGACTGAATGGGATAGAAGGAGAAAAGCAGCTGATGTCTCTTTTTCTCTACTTCCTGACAGTTGTGGCATGAGGTGCCTGGCCTCTCATGTCCTTCCTGACATAACAGGATTGAAGTCACTGAGACCAGGAGCCAAAACAAATCCACCCTCATTAAGTTGTCAGGTGTGATCATAGCAACAAGATAAGTAATGATTTGTCTTCCTTCTGGGTTCCAATGTGTCCTTCCTTTCCATGGTCACTAAAGTGGTGAGTCTCATTTTAGGACCTGAAATATCTTATTTACCTTGATCACCTCCTTTCACATGCGGGCCTTTCCTCCAGAGGCACTAAATGTGAAAGGGATGGGATATCTGATGACGCATCTCGTGCTCTGCTTTGGCCCCAGTGAGCCACCATAGAGGAATGTTGTAACCAACCAAGAACTCATCCTGTTGTGCTATTATTAGGTTGGGCCAGCCAGATAATCTAGGCAGCTGAACTGGAATCAAGTTTGGGTTCCCAAGACATTTTGGCTGTGCTTTTACAGAGAGGAGAATCCAACCAGGTGGACCCAGGGCTACTGTCAGAGCAAAAAAAAAAGATCCAACTAAAGGATAGTCAGGTGGAATCCAGGATGCAAAAGAGATGTATGCAAAACAGACTTATGCAAAACCCACTCCTGGAAGCATATTTATTACTTAGGGAGGGGCCAAGAGAGAATATTCCTTTTCTAAAAAGAGGTATAAAATGTCCAAATTGCTTTGAAAGTATAAATTCTGGGAGGAGGTGTTACTGTTATAGACAAACATCTGAGAAGGCCATTCTAACTCTTAACAGTACCATATGCCTGTGGATGGTCATGTCTATATGTTGATCATTATTGTGGGGTGTGTGTGTGCATGTACACGCTCATGGGCTCACACAGGCAAAAGAGGATGTTCTCCTCTGTCACTGTGCCTCATTCCCTTGAGTCTCTTACTGATCCTGGAGTCAGGCTTAGGGACAGAAAGCACTGATGTTACCCCGCCTCTCTTCATCACCACACTGAGTTCACACACATTCTTGTGACTACACCTGGCTTTTTAATGTGGGTACTGGGGGTTTGAACTTATGTCTTCATACTTGTTTAGCAGACACTCTTACCTACTGAGCCATCTCCTCAGCCCCAACTGTGCTGGTTTTGTAATAAAATGTTTACTGTTCCAGGTGTCAAAATGAACCAGAAAGCCAAAAACATGGTATCTTAGCCTGAGTGGTTGTGTGGGAAATAAACAGATATCTTTAAAAAAAAAATTATTATGATGTATACAGAAGAGGGCGCCAGATCTCATTACAGATGGTTGTGAGCCAACATGTAGTTGCTGGGAATTGAACTAAGGACCTCTAGAAGAGCAGTCGGTGCTCTTAACCTCTGAGCCATCTCTCTAGCCCATAAACAGATACCTTTTTGACAGAAATAACACATCTGAGAGACAGTGGGATTCTCTGTATCAGAAACATGGATTCCTTTCTCCTTTTCACAGTCTATCATGGTAGACAAATTCTGGTCTGGGACCATGAAGGATATAACAGTAATGGTGGCAATCTGGCCATTTCTGACCCCATCACAAGCTTGGTTCCAGCAGATCTCCTAGGATCACAGGCCCTTCCTATGGCTATCCATGAGGACAACCCAGATGGTCTGACTCTCAGCCATGATACACTTCTACATTTCACAGTCCCAAAGCAGAGTGCCTTTAATCTGCCAGTCTGCAGTTTTCCAAATGGCAGACCAAACAGCTACCCCACTGGCAAGAGTCCAAGAGTCAAAGTATAATATGGTTCATCAAAGGGAGTATTGGTCAGAGCTGGGAGGGTGGCTTTGAGCCCTACCCACAGAGTATAACAACTCCAACCCCAGCTTTGCATGGCTGGCAGCAAAGCTGAAGAGCTACAGCCTGTCTAGAAGACCCCAATAGTTCAGTGCAGCTGAGCCGTCAGTGACCTAGGCCCAGGCATTTGGGGAAAATTCTGAAATAAGGGCCTCCCTGAGCCATGGCAGAATGAGATGTAATGGTTTTCCCCAAGGTGTGGCCACACCCTTTTGTATAAAGTAAAGATGCAGCTGGGACCAAGCTGGCTCTGTATTTTTACTTTATTTTATTTTTAATGAGAAGGGTATGTTGGGGTCTTCTTTTTTAATCATTGAGCTCTAAACTGACTTGTGCCAAAATAGGAGTCTGAGTGTCACTAGGCCCCCATGGGTCAGGTACTCAGTTTGAGTAAGGGCCCTGTAGCAAGCTCATAGTTCTTCCCCAAGTGGATGCACATGTTCATCATGTCAAGGAGATGACAGGCCTAACCCCCAAGGGGCATCTCAGCATAGACGCAGCTTTGCCTTGTCAGAGACTCCACTGGGTAAAATCATCTGTCACAGAGACTGGTAGCTCCAAGTGGGCATTCAGGTTAGAGGCTCCCCAGAGTGCCACCAGTTCTCTCGATGGCCTTCTTCCTGGTTGAGAGACTCCCCTTGGCACTTCCAAGGTTGGTGAATACAAGGACTGAACACAGCCCAACAGCCAAGGAAGAAGAATAGCACTGCATCTGTCCAAAGGCCCCCATTTAGCTTCTCTGATTCATTCAGAAGCCTGACTGCAGAGGACCCTGACATACACATGACACAGGTGCTGGTGTTCAATGGTGCCAACAACATCCTGACAGTTGTACCCCCAAACATTTTTCTGTATGCTCACATGGACCAATACAGCGTTTTCTTTGCTTGGAGGTCGGGAGATTTTGACACCATCTGTAATCATTTTCATCATTAAGACACCCAAAGTAAGAAGGGGGTGGGGTGTCTGAAAGGTATAGGGAGACATGTCTTTACATGTCTCATGTATTTTTAGTCTTGAGCAGCTCTTTGATCCCTGGCAACCCAACAAACCAAAAACGTAGTCCTTTTGGTCCCATTTTCATGTTGCCACCACTAATCTGTTGGCTGGACCCATGAGCTCACCCGCCCATGCTTAACAGTTCTTACTCTCCTCTCTTGAAGGAGAATGAACAACAATCAAGGTTCTAGTCAGGAATATTTGCAGTCTCACCTCTTCTTCAAGACATCTCCAATCTTGGCTCACAAAGTTAGCTATGAACATGGCCCGATACAAACACGTTAGGGAAGGATTTGGGGAGAAGGCTCATCCTCTAAAATGCTTGCTGAGTGAGCATAAACCCTTGAGTTTGACCTCCGGCTCCCATGGAAAGGCCTGCAGTAGTAGATTCTCAGCACTGGGGAGGCAGAGACAGGAGGCCAGGAGTACGGCTGAATCAGTGAGTCCAGGTCCCAGTTACTGGGTGATCAACTGTCTCAAAAAATAAGTTGGATGGCTCCTATGGGACCATACCTGAAGCTGACCTCTGGTGTGCATGTTTTGACTGCCCACAACATACACACACTAAAGAACCATGTTTTGTTTTATTTTTCCTAAGTTCATTGTGCAGTTCTTAAACATGAACTTGTAGAAGACAATATTGTGTCCTGGTGTCAAAGGTCGATCACCACTGATGGAATCTAAACATTGTTTGGTGTCAACTGCTTCGTGTTCCCAAATATGCCAGCAGGCTCTCCTTCCCTCTTTCAGAATCCACATCTCTGGTCGCATCCCAACCTCATGACTTCTCCATACTTTCAATACTTGGAAGAGTATTCAATTTCACCCTGTTCTTGAGCACACATGGCAGATTACCAGAGCTCTGTGAGTGCTGCCAGACTTGAGTTCACTGCTCATAGCATGGCAATATCAATATGCATGTTCACTTTGCCTTCCTACCTCATGAGGGTCAGGGATGACTGGAGAGAATACAGAGACTGGGCAGCCCAGCATGGATGCCTGAGTGCCCAGTGGCTTGTATTTCAAGAAAGAGACCACATGTTATGATAGATGGGAAGTATGCCTACAGTTTGCTCCTGAGGGAGACGTTATCTCATTTTAAAAAAACTCTCTTTGCATAAGGAAATCTATTCAGAGGTCCAGGACAGAGGATAGTTGAAGCGAAGAACTGCGGGATTATGGGGAATTACATCAGGTGCACCTAACAATGGGTAAGGCAAAGAGGCCGGTGAATGAATGAATGAGCAAGCCAGACCTGCATCAGGATCCCAACTGTATTGTAACATCAGTGCAACCTTGGCAATGACTGCATTTCAGCTTTTTCTTATATAAAATAATGCAATAATAATAGCCAGCATTTTTCTAAGTGCTTACTATATGACAGATATTAAACTGCTTTCACATATTGTTTAATCTCTGTGATAGATAAGAAACAGAAGGACCATTTTGCAATTAAAATATTTTTAAGGATTTATTTTATTTTTATGTTAGTGTGTATGTGCATGTGTATGAGTATATGTATGTGCATGCCTGTGTAAGAGACCCTAGAACTGGAGTTATGAGTGTTTGTGAGCTGACTGACCTTGGGTGCTGGGAACCAAATTCTGGTTTGATGCAGAAGCAGCATGTGCTCTTAAATTGGAGCTACCTTTTTAGCCCCAATTTAAAAATTTAAAGTTATTATTACTATGTGTGTGTGCATGATGAGCTGTGTGAGGAGGGTTGTACTTGTGCCATGGTGCATGTGATGAGGTTAGAGGACAACACACAGCTGTCATTTCTCTTGGTGCCTGTTTGTGTGCCTTCCAGGGATCGAACTCAGGTTGCCAGGCTGCATGGAGAGCACCTGTCCGCCGAACCATCTCACTAGCACCAGTTATTGTCTCTCAATTTTTCACATAAGGGAACAGGACACAGGCTCTGCTAAGTTACTTGCCAATGCTACCCACCAAGCTAGGTCAGCACCAAAGCCAGGATTTCAACACATGCAACTGAATCCAGCTTCCATGCCTCTCTCTGCTCCCTGAATGAGACCCAGCTGCAGTAGCAGCCTCACTGGAGTGCTGTGATGGGGTTGAAGGGATTGTTAAGAACTATATTAAGGACGGTCTTCATTCTTTTACTACAGAGGCTTAATTGAAACTCAAAAAAAAAATCCAGCTGCTTGGAATCTTCATTTTTAAAACAATAGTGGTTATTATTTTACCAAGTAAAAGTGGAAAAACATGTTTTCCCCCAACAGAAAGGGAGAAAGGCTGAACCAGTGGGCCCAGGGTTGTGATGAGAAATGGAACCCAGCCCTCTCCAGGTTGAGGAGAGAGAGCCACCCACATGGTGGGTAGACCCCCAGGTGTCTGTGAAAACTCTGCAGAGCAGCAGCTCCTGGCTTGTGAATAGTTCTTCCTTCATCAAGTCCAGATGAGGCAGCCCACAGGAGAGGAGCCTGCAGGACTCGCCCAAGAGACTTTGAGAAGAAACAATGGAGCTTCTAATTCATTGCAGCCTAGTACACACTGGCTGTCTTTGGGCTCTTGTCTGCCAGTTGTAACTGTGGTAATCTGAGCTCTTGCTATCATCATGGATGTATCCATCGCAGCGTGGGGCTCCACTTATCTCCTCCAAACAACAAAACTAGCTTGTGGTTTTAGAAGAGACTTGTCCAAAGATGTAACATTTCAAAGCTGATTCTTGGTGAGTGGGGAACAAGCAATCTGAAGTCTGTTTAGTAGATTTATCTATGTGCCATTAATTCTCTTGGAGGCTAATTTATACATCCCTGTGTAATGTTGGCATTCAATAGATATTGACGTCACAATGCTTATAATCATTTCAGACAGACACTTGGGCAAGATAAATAAAATAACATTTGATGGAGCACATTATTCATTCCCAAGGTATGTATTTTCTTTGTAACTACATACTTTTGAGATAAACAGGAAATATATTTTTTTGGTGTGGATTCAGTAATCTTAAAATTCTTGTTGTGTTTACTTGGCAAAATCTCTCACTGAGACAGAGGGATTGTAGCATATGTGAGTGTCTTTTACTAAGTCGAAATAAAAGCTAAAAAGAGGCAGGGTGCGCTCTGCCCACAATGCCATCAAGTTGCAGGTCATAGAGAACCCCAGCTTCCACAAGTAGATGTAATGAATAGATAACGCCATTGTCCTGAGAGATATACAGTCAGTCAGACTGAGGATCCATGGGGAGGCTGAGCTTATAGTTTCATCTGAATTGTCTCTCACATGCTCAAGTCTTGTAGACATGGTCCCCAGTGTTCAAAGCATTCATGTTCAGAGGTGTGGCTTTTGGAGGTGACTGGCTCATGAGGGCTTTGACCTTAGGAGTGGATTGTTCCATTCACAGATCCATAACACTGTAGGCTATTAGGGAGTGGGAGAAATGTTATGGAATAGGTCCCAGTTGGAGAAAGTGGGTCATTGGAGCCATGCCTTTGAAAACAATATTTTTCCCTGGCTTCACCCCTATTCTTTCTCTGCTTCCTGGCCACTATGGGGTAAGCAGCTTTCTTCCACAACTCACTTTCTAAGTAATGCTCTCCCACAGTGGATGGCCCACCACACCACACTGTAGCTGAGTGACCATGGACTGACAGCTCTGAAACTATGAGCCAAAAAAGTCCTTTAAGTTGATCTTGTCAGGTGTGTTGTCACAGTGATGGAAGGCTTTTGAGAGCTCCTGACACCTTTTGATGATTTAGTTCTCTATCTGGATGTATCTCCTAGTGCTCTACTGGTTACTCTAGGGCAATTTAAGTCATCCCTGTCTTTAGTGCCTGCAAAGGCAAGGCTTGCAAGACACTTCCTTCTTTTGGTTCTGGCACATCTTTCCTTTGCCATGTACATTGTTTTACAATGAAGACATACACTACTAGTTACACCATTTCATGAATAATTTGCTCATACCTGTGGTGCATCTTGGTGGCTCCCTGTCTTTCAGAATTCAGCCCAGAAAGATCTTCAGAAGCTAACAGGGGTAGTAATGTGACAGAGAAGAAAGGGACTCTCCATAAAGCAGTCTTAAATGAAAGAGGAAGGGCTGTATCAGTAGAAAAGAGTGTTTGCTGAGCAAACACAAGGACCTGAGTTTGAATCCCCAACAATCATGTAGAAAGACCACACATGTCTATAAATCCAGTGGTGGGGTGGGGATCAGAGACAACAGGATCACTGAAGCTTGTTGGCTTGCTAGCCTAGATCCAGATTCAGTGAGAGACCCATTCTCAAGGGAACAAGGTAGAGATGCTCAGCATCCTCCTTTGCCCATGGGTAGAGGTTCACACAAACACACATGTATAAACACCACATACACACTCACAGAGGCATACAAGAAAAAGGGGGATGGGTGAATGAATGGGAAAAGAGATTTCCTTGGCAAGAGCAAAGCTATGCTGGAAGATGCCATCTCATACTATATAATGTTAGAGACTTGCTTCTTCAAGTCATCAAGTACCTCTTCTGATTCTGATGATACCTATTTGCATTCTGACCACATGGCTTCCATACATTTTAAGTGTAAAAAATACTGGAAGGCTTATAGTAGGCATCTAATTCATATCTGTATTCTACATAGTGTGTCTCCAGTGATTTATCAATCTCTGGGGGCTAGTTTAATGTGCTTTCCTACTCTGGATAAATGTTTTGTCTGATTTGTCTGTCCACCTCTCCAAATCATGCTCTACAGGCTTGATTCATGGAAGGGGGTGTCCCAAGCCATCTATCTACACTGTGGGCATTAATATTTCTGACAATTAAGTCTTGGTCCTTGGAGACTTCTATTGCTCTGGGGTAGATGGTTGGGATGAACAATTTGCCTTCTCTACAGGCCAGACTTCTATAATACAATGTATTGTCCTTCTGTCTTAATCAATGCAAACCCATTTTTACACATAAAAATCAAAGAACATAGATATTTGAAATTATTAAGCATTTTATAATTATCACAGATAAAATTAGCTGTGTGAAATGTGTGGTTCCATGTGTTCTCTGTGTTGTAATCACTCTCAAGGGTGTGTAGTGTTAGCCCACTCTCTTTTACTAATTTCTCTAATGGTTAATGACACCATGCACATTTTCCAATGCATATTCACCATCAAATCTTTTCTTTGATGTGCCTGTTTAGATACCTTGCCCACTCATGTATGGAAGTGGTTGTGTTGTTGTTGTTTCTTTGCTGCTGTTGGGCTTGGGGAATTCTTTATACATTCTGGATACAAATAATTGCTAAGAAGACCCATGAATTTCAAATAGTCTTCCTGGTAGTTTATCTTCTGTTTCTCCTAACTGTTTTCTCCACATTGCAAACACTGCTTTCACTTGCTGAAGTATGTCTATTCTTGTATGCCTTTGTTATTGTTGTTTGGATGGTTTGTTTTTCATGGCCAATCTAATAACTCGGTAATACCAAAATATTAATTTTCTAACATATAGATTTTGACTGTTTTAATATCACTTGTTGAAAATACTGTGCTTTTTTTTTCTTTACATATATGTCAAAATTCAGTTGGAGGGGGCTAGGAAGATAGCTCAGTTGCTCAAGTACTTGCCACACAAGCATGAGGACCTGAGCTCAGATTTCCATCATCCACTTTAGAAAAAGCCAGGTGTGAAAGTGCATGTCTATGATTCCAGGGCTCAGGAGGTGGAGAAAGAAGGCTTCCTGGGGTCACTGCCAGTCAGTCTAGGCTCAGTGAGACATCCTGTCTCAAAGGTTCAGGTGGAGAGCAATTGAGGGAGATACCTGATATAGCCCTGCACGCATGTGTACACACACACACACACACACACACACACACACACACACACACACGCACTCACGCAAGCACAATCAGTCCATTGTCCAGGCCTGGGAATGTAGCTCAGGGATATAGCATTTGCCTTGAATGTATGAGGCCCTGAGTGAGTTTAATCCCTCCATCAATTCTTTGCTTTTGGTGACTATCATAGAATAAATTGAAATATAGAAGTGTGTACCTTCCTACTTTGTTTTTTAAAAAATTATTCTTGTTATTGTAGTCACTTCAATTATTTCATACATGTATATCAAATGAAATATGATATATGGAATATACATGTAATGAGGAATATACTGCTCCATACAGTGCTAGGTTTATAGGCACATGCAGTCAAGCCTGGCTTTGTGTGTGGATTGGATTTGAACTCAAGTTCTAAGTATATATACCCACACAGTCCACACACTGTTACTTGTGTATCTGATGACCAGTTGGCAGGCTCTCTCGCCTGGGAAGATTAAGTGTCCCACTCTCAGTGTTCCTTAGCTGCCTGTGGACCTTTGTTTCGGGTCGGGGCCTCTGAGATCCCCTTCCATGTTAGCATGTCTGCTTTGTTCATGTTGATAAGATTCCATGAAATAAACAGAGGAAAAAGGAGGGAGACTGGAGAACTGTAGGGGGAGAGGGGAAGAGGAAGATAGTGTAATTATATTTTAATTTCAAAAATATAAAAATTGCAGTTTTGTGACTAGCATCATATACTCTGCACAGTAGGATGCCTACGACATGCTCCTCTCAGGTTGTGAGCTAAGGTGGAGCAGTAATTTGTTTGTTTTCACTGCTAAAAGTAAACAGAATTTTAAATAACATATATTGGCTTATGTGTGTACTCTGTTTTAATAAGGAATTAGGGTACTTCCTAGTTTGGGGCAATTAAAAATAGTGCATCTAGAACACACTTAAAAATAATTTTATGTTATGTGTATAAGTGTTTTGTCTGCATATATATCTGTGTATCCTGTGTGACTGGTGCCTACGGAGGCCAGAACAGGGTGTCATTCCCTGAGACTGGAATTACTGCTGGTTGTGAGCCACCATGTGGATGCTGGGAACTGAACCTGGGTCCTGTGGAAGAATAGCCAGTGCTCTTAACCTCTGAGTTGTCACTCTAGCCCCTAGAATACACTTTTACACTTTGTGGGAAGTACACATGCATTTCTCCTGTCTTACTTAGGAGTAAAACTGCTGCTTCATCAAACATGCTCACATTGCCTTAGCAGCTCTCTCCAGAGTTTTCTAGGAAAGTGATTGAGAGTAGTGAGTGAGGGGTTGTAGCTGCTCTGTAGCTGTGCCAGGGCTTGGTATTGTTTCGTTCTTTCCTTCTTTTTTCTTTTTCTTTTTCCCTTTCTTTCTTTCTTTCTTTCTTTCTTTCTTCCTTCCTTCCTTCCTTCCTTCCTTCCTTCCTTCCTTCCTTCCTTCCCCCCTCTCTCTCCCTCCCTCCCCCCCTCTCTCCCTCCCTCCCTTCCTTCCTTCCTCCCTCCCTTCCTTCCTTCCTCCCTCCCTCCTTCTGTAATAATAGGTAGCTGCTCTAGCTTTGACCTGGAAGTACTACCCCTTGAGGCGTTGGTAACTGTCACACCTACAAGGCAGGGCTGAGACAGGGGCCCTTAAGATCTGAGATCCAGATGTGCTGGTTCTCTTGGTTCCTGGATCTTGGATGCTGGAGGTAGACTGAGTGGAGTTTTCCAGAGAAAACTGCTGGGCTATGTTACACCTTTCTTGGACCCTGTAACCTATCCCTTTATTTGTAAGTTACCCCACAAAATAAACCTCTCTTTTAACTATGTGGAGTTGCCTTAATACTATAACCAATATCTGGTACCCAATGTGGGGCATGAACCCATGACTCTGAGATTAAGAGTCTCATGCTCTAATGACTGAGCTAGCCAGGCAATATAAATACAGAACTATATTTGTTGTAATGTTCATGTATTTCTATTCTTATTTGAAATAAATATTTTGTATATTGATACATATGTAAATTTATATCTGTCATACTGTATGTATGTTCTACCTCTGTTTAGGATATTTTGTATATTGATATATATTTAGGATTATTGTCATATTGCATATTGCACTATACATTCTTACTTCTGTTAAAGATATTTTGTGTATTGCCTCACTTTTGAAGTCATTGTCCTTTTACCATACATTTGCTTACAGACTGTTTACCTTGTTTACATGAAGCCTTAGTCCTTAGATTATTTAGGTAGATAAGACTTACAGATTTATAGTCACCTATGCTTGTCATCTCTATAATTATGTTAGTTAGGTTATCCAGATTTACAGATACATAGGTTGGATGGACAGATAATCTCTAAACACTTCATGGACCTAGAGAATATGGCATTTAAATAACTTAGAATTCTGTTGACATGAGGCACAATTGATCCTGGCAGCACCAATTTGATCCCAAGAGAATGTTGGGCTTCTAGGACATTTCCATTTGGAAGTTTGTCTTCTTGGCACAAAATGGCCTACTGAGCAAAGAACTGCCCTTGCCTCAACTGCTGACAGTACAAATGCTGTCCTTTCTAGACAAGTGGGACACCAGGAAAAGTGAATGCTGAACTCTGCCAAGACAGGGTAAGATGGTCTTTCAGAATTCCTGCTTCTGAAGATGGTCTGTCCAATACTATAGGCCTGTATCCATTTTGCATGTACCAGTAACAATGAGAAATATTAGATGACTGTCCAGGCAGCCAGCTGTCTCCATCTACTCTTGCAAAACTCCTGAAAGTTGCTTACATCTATCTTCCATTTCTCAGGTATCATTATATTCCTTCTCAGGTCTTTGATGAAATTTATGTTCTTTAGGATAGGACACCTTTTGTAATGATCTTTGTAATGTGCCATTTACCTATGCTCCAGACTTCTCTGGATTTTAGTATGTGTCTCTTGTTAGATATTGTTCGTGTTGGTTGTAGTTCCATCTTATCTAGGTCATTATCCCTTATTACTCCTGGACAATATTTGATAATTATTCCTATTGTATATAGTAGTGTATTAGGTTAGACAAAAGGGGGAGATGTAGTGGGTAGCTGTTCCAGCTTTAACCTGCAAGTACTACCCCCATTGAGCCATTGGTAACTGTCATGCCTACAAGGCAGAGCTGAGACAGGAGCCCATAAGATCTGAGATCCAGGTGTGTCAGCTCTCTTCGTTCCTGGATCCTGGACACTGGAGGTAGACCAAGTGGAGGTTTCCAGAGAACACTGCTGGACTGTGCTACACCTTTCCCAGGCCTGTAACCTATACCTTTACTTGTAAGTTACCTCACAAAATAAACCTCCCTTTTAACTATGTGGAGTTGCCTTAATACTACAACTAATATCCCTCCCTCCCTCCCTCCCTCTCTCCCCCCCTCCCTCCCTCCCTCCCTCCTCCTCTTCCTCTCTCTCTCTCTCTCTCTCTCTCTCTCTCTCTCTCTCTCCTTCTCTTGTTTTGTTTTCCATTCTGGTGATGGCATTTGAGTGTCTTTGTGATCAGGTTTGTAACTCATGGTGACAAACGGAGCTGGTTTTGTCTGAATGTCCATTTTCTGTTCTTGCGTAGTACCTCTGCCCATTTAAAGGATCAGGAAGTTTGTGTCTGCTTTTAAAATCTCTATTAGCTATTCCACTTACATCCCTGCTTTGTGCTCCGTTCATAGTTGCTGTGGATATCCCTCTGTGTAAATAAAGTTCTGATTGGCCAGTGGCCAGGCAGGAAGTATAGGCGGGACAAAAGAGAAGAGAATTCTGGGAAGTAGAAGGTTGGAGAGAGACACCGCCATCAGCCGCCATGAAAAGCAACTGGTAAACCACAAGCCATGTGGCAAAGTATAGACTAACAGAAATGAGTTAATTGAAGATAGAAAAGGTAGATAACAAGCAGCCTGCCACGGCCATACAGTTTGTAAGCAATATAAGTTTTTGTGTGCTTTCTTGGTTGGGTCTGAGCGACTGTGGGACTGGTGGGTAAGAGAGATTTGTCCTGACTGGGCCAGGCAGGATAACTCTAATTACAAATGTCGCCCAACGTGGGGCAAGAGTTTCCACCTAAAACCAAAAAAAAAAAAAAAAAGATTCTAAAACAGTGCTAAAAACAGCTTCCTACTTGTTTCTCTTAAGTTAGCAGCAGCCTGCCAGTTTGAGCTACTATGACAGGTTCCTGGTGTGCACATCTGACCTGCAGTGTGGCGGGAATGAGAAGTCTACAAGCAGCACTTTACTCTGCTGCATGGTGGATTTAGCCTTTGTGAGTTTAAAAGGGTGGGGGGGTCTGGGCTATGCGCTGCTTTGATAGAACTGCTTCTGATAGTTGATGGTACACATGGCTCTAGACCCAAAGCTGGCAGTAAACTGTACCACCGCCATGTTGGGAAGCTGAGGTGGGCGGAGCCAGCAGCCACAATGGTGTTTCAGTCTTACAAAGATGGATATTACACAGAGAATCTGGTTTGTCTTGTCTTTGGGATTTTTAACTGCAGAAAAAGATTTGATTGTAAAAGCTGTTGAGTTAAACAAATATGTAAATTTTAAAGGTACCTTGACTTCAAAATTTGGATATAAAGATATGTTGCTTTGGAAAAGAGTCTCTGCTTTTTTTTCCACAGAAGGCCGGAGGCTGTGGATTTGTTCCAGATTAAGATACATCAGTTTTGATCAGCCAAGACCACCTGAAAGGTCTCCGATGACACCATGGCCCAGATGATCCAACATCCAGAATGGTTTCAAGGCAACTGGCTCAGAGGTTCACCCTCACAGACTACTCCATAATCCTAAAATTTTCTTTGTGTACCCATAAGATACAGTGCCCCCCTCCAGCAGGAAGTAGTAAGAAAAACTACACCCAAATTCCCAGCTGGATTTGGAGTTAGAATTGGCTCACTCCTTCTCTAAACCCAAGCACATTGTTAAAAGAAAAGGTTAAGAGATTCTTGTTTCCCAAATCAGAAGAGCCCTCTGGTGTGGGACAGAGAAATCCAATATTTTTCTTTAAAGCAAGTTGATTATAAATGCGATCTCTTTCTAAAGAAGAAAAGAGGATATGATATAGATATAATAGGATAAAAGGGTAGATTAAGGAACTTACTTCTAAAGAGCAACAACTTGTTTAAAATGTTTTACATTGGTATAGACTTTAGTCTATTGATACAAACTTAAAGTTAATTTTGTTATACTGTGTGCATATTTCTACTCATGTTTAAGGTATTATGTTTGTATAGCTCATTTTAAATTGTAGTGGATAATTAAAAATAGATTAATAATTAGTCATCTATGATAATCATACTTGTAGCCATACAGTTTGTAAGCAAAAAAAAAAAAAGGGAGGTGAAAGGCTGGAGAGAGACACTGCCAGCCGCTGCCATGAGAAGCAACATGTAAAGACACCGGTAAGCCACAAGCCATGTGGCAAAGTATAGACTAATGGAAATGAGTTAATTTAAGATAGAAGAAGTAGATAACAAGAAGGCCTGCCATGGCCATACAGTTTGTAAGCAATATAAGTTTCTGTGTGTTTACTTGGTTGGGTCTGAGCATCTATGGGCCTGGCAGGTGAGAGAGATTTGTCCTGTGGGCCAGGCAGGAAAACTCTAACTACACATAGTATTTTTTCCCAGGCAAAGCTTTTATGCCGCTGAGGTCAAGTGCAGCAGTTATGTCCCATTGTTTTCTATGGACAGATTAGGATGTCTCCACTCGCCTCCTGTTCCTGCTTGGGTAGTTATTCCCCAGCACTCCGCTTAGTAAGTTTATTGCCTTTGCTCTTGCACTTTAGGTCTACCATCCATCTGGAATTGATTTTGGGTTTGGTTTGAGGCATGGATCAAGGTTCATTTTATTCAGATATAGAAATTCAATTATTCTAATGCTGTTTATTGAGTAGACCATTTCTTCTCTTTCTGAATCCAATTGGATACTTGTTGTAAATCATGTGACAGCTTCAGTGTGACTCTGTTTCTAGGGTACTCTGTCCTTTAGTTCCTATTGTTAATCCTTGTACCAACTGTTACTTTGTCTCAGTTATTAGAGCCCTGCTATACAGCTTGTTATGTGATGATGTTCTTCTTCAAAGTTGATACCTTGTTATGTGGTACTGTAACTGTTCTTCAGAGCTGAACCCTTGTTATGTGGTACTGTAACTGTTCTTTAGAGCTGAACCCTTGTTATGTGGTACTGTAACTGTTCTTCAGAGCTGAACCCTTGTTATGTGGTACTGTAAGTTCTCTTCAGAGCTGATCCCTTCCTTCTACACTCACTTCATTTCCACAGCAGTTGATGGTTTTTTATTATCATTGTATCAAAACTATAAAACAATTTGGGGAAAACTTACATCCTTATAATATTGAGGTTTTCAATTTGGGAATGTATGTGTTCCTCTATTTATTTTTTAATTTCTTTCAAGAGTCTGTGCTTCGTTTGGTCCTGCTGCCCATATCAGACAGTTTTCATCCTATTATAAATGGCATTGTAGGGTTACATATATGTTACTAACATATAGGAATGTATTTTTATATATTGTATAAGATCCTTGCTAGATTAACTTAATAAATATTGTCATATTTTGAAAAATTGAGGGTTAGTATTGAATTTTTGAACTTACTGAAGTAAACTTTCCATCCTATATTTTTTGTAGCATGGTAAATGACAGTTTGGCTGCACTTGGTCATGATAAACTTCTTTTTAAATATCACTTGCATATATAGTTCTATTTAAACTTAGGAGTTCATTGTTTGTGTTCGTGTTAGATATTGCTCTTTCTTGCATTGTCTTTGTCAAATCTTGGTATAAATATTATAACAGCCTCATATGGGACTGGAGGAATGGCTCAGAAGTCAGCAGTGTGTACAACTCTTCCAGAGGGTCCAAATTCTGTTCCCAGCACCCACGGCGTGTGGCTCACAACTTCTGGCTCCAAAGATTCAGTGCCTTCTTCTGGTCCTGTGGGCACTGCACTCATGTGTACATACCTGGACACAGACTTGAGCACATATCTAATAAAAAATAAAATAAATCTTCTTTAAAAATGTCCTCCTATAATTAGAAGGGAAGGATTGCTTTTGTTCTTCATAAACCTTTCTATAAGATCAAAGATTGGGCTCAACAGGCTATATTTAGGAATATATATGTAAATACAAATATGCATGCAATAATGACTAATGGGGAAAAAAAGAGACCATGAATTTGAAGGAGAGCAGGAAGGGATATTTAGGAGGGTTTTGAGGGATTTCAAAAATAAACAACAATAAAACAAACAAAAGAAAGCAAACAAAAAGATTAATGATAGGGATGGTGGGAGTGGCTCAGCCTGCCTACCTTGTAAGAGGCCATGAGTTCAATGTGCAGCACCAAATAAATAAATATTAGAACAGGAATTTTCTCAATTTCTATAAGGAAATACTGATAAAACATGAAACATCTAGTCTTATTTTTGTATGGAGTTTTTTGTTTTTGTTTTTATTTTTCCTGGTACATGTAGGTGGAGCTGGGAGTCAGACGTCACAGAGAATTTTAAAAGGGAAGGGCTAATGTGAAAGATCATAGAATGCTTACTTTTTTGCCTATTAAGGGAAAAAATAAATTACTGCTGCTACCTTGTTTTCTCTGTATGCATCTTTTCCTATTTCAATAAATTCTGACTTTTCTCTTTAATTTATCTCACCAGCCTTTTTTCTATTGGCTTGGTTTATTGTTCTGTCACTGACCACCTGATGTGTGTGCACATGTTGTGTGATTTTAAACTTCTTATTTCTTTCTAGTTTACATATTGTAGGGTGCATACCTCCCAATAAAATACCTTGACTTGCAGTGACATGTTTCTGAGTGTGTATCTGGGATCATTTTATTCTGCCTTAAATTGCTGTTTCTTCCAGTTATGATATTTTTAACCACTTATTATTAAACTTCATTTATTTTTATATAGTGTTTTATCAATTAATTCATATAATGTGTTTCTATCATATATTTACCCCACTCATTTTCTCCAGTTTCTCCTGGACCCCTCCTCATATACTACTCTCAATTTCCTGTTATCTTTTTCTTCACTATAACTCACCTTGTTTAAGTAATATCACCCATATATGCATGCGTGTGGGGCCATCTCCTGGAGCATGATTAACCTTCAGGGATCACACCCTTAAAGAAAAGAGACTCCTTATCCCCTAGCAGCCATCAGAGGTCAGTCACTTCTCAGCTAGGAGTAGGGGCTGTGTGCCCTTCCCTCATCCATGTTGGAATGTTGACTCGCTGTCTTGTGAAGGTCTTGTGCAGGCAACCACAGATGATGTGAGTTCATGAGTATCATGGCCTGTCATGTCTGGGGAGCTCTGGCTCTCTCTGTCTTTCTTCCCCTCTTCATGTGCTCCTGAGTCTTGTGGGCAGAAGGTATAAAATAAATATCCCGCATATGGCTGAGCACTCCACAGACGAGCTTTTTGTTTTTGAAAGCTATTTTTCTAGTTGGTAAATTCTTTTAGTGCTTAAAGACATGTTTCTATTATCTTTTCTCTTCATGGTTTCAATTGAGAAGTCATCTATACTCACTTGCAAGGGATTCAGAATTGGTGCACAGGGCTAAGTTCTCTAGGACCTGAAGAGTTGCAATCAGAAGGGAAAGCCAACTGCAAAAAGGCATAGATCTATTTTCTCTGTTTATCAGATGCCATTTTCAATCTTAGTAAATCAGTTATTTTTGTATTCATTCTGGTTGGAATTAGTACAGTTTCTTCCACTTATTTATACCTTGTGTTTCTCTTAGAAAATTCACAGAACATCCCTCTGGTTTTCTTCCTTTTTTCTGTTTTAGATTGAAATTACACTCATAGAAACTATTTTCTTCATATTGCTTTTATCTCCTCAACTTTTTATACCATGTTTTCTCTTTTATACCTCTAAAGAAATGTAACACCAAAATTCTCTATTAATTTATATCTATATCATTAATCTTTACTTCTTCTACATCCTATCTGTGTATACACACAACTATTGAGTTCTTCGGGGTGAATTATTATTAAACTTTTTGTTTTCTAATTATGTATAAAATTTCCTCCTATTTAATTACATTATTTACAATTGTTTAAAAAAGTAACATCTATCAATTCAAATATTCATCTTTGAGTTTGTCTTCAAAATTAGTTTATTTTTTTTAAAGTTGGTTTTTGCTCATTTGATTACATACTCTGAAATGCTTGATAAAATTGACCTAACACAGCCATTATGAATGAACCAGTTGTAAATTCTGTGGTAATATCTCCCTACAGAGAAGATTTAATTTTGTTGCAACAGACAGACCTTAGAAGCCATCTTGACCCATTGTGCTTGGGTTTCAGACTTGGTGTGGGGCTTACAAGGCTGGCCTATTTTAGGCTTGTCTATTCTTGGAGCCTACTCCTCCAAATATCTCAAGGGTGAGCCTTGTATGTTTATTAGGGATCCTCTTCTTGGCAGACCATGCACTTTAATTTTTGTATTCCTAGTACCATGAGACTCCTGAAATGTCTGCTTTGATTTTCCATTTCTTAGCAGCTGCTTTTCGCTTACTTTCTTGGCACCTTGCCTCACATGTGCAGCAAGAAATGGAAAACACCTCAAGGAAACATTGTACAAAAAATATCCATTCACATCTCTGCAGTTGGCTTTCCCTTCTGATTGCAACTCTTCAGGTCCTAGAGAACTTAGCCCTGTGCACCAATTCTGAATCCCTTGCAAGTGAGTCCATTATAAACTCTTGGCTGCTGATCTTTGTTCAGCATCTATGTTCCATGAAGTAAACTGGAAAATGCCCTGAGGAGAACGATTGGCAACCAGTATAGGGTTCACTTTACCTATTTCCCTTCTTTCCGCATTCTGGCCTTTGGGGACTGAGGGATATTTGGAGGGTACAAGGGAGCCCCCAGGAAGGGTGTTTAAATAGACTGCATGAAACCAGGGGATGCAGGTAATGTAGGCATGAAGATCAGAAGAAAACAATCTAGAGTCACAGAACTTACAGTGGAGTGAATCCCAGATGGGGCCTTAGTGAACCCACAAACATGTCCATGAGAACGAAGGAATCAGCTGTAAACACCTAAAGTCTCTTCTCCCAAAGAGTAGTAAACAACGTTGATGCAGCCCTCACTGAAGTAAGGGCACCTTGCTTACTGCTTTCCCACTCCAACTAATACCGCATTACCAAGAGCAAATGGACAATTCTTATGAGAGCAGGAAAACAAGACGAGAAGGGCCCAACTCTCTCCCACTGGAGAGGACAGTGACCAATGTGTTCATTTTCAATGCTTGGAATTACAGGTGCTCTTGAAATTACATATGTTCTTCTGCAATTCACTAAATTTCATAGCCTTTTAAAAGTGTAATTCATTAGTGTGTGTAGGTATGGGAGGGGGGCTCAAGTGCCACAGTGTGCACATAGAGGTCAGAAGACACCTGTCAAGAACTGATTCCCAGGAGTCAGTTCTGACCTTGGTTGCACCAGGGTCGATCTTATTACTGTCTTGTTGTGTACTTTGGGCTAGTTGGCTGTCCAACTTCTGGAAGATCCCCTGTCTCTGCCTCCAATCCCTCTGTAAGATGCTGGGAGTACAGATGCATTCTGTGTTGGTTTTGTTTTGTACTTGTCTTGGGAGACCATGTTCAGGTCTCACCTGGCAAGCCCTGTTAACTGCTGATCCATTTCGCCAACCTGATGTTACAGTCTCATTTCTGATGGATAAGTCCCTGTGCTGGTGACCTCTGGGTGCCAGTTGGCTCTGGCTATGGACTCTGCTTAGAATGACGTGTGAAGGGAAGACTGGGTTGAAGACTGGAAGCAGTCTCTCCTGAAGAGCGGAACTGAACCCAACACGCTGTTCTTGTTATTTTTCCTCCGAATTCCGCCTCATTTCTCAACATGAAATAAATATAGCACCAAGAAAGGTGTTTGTGTCTCAGTTATTAAACGGGAAATTCCAGAATCCTCCTGTGGCCTTGCCTCCTATGATGCAGGAAGAAGCTTTCTCCCCAAAGACAAGAACTGACTGAGCCCCTTCCCCAGGGAGCCTCCCTGGAAGCTGGTCTCTGGAAGTTCTAGCATAAACACTCCCACCCACCTGGCTCCCGTACAGACCGCGAACAAATTGGCTCCTCTTCCCAGAAGAGCAGTTTTCTGTGTGAGTCACTTTTGTCTCTCTACTTTGGACTTCGGGCCTCGGGGGACTCGAGTACACTTCTGGTGGCATTCTGAGAACACTCTTAGCACTAGCAAATGACAAACAAACGATAGAAGATCTACCCAGAAGGCAAAACCCATATTCAGGGTACATGGAAACCGAGGGCCTAGGCTGAATTAACATGCTGGTGCAGATGCATTGAGTGAAGAGACTAAGTCAAGCCTGCGTGGAAAACACAGCATCCCAAAGCCGAGAAGACTTAGAATATCTGTCTCTGAGGCAGTCACAATCACTGGACTCAGCATTCACTCCAGAGCTGTTGTAGATTTGCCAGATAGCCTTGGCCCACTGCAAATAGCCATCACCTGAGAAGAGAAGGTTGGGAGAAAGATACAAGATGGCTCATGGAGAGAGACAGACAGAACAGAGCCAGTAGTTTCTCCTATCAAGTCCTTGGCTTGATCCCTATTCCTTAGCGAGGTTCCAAAGTTTCATCCTGATGGATCTGCAGTATTAAAAATGGTCTGGCTTCTTTGCCTGGTTTTATGTCAGAACATCACTGGATAAGAATTCTGTACACTGCCAGGATGTACTCCCAACGACAAAAGAGGTGTGTGTGTGTGTGTGTGTGTGTGTGTGTGTGTGTGCATGTGTGATATATGCATGCACACAGCTGAGTTTAAGTGTATTTTGAAGTCAGAGGTCGTTCTTGATGTACTGTGTGCCTGCTGTTTTCAGACAGTCTTTCACTGGCCTACGTCCCTAAGTAGGCCAGGCTGGCTGGCAAGAGAGCCCCAATGATGCCCTCACTTTGGCCTCCCTGACACTGGGATCACAAGTGCGTAACTGGCTTAAATAAAAACCGAAAGAACCCCATGTGTCCTGCAGCTCGAACTTGGGACCTCCAGCTTGCCAAACAAGCACTTTGGTAAGGATGTTTCACAGTTGAGCGATACTTTAAATGTGTGGGTAGAAAATGCCTCTTCTTTCCCATCTTACTTTTAAGGCAGTACTGAATCTTGGGGCCCTTGGAAGTATCCAGAGTCCCCACTGGAGCCTTCTCGAACATAGACTCACTAACATTTATCTGTCAAAAGTGAAAGGTGGCCCTAATGACCCCTGCTGACATTTATTCAGTGCCTTCACTCAGAGATCCCCAAGAACTCTGCTCACTGATTTATGAACTGTCCGTGACACCCACGTGAAGGGTAACGGGCACCGTGGTGCGGATGGTGATGGGTCACTCAGGCTCTGGCGTTTGATATGTCATGTTGTTTCTGGGGCATTTCCAATTCCTAGGCTTTCTAGTGATTAGAAGCATGAGGATAAGAGACTGCTCCGTCCATTTCATCCTGTCTCTCGGTGGGCATGACTCTGATTGGAGCCCTGGGATGCCTTAGTTCTCTGTTCTCTCACACAAATTTTAGTAATGAGTAGAGAGCAGGCATTTGAAATGCTGCAGTGGAGTCCATGTGCTCCCTTCTGTATGGACATGGTGACTTCCACATACTTCTCTTCTGTTTTAAAATTAAATTAATTAATTGACCAATTAATTGTGTATGTGTGTCCCACACACGCATGCACGCACGTGCATGCACACAGCATGTGGACATGCATACCATGGCTTTCATGTGGTATCCAAGAACAAATTTGAGCTTTGACACTTGCTTTTTGTCTTGTTTGAGACAGAGTCCCTTCCCATGTATATAAGCCAGCTTAGGCCGCTCCCTAGGTTCTAGCAATTCTCCTGTCTCTGCCTCTCATTTCCCCACATGGACACACTGGACTATACTAGTTTGCACTCCTGTGTCTATGTTTGACACTGGTTCTGCAGATCTGAACGCAGGTCACCAGGATTGTGCAGCAAGCCCTTTACCAAATGAGCTGCCTCCCTGGCCCCTCGGGTCCCTGTTCATTGCATTCTCTGCCTCCCCAAACTCGACCTGGGAAGGAACCAGGATAAACTGTCAGTTCAGGAGGATTATGAGAACATAATTGGGCACAGAGCTTTGCAATATTTTTCTAAGCTCTGCAAAGTCTACCCCCAACCCCAGCCTTCTACCCCCTGTTCTCTCTTCCTTGGTCCAACACCCCCACCTCTTTCTCTCAGCAGGGTGTTCTGCAGCCCTGTCTGGCTTTGAACTATGTTGGCAAAGACAACCTTAAGCTTGATCCTCCCACCTCCTTCCTGACTGTGCCACTACACCCAGCTTATGTGGTACTAAGGATTAAACTCGGGGCTTCATTCACTCTAGACTCTGCCAACTGAGCTGCATCCCCAGACACCTCTCTCTTCAGAAAAAAATCCTACCAGCACATAAATACTGAGTAGATAAAAGGAAGCTGTCCTGTCCCAGGCCCTCACTGTCCTCCATCCTGGTGACTCCTGAGATCTGGACCATCAGCACCGGCTCCTGAGAGATGTGCTGTGATCTGTGCAGGAGATCTGAAGTTCTGTCTAGGGCTCCCCACTGACTTTGAGTACATCACCAGCTGTTTTTGTTTCATCTCTAAAACAGAGGGACTGCTCTTCAATGACAACTTCAGACATCAGGCCTCTCACCTCATCTCTGAAATAGACTGCTCTGCAGCCTCTGCTACAATTGTAGTGTTGCATTAGGCTTCGCCTGTGCTAGAAGCTCAGGTTCTAGGCATGCTTTTATTTCTCTAGTGTAACTTCACTTGATTCTCATGATTCATCTATGGAGTATGTGGTCCTAGTCTTCGCTCCATCCCCAGGAGAAGCTAAATCACCTGTTAGTCAGATTTCTTATGATCTTGTAAGCAGCGTGGGTATAGTCAACACCAGGCAGCCTGACTCTGAAATTCCTTGATTTGAACTTGAGACACTGTTCTCAACTTCTTTATGCATATTAGAATTGTGTTGCAATTTTAAAAAGTGAAATTCAGGCTGTACTCCAGGCCAATAAAGTCATTTTCTTTGGGAGGGACATATGACTGACGGTGTTGCCTAAGCTGGATTGAGTTATGTCCTCCAAGAAGAATATGTTGGGTCTCTAATCCATGGTCTCTCAGCACGTGACCCTTTTTGGAAATAGGATGATTGCAGGATGTAGGTAATTAAGTAACACATTCACTAATGTTCTTAGAGGAAGTTGGTCATGTGAAGACAAAAACACATAGGAAGGATACCATGTGACAATGTAGGCAGGGATAGTAGCTACATAGTGTAAGCCAAAGAATTCATAAGATTGACAGAAAAAACCCAGGAACTAAGAGATGCATGGAATGAGTCTTCTCATTCTGTGTCAGAGGGAATATGGGCCTGCTGAGACCTTGATTTTCTATTTCTGGTCTGTAGATCTGCGCGGGAATGTGTTTCTGTTGTTATCTGATAGATAGTGATGTTTGAGAAGGAAGATGGTTGGCATGAGAGGAGATTCTCAGTGTTGGTAGGCATGAGTGTGGACAAGGTAAGAGATGTCCAGGAGAGTGGCGTGTTAAGACACCTTCACTGCAGAGTGGTAGTAAGTAAGAGGCAGGCACAGGCGAGAGTCCCGAGAGACAGCCAGAGGATGTGGAAACAGCACCTCAGAGAGAAGGTGAGGCTGAAATGCAAGGGGCACTATTTGGTTGGCCATATGAGTGAAGACTGTTCTGGGTGAAGGAATTCCTTGAACAAATGTGTAGATGAAGTGGGCAGAGATGATGGACTTGGAGTAAATGGACTCAGTGGGATCAGCATCATGTAGATGGGGAAGAGAACTTGGACCCAAAAAGAGAAGTCCAGAGTGGTAGGTTAAAGCAATGGGCTGTTGGAATTTGAACACCATGGCTAGAAGTCCTGAGTGAGCAATGGGGAGTTTACAGAGGCTTGTGGCCAGGGAAGACATCCCAGCATTAGCAACATTATGAAAGGTCCTTTTTCAGCCTTCCATTGAAATGTCGAATTTGAGTCCCCCAAAGAGTTAATGAGACAGGTGCTATCATTACCCTAATTTAATAGATTTAGGATATGAAACTAAAGCAATTTCAATTGTTTCCTAAAACTTATAGTTGGTTAAAAAAGAATGGAAACCAGGATTTGAACTGAGGCTCTCTGACTCTCTGATTCCAGAATCCCTAAGCTCAGCTTGTTTATTATCAAGGAGTCCCATTGGTGGTGCACATTTTTTCAAAAGTCATTTCATTGGTTGTGAAAGGCAGGTAGGTAGACAGTGGATTATGGGGGAGAGAACTGGGATGGGAAAGTCAACTAAGAAAAGGCTTAAGAACGTTATGAAATAGCTGAAGAGAGGGCATGTATGTTTAGTTGCTAATTGATTATTAGGAGATTGTTGTTTGAGTGAGAAACGTCCCCTACAGGTGCCTGTGAACACTTGGATCCCAGCTTGTGGTGCTGTTTGGGAAAGTTGTGGAACTTTTAGGAGTCTTGCTGGAAGAGGTCACTGGGACTGGGTCTTGAGGTTTATAGTCCAGCCCCACTTCCTGTTTCTCACTTTCTGTTTACTCCCTGGTTCTTGCCTGCTGATGCAGTAAGACCACTGACTTCCTGCCTTGCTGCCATGCCTTCCGGCCCTTATGGAATAAATCTCAAGTTGTCGGCCAGAACTGACTGTTCTTTCCTTACATTTCTTTCTGTTGGACATTTTGTCACAGCAGCCAGAAAAGTACCTAATACTGAGATATGAGGCCGATTAAAGGCAGATGAGTGACTGGCAGAAAGGGGGACTTTTTTTTTTATTAAATCAAAGAATGGTGGATGAGGAGCAGATAGTCATTGTTGGACTTTCAAAAGGAAGTTCTTACTGTGGTTATCCAGAAGAAGAGGTTTAAGAATCACACAGACATGTAATTCAAGGGTAACTGCAAAAGAGATACATAACCAGATCAAACCCTAACAGTTTAGGAATAGTTAGAGGGAAGACACAGTGCACCTGTGGTGTAAGCCCATGGCTTGTGGAGTTCAACTGTTTGTTAGCTCTGTGTCTGGCTAGCCCTCAGTTTTGTTATCTGAGAAGTGGGGATATTAATAGGGCCTATTTCACAATATCATGTGGGGGATAAAATAAGAAATGGGGACTACTTGAATAAAGGATGGTGCTTTGGAACCAGCTGGTACTTTTTCTTTGCTTCTTGTAAACAAGAACGCCTCCCTTTGACAGTTTACTCACCCTTCACATCTTCTAGTATCCCCCTGAGACTTATGATGTCTACATTGGCATTTGGTGTTCTTTGTTTGACCTGTCAACTTGGTGGATTTTTTTTTCTTAAAGTCAAATGTTCCATTAACCCAAGAGTTCCTACTCACTCTTTTCTGCTGGATTCTCTCCCTCTCCCTCTCTCTCTTCGTTGTGCCTTAGATCAAGAAAGAGATGAGACTGTGTAAGTTGCTAAATCTGTCTTTGGTGGTGCAGTGTCCATGTTCATGTCCCTGTTACCTCTGAGCATCCTTAGACAACATTCCTGGGACTTTCTTTGACTTGCAGTGTACAGTATCTAGTTCTTGTTCCTTGGTTTACCAACTCAAATATTATATCTAAAACCACCTAGAAACTAGCTGGGAGGATGCCTAATGTTTACAGCACTTACCACGCAAGCTTGGAGATTGGAGCTCTGATCTCTGAAAACCGGGTAAATGTTGAATGGGTGAGAGCCCACTTGTGAGTCCAGCTTCAAAGATGGAGACAAGGGATCCCCAGAGCAAGCAAGCTGCTTAGTTAGACTAGCCACATCAATGCACTCTGGGTTTGATTGAGAAACCCTACCTCAATGAATAATTAAGTGGAAGAGTAATGGAGGATGATTCCTGACATCCACCTTGGGTTTTTAGGTGCACATACATTCCCCCTTACATATATGTGCTCACACATACAAATATGTGTTCATACATGCACATCACAAACACACATGAAAATAGAAAAAACAATGAAGGAGAAGAAGGAAGAGGAGAGAAACACCTAGAAACATAACTAGGCTAATATTAAATCAAATATCTTCTCTCACTAGGGTTCAGTCAATTGGCACATGAAATTACAGGTGCTCAGTACACAGATGTGAAGGGCAGCTGCTCTCCTGAGGCAGCCGAGTGGAGCTGGGTAATAAGGACAGCCAGACTGGTTTCTGGTCTTCCAGTTCTGGAAGAAGGTGTCTGTCACAAAGGAAGTGACTCGCTGTGATCAGCCCTGATCTTAGTGCTCAAAGAAAGGAGCTTTTTTTTCTCAGGAGAAAGTAGAGGATGTGCGTGGGGTGAGGTCAGCTGTCGCTGATGACTTGGGAGATGGGAATTAGAAAACAGTTTAGAAGAATGGCCGTGGGGCTCCATACAGTAGTTCAGCATCCTTCCCATGGTTCTTCCTATCCCTTCAACATTGTTTTGACTTTTTTCTTTTAAAAGTCTGCTCTTACCGAGTCTCTCTCCAGCTAAAGACATCTTTGTCCATGTCTCCCCTGTGCCTTGAACCCCTAGTGAGTGTATTCCTGTAATCCTAGTACTTGGAAAGCTGAAGCAGGAGAATCATGAGTTGGAGGTTATCCCAGGATACAGGTAAAAACTTGTCTCATGAAAACAGGGGTGTATCGAAGTGGTAGTGAAGGACTTATTTTCTATCCCTGGCACTGAAAACCGGGTCTCAATAGCTGATGTTTTTACAGTGGCCATTGAAATCTGTTCTCATAACAAGGTGTTCAACACAGAACAATAGAAATCTTCGCTGTTCTCGGTGCCCCCTTCATGATGGTCTTTGTACTCACGTTACACACAAATATCCTTAGAGTAAGGGTCCCTTTGCTGAGTGGCCACCCACCCTTAGCTCTCTTGTGCACTCTGCCCTTGGAATTGCCCCACTCTTCTGCCCTCCTAGACCCTTACTTCTCTCTGGCTTACATTCTACCTGCACACAAGTTATTTACCAAAGATCAATACAAAAACTAATTAAATACATGTAATTGGAAAGGGAGCGTGCTCTGCAATGTTAAACAGTGAGTTGAGAGAGAAAAGTATGGCCTTTGATGTGTAGCACTCTCTAGTCACTGGTTGGAACAGAATAGACTGAGAGATACAGAGTTCTTAGAAGCCATACATTCCTGTGGTAGTTGAAAAGGCTTCTCAGAGAGGACACAGTCTGGAGACTATCTGGTTGACTCCATGGAGTGAGAAGGACCACCTGAATGTGTAAGCTGTGAACAGGATGGAGTCTGGGGGAATCTGGCCCAGGGATTCTCTGTATTCTAACTGACTGCCTATTGTAGTCCTCCTGTCCTCCTGTCCACCTGTCCACTGGCACTTGCCAGGTGTCTCTGATCTTGATTGAGTTGACTCATGTAAACTATGGCTGGTTTCTCCTCACACTTGGTGCTCCATGGAATTAATCAGACTCTTGGTTTGTCTCCCGTAATCAGTTCAACAGTTGCTCTTTGCTCATGGATGACTCCTCGCCTTCATTAAATCTGAAGGTTTCAGCTTTTGTTCACACACACCACTTCAATCAATACAGCACAAGCAGCTGCCTCCTAAATGAGGCTGTCAAGCCAAGGCTCTGATAACCAGTGGCCACTAAATACTTAATGATCTGCTTTGTGTCACAGTGCCCACACTGCCTTTTAGGCCAGGACCTTGAACTTTTCCTAAAAATATCCTTTCTTAAAATTTAGTTACTATCCATTCTTTATTTTTCTGACTTAACATTTTATGACACACCAACAGAGTACATCAAGAAACATGAAGTGGGACCCAGAACCTGGCAGAGTTAAGACTCATAGCTCCATGGCCCCTTATGTTCTCCGAGGGGCAGCATCTCCTAGGTAGGGTGCTAGTTAGTGCTGTTGGGCAAATATTCCTGTCTCTCCCCATCCCAGATACGTGGTGGGGACTGTGTTTCCTGACCCCCTTGTTGGTGAAGACAGGTGATGAGTTCTGGTCAACGAATTGAAAACAAAAGCAATGCATGTCTCCACTTGGCTGGGAATTAGTATCAATGTGAAACTTCAGTGTTCAATTTTCCCTATGCTACTATGTGAGTCTGGGTCTCCAGAGAAACAGAGCCAAGAGAGAGAGAGAGAGAGAGAGAGAGAGAGAGAGAGAGAGAGAGAGAGAGAGAGAGAGAGAGAGAGAGAGAGAGAGAGAGAGAGAGAGAGCTCATGCCTTTGCGTTTGCATCTATTCTGTATTATAATATAAAGAAATAGGTTAATTTACTTTGGAGAGTGACAAGTCCTGGGACTCCTATTTGGCCATTTGTAGAACCAAAGCACTAATAGCTTAAGTTACAGTGTGAGTGTTAGGTAAACAGCCTCACCATAAATCATAGGGAAAGAGAGAGAGATAGAGATAGAGAGGTAGAGATAGAAAGAGAGAGAGAGAGAGAGAGAGAGAGAGAGAGAGAGAGAGAGAGAGAGAGAGAGAGAGTTTCCTTTACTCAGACTTTTTGTTGTACTTAGTTCTTTAGCAGGTTAACTGATGCTGTGAAACAATCTTTGTCCACTGTAAATATATATTGCTCTCATTGTTAACTAAGAAGCTGATTGACCAATGGCTAGGCAGGATGTTTGGGACAGAGAGAATGCTGGAAAGAAGAAAGGCAGAGTCAGAGGAGTCTCCAGCCAGATGGAAAGGAAGTAGGACATGCAAGAGAGGTAAAAGCTATGAGCCTTGGGACAGCACATAGATGAATAGAAATGGATTGATTTAAGTAGCAAGAACTGACTAGAGACAAGCCTAAGCTATTGGCAGAGCATTTATAATTAATATTAAATTTCTGTGTGGTTACTCGGGAACTGGCTGGCGGTAACGAAAAGTCCAACTGCAAATGGCATTCCACTGTGGTGCACCTACATCCACATAAGACCCGAGAAAGCTTTAAAAAGGTGCTAAACACACAAAAACAGAGCCAAACATGGCTTCCTAGTCTCCTGTCTCTCATGCCAGCCACAGTACAGAGATGCATCTCCTGGCAGCTGCCTGCACACAGTCTCTCACATGGGCTGTGCTGCAGTGCAGAGGAACATCTCCCAGCTGCTGCCTGTGCTGCCAGCTCCACCAACACCCTGCATGGTAGGTTGGGGGTTTTACTCATGCAGACAGAAAAGGTTACAAATGCTCAGTAGGACAGATCCAGATGGGAAAAACAATGGGTTACTGTGTGTTTAAAAATGTACAAAGGCTTGGGAGAGAAAAGAAAAAGGGTATAGATAGTAATTATATACATACATACATATATATATATATATTTACACATATACATATATATATATATATATATATATAGTTTTAAAATTATAAAGTAAAGTCCTTAAAAAAGGAATAAAGTAACATAAAAGAAAAAAGCAATGTAAAGATAAGAAATACACAGAGAGTCTGGGTTCTGTGTGTTATTATATTGTCTTTGAATTTTTTGACTGCTAATGAATGATCAATAACTTCTAAGAAATGTTGAATTATGAAAACAGCTAGATTAAGCCAACCTATATATTTTTTAAATATCTTGACATCAAAGTGGAAGTCAAAGATGTGTTGCTTTGGCAGAAAGGCTATGCTTTTATTTCCACAAGAAATGAGAGGCTGTGGATTCATTCCAAGTTAAAGATGATCAGGTTTGATAAAGGAAGACTCCCTGAAAATCCTGACTACAAACTTAAAGAAACAAACCTAAAAGAACTACAAAACATGGGATGGATATTTTATCTGTTCAAACATAAAACATCTTTGGCTGACTTGTGTACAGTGCATAGTCTATACTTGTATTGATGAGTTATGAATGTTGCCTTTGAAAGTTTATGTGTTTTCAGAGCATTATGACCATTAGGACCAGAAACCAAAGAAAAATGAGTGGCCCAGGTGATCCAGCCTCTCCAAAGTCTTCTGTTGCAGTTTCCTCAGAGTTCTGCATCCAGAACAGCTTCAAGGATGCTGGCTAAGATGGCCCAGCCTCACAAACTACTTCAGCTAAGACTTAACCATTGTACTAATTTTTCTCAGGGTCCCTTAAAGATGCCCCCAGACAACAGGATGCAGTCTAGGAAAAACAACATCCACATTCCCAAAAGTTTGGTTATGGATGTTTGTGTTCATTTAAGAGGGGTTGTTTACAAGTTGTCATTGCTCATAGTATAAAAAAAAAAAAAAGATGAACAAAGGAGTTAAATTCAAAGACCTCTTTCTAAAGGAAAAAAGGGGGATATGGTATAAAAATGATGAGATACAAGGGTAGATTATTGAATCTTCGTTAATCCCCGAAACAACTATTAGTCTCAAAATATTTTACATTGGTGTGGATTTTAGTTTATTAATACAAATTTAAAGTTATTTTTACACTGAATATATGTTTCTACTTCTATTTGGGATATTGTGCTTATACATCTCATTAAAAATATAATGTATAATTAAAAAATACAGTAAGATGCCAAAAAAAGTGAGTACTAAATTCTACCAAGACAAGGTGGGGCAGTCCTTACAAATTCTCTGCTTCTCAGAAAAGTTTGTCAGATATACTAGACCTGTAAGGCAAAGATGAATGCCCCAACATTATAGAAGAACTTTGGGTGACTGTCCAGGCAAGCAGAAGTTCCTATGGTTAGGTAACATTTCTGAGCCCTTGATGGAGTAGAAGACTAGATAGTCCTAGTTAAAGTTTTCCTTAGTTATAATAAAAGGTGAATTAAGTATAAAACTTTAGAATCACAAAGATAAGGTAAATAATAGAGTATTTTCTCTAATTTTTGCCAAATACAAATGGACTAGGTATTGTAATTGTAATTCTTACTTGATAAATGTTTTTGTTGTATATAATTTTACTATGTTAAAATTAAACCTCCCTTCTTAATTAGACAAGAAGGGGGAAATGCTGTGGAACAATCTTTGTACACTGTAAATATATATTGCTCTCATTGTTAATAAAAAGCTGATTGGTCAATGGCTTGGCAGGATTTTGGGGCCAGAGAGATGCTGGGAAGAAGAAGGGAAGAGTCCAGAGGAGTCCCCAGCCAGACAAAGGAAGCAGGATAAGCAGGAGAGGCAAAGGCTATGAGCCTTGGGACAGCACATAGATGAATAGAAATGGATTAATTTAAGTTGTAAGGGCTGGCTGGAGACAATCCTAAGCTATCAGCCAAGCATTTATAATTAATATTAAGTCTCTGTGTGGCTATTTGGGAGCAGTAGGTGGGACAGAAAAGTTGGTCTACAGACTGAGGTCCATCTACACCAAGGAGAGGAATGTACTTTATTCAGTACACCAACTCATTTTTTTTCCCCCCATTTAGAAGTATTGGAGGAAAACCCTAACAGATATAACCAAAACTGGTAGACTATGTACCCAAATACCTTGATGGCCTCTGGTTCAGCCGAGTGGACACACAATTGGCCACCACAAGCCTATAACACTTGTCAACTTAGCATCCACATCATCTCCATTAAACATACTTAACCTTCACATAAAATCAGTAACAGTTTGGTTTGGCATGATATAACCCTTCTGCATGGGAACAAAAGCACAGTAGTCCCTTGGATTAATTATTTTCCCATTGCTGTGTTACCATGACCAAGGCAACTTATAGAAAGAAAAAAGAGTTTAGTTTCATTTATGATTCTGGAGGGTTAAAGCCCATAATGGCAGGGCCATCATGCAGCAGGCAGCATGGCTGGAGTAGCTGAGAGCTCACATTTTAAACTGTGAGCTAAAGCCAAGAGAGCAACTGCAAACAGCATGAATCTTTAAATTCTTAGAGCCCATCTCCGGTGAAGTACTTCCTCCAAAAGGGCCATGCCTCCTAAATCTCTCCAAACAGTGCCATCAGCTGGGGACCAAGTGTTCAAATACATGGGCCTATGGGGGACCTTCTCCCTTATATCATCACACTCCTTTGACAGATTAAATCAAATCATTTAGAGATTTCTCCATGATGCACTATAATCTAAATAGTAGCATACAATTAGCAAGACCTTAATGCTGTAGTATAAAGTCAAACCATCTTATGTTATTGGAATAAAGAGAGAAAACAAAAATATGTGCTGAGTATGCACACAAATATATTCACAACCTAAAAACAAAGAAGCCCTTATGAGAATTACAATTCTTATTTATGTAACTGATTGTTATGCTCTCTTGTGCCACTCATTCTGAGTGCTCTTCACCTCCAGCAAACATATGACTGTGGTATCATGACTTGCTGGGTGACCCAAACTTCATTCCTGCAGATGTTGGATTATTAGTGGTCCTGGCTGGGTTGTATTGAGGTTTTCCATTGATCTTAACTCTAAGTCATAGAAATTATTTAAGAAATGCCTAAGATCTCTTATACTCGAACTGTACCTCTATTTACCCATCCTCTACTGTTAGGATCAGCTGATGCCGCTGTAGGGCAATTCTCTTCTTTATCTGTCGATTCTGAGGCATGCAGAATTCTGAACGGCCAGGTGGCAGTCTTAACTCACAGTTCAATGAAATCTGTTTAATCTGCTGATTAAATGTAGCTGTCTTTGGAAGCAAAACCTGAAAGCAAACAGAATATAAAGTAGTGAAAACAGGAAGTAAAATTTGCTAAAGGGTCACTAGGAATAACCCTGAGTGGTTCCATTCCATTCCTGCCCCTTGATTGCTGGACCCTGAGTCTTGGCTGTGGGAGAAATAGCACCATGGATTAGAAATTGATTAGTATCATGTACATCCCTCTGGATAATGTCATTCTAGCCTTTCCAGTATTACCACCTAGCTGATATCATAACAGAGCCTTAAAAAGACCATTAAATTAGACTATATGCTTCATAGATAACAGAGAATCTTATAAAGTCGATGAGGGAACATGGTAAGCCAGTAAATTGATAGAACGTAGGACCTTTGTTGTCCTGGGAAGTGAGTTCTTTGATCTTGCTATATCTGAACAGTGAGATGAAAAATAAGGCCACAGGTGATAGTTGCACCTGAAACATTGTGTGCAGATGAGAGAAATCTACATCCAGAATCTTCCACTAAGAACAAATCATAAAAGAAACCCATTTAATCACCTGTCTGCTAGTTACTCCATGGATCATACCTGGGGATATACTCAGGACTATCATTCATAGATAATTATCTATGAATGCTTGTGTGCATTGTTGGCATATATGGCACTCAGAAGTGGTTATAATGAGATCATCTTGGTGAGTAGCTCATGTGGCTGAGTCTACACATGACCTCCATTTATGTCTGGTTGGCACTTTGTTTATAAACCCATTGGGTGATGACAGAGTTGTCTAGGGAAGCCAGCTGACTGGATCTATAAAATGTGTTATCTTTTCTATTGATTATCAAAACCCTTCTTTTTTGAAGGAAAGATACAAATATCATCATATAATGTATTTTGTCAGTTAGAGAGACACATCCATATACCTCTTTCCTTTGTTACTATTTCTAATCATTTTTCCAATTACCCAGCCAAACTATTGGCTATAACCACTGAGCATAAAATTACATAAATAGCATTTTCTCCTTCTAAGCAAAGTGCCCAGTCCTGAAGTTGTGCCCACTGTGGGGATGAATAGCTCTCTGCAGAGAATGGATGGGCCTTGTATCAACATCTTAAGGGTCTACACTGTATTTCCCTCATAGAATAGAAGCCCGTCAAAGGCTCCACATATATCTCCTACATGCCACTGATACTTCAAGAATCAAATCTGCTACATCATATGGCTTAAGGGGCAGGGTAGTTCACAGGGCAGCCTGGACCTACTGAAGAGCCTTCTCCTGCTATAGGCCCTACTAGAAACTGGTTGTTTCACCAGTTACCCACACATGAGGTCTGCTCCCCCTCCACAAGTCCTGAGTTCTAATATATATTGGTTATGGGAGGGATGGGATGTGACAACTTAGCCTTCATTTTAAAAGAACATCTCTACAGGTCCTACACTATCAGACCTCTAAGAATTTATCTAGCATGTTTATCTATCATTTTACTTGCTGTTCTCTGATACACAAATGTCTAGAGTAGTTGATGTGTGGTTTTCATTAGGTCTAACCAGCACAGTGTCCTTAGTATAGAGGACCAATGTGACAGATCATGGTGTGAAGAATCCAATGAAGGACATCAGGCTGGAGAGCTGTCTCTGTGATAGGACAGGGTGTGCTTGTGGCTTTATCAACTGAAAACAAACTTATTCGGGTGGGCCTCATGGACTGGTCTAGAGAAAAGATTCAGAACTATACCAAGTTCAAATACCAAGGGGTGTGTTAATTTGCTCAAACAATGACACCACATCTGGTACAGTGGCTAAACTGGAGTCACCCCCTGGTAAACCCTACAATGATCCATTGTCAGTCTCCAGTACAGATACATCTATATTCAGCCCAGACCAAATATGTGAACTCAATGATGTGGTGGGAATCAGCCCACACACTGTTATTAATCTTGGCCTTAGAGTAGCAGAGACAATATGGTATCTGTATCTTTAAAACCTGTATCTAAATGATTATGATAAGACATTGTTCATGTGATTAGGGAGGCTGGAGGCTGGGAAGTGCTGCAGTTGGCAGGCTAAAGACTCAGAGGAGATGAAAAAGCACAGTTCTGGACTCAAGTCTAAAGACACAATAACCAGGGAAGTTGAGAGCATAGGGTTTTGTCTGAGCTGGAGCTGAAGGCAGGAAGACACTGATGTCCCTGATTGGTCAGTGAGACAAACACAGTAAGTCTCTGCTTCACTCAGTCTTATGGGATGCCTCCTACCCACATTGTAGAGACTTTCTTTAGTCTACCAATTCGAGTGTTAACTTCTTCAGGAAACATCCTCATAGACACACACAGAATAGTATTGACACAAATTCTGGGCACCTGTTGTTCCAACAAGTTGTATGTGAAGTTAACCATGGCAACCACCACAACTGGCAGTTTTCTAGACTGACTATCTGTCAGCCTAGGTCTGAATGATGATAACAGGTACATAGGACACAGCCACCAGCCACCAGCCACGGGCATGCAACATGAGCAGGAAACCATTGATTATGTTTAGTCAGTAATACTATCAAGATTTTGTTACCACAGCATAACTTCAAATAAAAAACCTGCAAGACATATATGGATACATTACCACAGCTTGTTCTTACTGTGTTGCTAATTAGAGGACTCTAAATTCCCATCCTTAAACCATGCTTTTTCTCTGACTCACCATTCTGTGTCTGTCTTGTTTGACTTACTCACTTGGAGGTCTCAAAGGAACTTCAAAGTCATGTCTAAAGTGAACTTGTGAATGGTGCTCAGACGTATCCTCAGCTCAGCACCATCTGTTACCATCGGCATGCACTGTTATTAAAATCAAAACCATGAAAAACTGCCTTTCTCTCATGGGAAATGTGATGGGACAAATCGTCCACCACTGTCAACTCTCCAGTCCTTTTGGTGGATTCTGTGTGGTGACCAGAGGGTCTGTAAAACATGTAAAATCATGTCGACCCCTATTACATCTTCTCACTAAAACTTACGAATATTAAAAAAAAATCTTATATTGTGCGTTTAAGTTCTGGTGGGGCCTGGGTCTTCCCATATCTCTAGCCTCATTCCTTACCTCCCTGACTACCCTACTACCACAGACACACCTGGCTATGAACTCCATTGCTCCTTTCAGGAATCATGAGGCCATGCTCTTGCTGTTTTCGGTAGACCTTTCTTCTGTTAAACTTTCTAAATTTTTTTGTTTTTACTCGTTTCTAGGTCTCAGCTTAATTATCACTCTTGGACAGCTCTCCCCTAATCTTCATATCAAAGTAGAACAAGATAAGCACGTGCTAGAATACTATTCAAACTAGACAACAAGAAATTGTGACAGCATTCTTAATGGGTAAACGTTGAGGATGGTACCAGTTGGCATAAGCAAGACCCAGAAGGAAAATTAGTGCATGACCCCATTTATGTGCAGTGTCCCAAATGTCAAGTTGATAGCATCAGAGACTGCAATGGGGGCTGTCAGGAGGGTCCAGAATTGATGACAGTGAGGACTTAACAAATGTAAAGTTCTAGTACACATGAAAAGGCTGTGGACATCTGCTCTACAACTCGGAA
Organism: Onychomys torridus; assembly: GCF_903995425.1. Lineage (NCBI taxonomy): Eukaryota > Metazoa > Chordata > Mammalia > Rodentia > Cricetidae > Onychomys > Onychomys torridus. The sequence continues at coordinate 4,080,867 of NC_050455.1, forward strand.
CTTACAGCCAGCTACACCATGTTATACACTTGAAAGTTTGTCAGATGATAGAGCTCAGTTAAAGGTTTTATCCCAAGTTTTAGAAAGTGCTGGCCTTTCTTCTTCCCATCTTTTCTATTATTTCTCTGAGAATGTTGATAAGTTGTTAATATATACTTTTATGTATGTGTTGTTACTCCTTATGAAAGGGCCAAGAGACCAAGGATTTTGTTAGTCTTGTCATTATAATCCTGGTAAGTGTAAGAGAAACACAAACCATCAGCATATTTTAATTAATTAGCTAATTAATTATTAGGGAAATGTAGTGGGTAGCCATCCCAGGATAGAATATATTAAGTATTAGACTCAGGTTCTTTAGGCTAGGACACCTTTTGGAATGATCTTTGTAACATGCCACCTACCCATGCTCTAGACTTCCCTGGATTTTAGTATGTGTTTTTGCTTGATATTGTTTGCACTTATTGTAATTCCAACTTATCTAAGTCATTATCCCTCATTAATCCTGAACAATATTTGATAACCATCTCTTTGTGTATAGTCTTGTATTAGGTTAGAACTTTCTTATTTAGACAAAAGGGGGAGATGTAGTGGATAGCCATCCCAGCATTGGCCTGGAAGTTCCAACCCCCACTGAGGCTTCGGTAATGGTCACGCCCACAAGGCGGGGCTGAGGGAGGACACTAAAGACCCAGGATCAAGAGGGGAGGCTTCTCTTGGTTCCTGGACCCTGGACGGAGGAGGTAGAAAACCGCCGGACTGCGCCATACCTTTCCCAGACCCTGCAACCTATCCCTTCATTTGTAAGTTACCCCAGAAAATAAACTCCCTTTTAACTACGTGGAGTGGCCTTAATAATTTCATCAATAGGGAAATGAAGGTAAGACTTAAGGGTCACATGACTTGCCTTAGTCACACAGATAGTGACAAAGTAGGGTTGCCAGTTACATCTCCTACCATCAGTCAGCAGTGTGCTGGTCAGTACTGAAGAGTCTCTCCCTCCCCACCCTCCTCCACCCCACCCTCCTCCACCACCCTCCTCCACCCCCTCCTCCACCCCCCCTTCTCCACCCTACCCTCCTCCACCCCTAACCCTCCTCCACCCCTAACCCTCCTCCACCACACCCTCCTCCACCCCACCCTCCTCCACCCCACCCTCCTCCACCACCCTCCACCCCACCCTCCTCCACCACCCTCCTCCACCCCACCCTCCTCCACCCCACCCTCCTCCACCCCTAACCCTCCTCCACCACACCCTCCTCCACCCCACCCTCCTCCACCCCACCCTCCTCCACCCCACCCTCCTCCACCACCCTCCTCCACCCCCACCCTCCTCCACCCCACCCTCCTCCACCCCACCCTCCTCCACCCCACCCTCCTCCACCCCTACCCTCCTCCACCCCTACCCTCCTCCACCCCCACCCTCCTCCACCCCACCCTCCTCCACCACACCCTCCTCCACCACACCCTCTTCCACCACACCCTCCTCCACCCCTAACCCTCCTCCACCCCACCCTCCTCCACCCCACCCTCCTCCACCCCTAACCCTCCTCCACTCCCACCCCTTTCCACCCCCCCTCCACCCCCCCTCCTCCATCCCCACCCCTCCTCCCCCTTTACCCCTCCTCCACCCCACCCCTTCTCACCCCCACCCCTCTCCACCCCACCCTCCTCCACTCCCACCCCTCTCCACCCCCACCCCTTCTTCCCCTTTACCCCTCCTACCCCATCCCTTCTCCACCCCCGCCCTCCTCCAACCCCACCCCTCCTCCACCCCCACCTCCTCCACCCCCACCCCTCCTCCACCCCACCCCTCTCCCACCCCTAATCCCTCCTCTACCCCACTCCTCCTCTTCTTCTGAGGTCTTAGAAACCAAAGCCCTACTTCATAAGCATGGCAGGCAAGCACTATACCAACTAGCCCTCCAACCACGTTCTCCATGCCTACAGTTTCTGTTCTGATACCACACTGTGCAGGTCTTCTTGTTTCTACCTGAACAGCAAAAGAAATAATTTTCAAGGCATTAATGTTTTTTAATTTAACTTTATTTTTACCAGATTCTTATGGACTTTTTTTTGCCTTCCCACCCGAACAGAGTGGTTTCGCAACCCCAGCAGCATGGCTAACTTCTCCATTTTTCATATTATAAAATGTTATAACACTACACCACACAGATAAGCACTAGAAAAATTGCAGGGTTATTTTACTAGCATAAAATGAGCCAATTTGCCTGTGTATGGGATTGGAAAGGATGCCAGGTATCCCATTCAAGTGATTAACCTCTTGGTTAATAAAAGCAACAATTTCATGTGTATAAATAATATAATAAAAGGAGCATTTATACCAAAGTCATGTAGCCCTCCCCTTCCTCTGTGTCTCCTTAATTAGTAAATAATTCATCAAACTCTGAAATGAATAGTGTTCCCACCTACATTTCTTCATCCAATTATCATGAAATAGGACAGCAGGCTCTGCCTCCCCTCGGAAGGCGGACGGTAATGGAATTGTTCAGGACTGCCTGAAGCCTGGGCTAGCCTAGCTAGAGAACACAGCCGGCTGCAGCCTTGCTGGGTGACTTCAGGTCCTGAAGAATTGTTTTTGTCTTTTATGTTTGACCTCTTGTTTCTGAAGGTCAGCTAGTTGTCTTTCCATCAGAGTCTGTAAATATGACCTGTGAAGATCGAGACTTCAGAGGGTGGGGCAGAGGTGGCTGAGGGCTTTAACATGGCTTCTGCTCAGGTCCATTTCTGCACTGCTCATCAGCCACAGTTCCTGAACACAGAAATGTCCTTTCGTGTTGTAAATTATGTAGGATTATTGCCAGAACTTTCTTGTGGGAGCTATAATTTCCCCCCCTTTGGACTTTTTCATGTGTGGAAAAGCCCCTACATTAGATATAAATTAATATACTCATGGGCTGATGACCTTTGGTTTTTTGCCTTTTACCTTTAAATTGAGGTAGAATAATGCCCAACATAGTATAATTTGCCTTTGCAAACCTCTTCTTTGTATGTCACTGTAATTCCCGGGGATAGTCTTGCTGATAAATCCCATTAAAGCCCCTCTCAGATCATTTGGGTTCCTCTCGCAATCTCTGTTTAGAATTTTATCATTATCCACATTCAACAGACTCAACTTTGTTGCAGAGGGAATCTGGGGGGTTGTGCTCTGCACCTACAAGAGCAACATTTATTCCTGGGGTGCTCCCTCCAAGGCGTTAGGGTTTTATGGGAAAAGATAAAAGGTTACAGCCTCCTGTAGCAGAGCTTCTGAAGCAGCCTCTTCAGCTTGTGGTTTACCGGTGCCAAAAAACCATCTTAATTTGCAGATTGTTCAGGCCCTGTTTACCGGGTCTTTGCATTATTGTCAAGCGAAGGAAGCAATGGAGTATTTATGACCGAGTCACTGGAAGAAATTGCCAGAGTGAGCTGGTGAAACCTGTGAATGGGATTCAGCTATGAGATTCCAGTTTTCTTCAGTGTGTCTCTGGTCAATAGAAACATTTAGATTTACCTTTTGTATTTTCTCTCTCTTTATGTGTGAGTATGCACAGGATGTGCATTCACGTGGTCATAAGTACAGGTGCATGTGGGCCACAGTCATAGGACAACCTTGGCTATCATTTTTCACCTTTCACTTAGTTTGACATGGGGCTTCTTTTATTGTCCTGTGTTCTCTTGTATTCTAGCTGGCTGGCCCAGGAGCTCCCTGGATGTCGTTTCTACTGAAAGAGCCTTAGTATTACAGGTTCACAGTTCTGTGCCTGCCTTTCCACAGGTGCTGGGGACTCAAACTCAGGTCCCCACGCTTGCCCAGGAAGTGCTTCACCCACTGAGCTGTCTTCCCAGCCCACCTTTTGTATTTTCTAAAGTTATTGCACGTGCTTCGCGCTTAAAAATGATAGCTTGAATCTAGACAACTCAATTCCTTCCTAAAAATTTTCCCTTCTCTTACTTTAATAATAAATAAGTTATTTTCAGCTCTTCCTAGAGAAACTGTGTTGTGAAATTCTGGTTCTTTTTACACTTGCAGCTCCTCCAGAGACAAAGGGAGTTCTGTAGAAATGAACAATGGAAAACGAACCATACAGGAAAATGATTGACTGGACTTGCTAAGAAAATATGTCTTAATCTTAATTAACCAGCTTTTGACATCTGGATGAGGGAATTGCCAGCTCTACCACAGGAGTACTTTATAATCAGTGTCCTCAGAGTGACTACCCTGAGAAATTTCTCTACAGAGCAAGTGCTTTCTATCAGACACTGGTCGGCCACATCCCAGTCCACGGCAGTGAGACTTTGATCAAGGTCAGGACAAACGGATTTCAGGAATTCTGCTTAACAAGCCACTGTCTTTTTCCAAGCCACTGGGGATCTGCTTCTCTTGGCCTTGGTGGGTAAGTGGGGGTGCAGATCTGGGGGTGTCTGTTCAGGGCATACTGAGAAGGAAGGGTGCCTGTTTCATCAAGATGGTGGGTAGGGCTGGCTGCATCTCTGTGGTCCATTACCCCGCTGCTGACTCAGCTGTGACCAGGAAAGAAACGCTTGCCTGCAAACAGTCTTTTAGCAAGCATGATCTAGAAGCAGCACTTGTGACATGGATCGCTGTGCTTCTCCTTGGCCCGGTTCTTTTCTCTGGTTCTCCACCTCTCTGCGTCTGTTCCTGGCCTTAGCTGCACCTTCATTTCCCTTCTAAATGCTCCGTCTGTTACCGCAGAGTAAGACAGGACAGGGAGCTTGTGCTGACAGATGAGGTGTGGTGACCAGACCTTGTTTAGGGAGAGACAGATGTGCACTGGGCATGGTGGTGCACACCTTTCGGCCCAGTACTTGGGAAGCAGAAGCAGGTGGATCTCTGGGAGTTCGAGGCCAGACTGGTCTTCATAGTAAGTTCCAGGACAGCTAGAGCTACATCGTGAAATTCTGTCTCAAAAGAAAAGAAAATAAAAGTTATTCTCTGCTTCAAGAGGAGGAGAACTGCTGGAAGAAAAGACCTGGGGTCAAGGAGAGGAACTACAAGTGCTGCTTCAGGACATTTGCTCCCAATCAAGCTCAGAAGTTAGCTCCATTTTACAGACGAGACCACTGAGGTCCTTAGAGACCACATGCTTTTCCTAGTAACACACAGCAAGTTAGGATTACGGACTCTATTAGACAGCTTTCTGTGGTTGTGACAAAATATGTGAGTCAAGACTTGAAAGGAGGGAATATTTATTTGGTCCTGTGGCTCTAGGTTTCAGCTCCTAGACACTTAGCGCCTTTGCTTTAGGGCCTGTGTTCAGTGAAGCAAGACATCATGGTGGAAGCCTTAGGAGAGAATTCATTCTTTATGGCAGCCTGTAAAGAGGTGCGAAGAGGGGGGAGGAAGGGGCTGGGGTGGAGGCGGGAAAGAGAGAGGAAAAGAGAAGCAAGAAAGGAAGGGAAGACGGGAGGGGAGAGAGGAGAAAAGAAGGGAAGGCAGGGGAGGGGAGGGGAGGGAAAGGAAGAGGAGAGGAGGGGAGGGAAGGGAAGGGAAGGGAAGAGGAGAGGAGGGGAGGGGGAAGGGAAAGGAAGAGGAGAGGAGGGGAGGGGGAAGGGAAAGGAAGAGGAGAGGAGGGGAGGGGGAAGGGAAGGGAAGAGGAGAGGAGGGGAGGGGGAAGGGAAAGGAAGGGAAGAGAAGGAAAGGGAAGGGAAGAGAGGAGAAGAGAAGAGAAGAGGACTGGATGCCAGTGTGTCATATTCTACTCAAGGGAATGGTCTCCAGTGACATCATTCTTCTACTTGGCCTCCCTTCCTAAATGCTGCATCACCCCTAAGCAGTACCATAGTACTGTGATAAGTTAATACCATAAACTTGACATGGTCCAGAATCACTGAAGAGACAAGTCTTTTGACGTCGTTTTTAAAGGTATCTTACTTATGTTGAGACTCATCCTAACTATGGGTGACATCGTTCCCTGAGCTGAGATCTTTGAATGAATAAAAAAGGGGAAGCTGTCTGAGCTCTAGCATCTGTTCCTGACTGATGATGCACTGTGACCAGCCATCCTTCTGCTCCTGTCTCCACGACTTCCCTGCCATGATGGAATGACTCCATTAAGCTGCCAGACAGAGAACTCTTTATAAATTGCTTCTTCATAGGTATCTGGTAATACATACAGCTACCAAACCTTTAATATATGACTTTAGGGGACACTCAGAGGCAAATCATCCCCAGGGCCAGAATTGAAATGTAAGTATAGCTAACTTCAAGGGTCTGTCCAATGCACTCCCCTTAAGATTAACTAATTTCTTAAACTCAGTTAAAATCCTCTAAGTCAGTGGTTCTCAACCTGTGGGGTATGACCTTCACAGGAGTCACTTATCAGATATCCTGCATATCAGATATTTACATTATGATTCATAGCAGTAGCAAAATTAAGGTTATAAAGTATCAATGAAATAATTTATGATTGGCAGTTACCCCACAATGAGGAACTGTGTTAGAGGGTTGCAGCATTAGACAGGCTGAGGACCACCACTCTAAGTCACTGCCACCTCTGTAGGGTCAGATTTTGGTCTGAGCCTTGTTCACCGGGACTCTGGATGTGGAGTCTTTCCACTCTTTCGGCTTGCCTCATGGATCCCAGTTCTGTCTAGGACCGAGTGAAACGGGATATAGCTGGTTTCACATGTTCCGTCTGTTTTACTGGATGTCATTTTTGTAACCATTGTTCTCATGCTGTCTGCTTTCTGTGACTCTGGGCTTTGTGTGGATTTATGCATTGCCTTTCCAACACTAGCCCTACTCCTCTATCCCAGAGATCACCTGGACTGTCCTCTGCTGACTTGAGGCAAGTCGGTTCAAGTCAATCAATTTCTTTGTCTCCATTCTCTCTTCTGTGGGTAGAAGGTAGAGGGGGGTCTTGTCTTCTTTACTAAAAAGCCATGTGAAGGATACAGCAAGCCAATTACTCACTGCCAAGGAATGAAGTGCTTTAAGGAGGGTGACTGGTACCCAGCCTTGGCTGAGGACTTGCCCAGTCAGCCCTGGTGCTTCCCAGGGGAAAGGCATCAAAATTTCTGGAGAGAGTTTACCAACTTTCCTGAAGTTTGAAGGTACTTATGACTCTAGGGTCAGAATTTCGACTTAGTGAAGACACTTATCCACTTGAGTCATGAAAAAACAGCAGTGAGGGGCTGTGGCAAGAAAATCCAGTTAAGTTCCAAGTGTTGATGTTCTGAAATCCCTGATGGACATGGAGTCTTCTTGCTGGATTTTGATTAGAAATGCCCCCTCAGCTTAGGTTTTGAGTGCATGAGCCCCAGTTTACAGTGGTAATTTGAAGGCTGTGGTATGTTGTGGAGGTGAGGTCTGGCTGGCAAAAGTAGGGAAACATTTAAAGCTTATACACACCCCCAGTTCTGGCCTCCTCACTCTGCTTTTGGTCTCACATGGTCCCCCACCATGTGAAGAAGCTCCTAGCATCTCTTGGTCCTTGTCATTATTCAAATGACCCCTTCTAGACTTCTCTTTTTATGACAAGGAGGAAATAACTCATGTTAGCTACCTGGTTGTTTTATTACTCATGGATTCTTTTTAATCGCCATGCCTATTCACTTGATAGCTCAAAGCAATGGGGGCTGTGTTGGCTGCTTTTGTTTTCCTGTGACCAAATAAATGCCTGGCAGAAGGAACTTCTGGGAAGAAACATTTATTTTGGCCCATGGTTCCAGAGGGTTTCAGTCCATCACAGGAGAGAAGGGGTGGAGCAGGGTGGAGCAGCTTCCATCCACAGCAACTGGAATGAGAGGCAGAGCTTGGTTACAATATTAGGCTACCCTAGGCTGAGCATGTTGTACTAGAAATGCCTAGAAAACTGTGAGCTTTTCTGGGATCTGGGGGCTAGAAAAAGAGATACGATATCAAGGTACAGGGAGAATAATAAAAGCATTGTATCTAAATACTTTCAGGCTGTTTGACCATAAATTGCATTTGATTTATTTTGAAAAGCCACAGCGAGTGTTATTAATGTCTGGCAAGGATATCTCCCTTGCTTATTTCAAGTCATTGGTTAGATTTTAGTTACAATGTGATTAAAATAGACAGTTGGGAAACATTCTCATGCTTTAGAGTGAACTGATTTGATCAAGAGATTAGACTGAAAAGCTAAGGATTAGATTGAAAATTAATTCCTTATTTTACTGCCTTCTCTCAGACACTGGCAGAGGAGAAGGCACCGGAAGGCCCAGTTCTTAGTGTTGGCTCCACTATGACCTGTGTCCAAGCAGTCAAGTCTGGAACTTAACAGCATCTTGAATTCTTTCTGTTGTTACTCTATTCAGTAAGTATTTACCAAATCTCTTCTCAGGACAGTGTGGGATTCCGAATGCCACCTTGCATGTGAGGACACAAGCACTACCACTTTCTGGCCATGTGATCTTGGTCCAGTTACTGTTCCTTTCTGAGGTACTCTGTTTCCTCACCTTTAGATGTGGATGTGTCGATTAAACTGGGCCGCAAAGCCTCAGTGGGCTCTCTCTTCTGTAAAAAGCAGCATTTGAACTGAGCGATGTTTAAACCCTTGTCAGACCTGAGAGTCCATTCTACAGAACCCCACAGGGAAGAGAATGATTTCCACAGAGTCCTGGGTTCACACTATAAAGAAGAAAAAAGTCCAGGTTGGATATCAGATATAACACTTGACAAGGTTCTGGATTTTCCTCCTAATTTAAAAAAAAAATGTGACTTGTCTGGTTGGACGGTTTTAATATGCCTCTACTGAAAGGCATACATGAAGTCAATCCACGGTTTCTCTAACATGAATCCAAGAATGGACAGCAGTGCTCCAGGTAGAAAGCTTCTAATAGTTTTATGAATCCTCTGCCTTTGTTGATTTCTTATCTATTTTTTTGTCAATTGCTGAGTGTTATAACCTCCAATTATAATTCTTGATTTGTCTCATTTCTAAAATTTCACTTGAAGAATTTTGACACTCTGTAATTGGGAGTGCATTTACATTTAAGAATTTTATCTTAGTGGTGACCCTTTTTAAAGATTTATTTTTATCTTTAATTATGGATATGCATGCGTATCTGTGTGAGGGTAGGTGCACATGAAGGCAGATATCCACGGAGGCCAGAAGAGGGCGGTGGATCCCTTGGAGCTAGAGTTAGGGGAAGCTGTGAGCAGCTTGGTGTAGGGACTAGGACCTGAACTCAGTCCTCAGGAAGAACAAGTGCTCTTTGTCACTGAGCCATCTCCCCAGTTCCCAAAATGACCCTTTTAATGATACAGAGTGCCCCAGTTTATCACTCTCTTGTCTTGAAGTATGGTTTGATACCTGTATGGACACTCCAGCCTTTCTATGGTTAGAGTTGCGTAATATTTTTCCTGTTACTTTTAAGCAGTGTGTATCTATTAAAATCCCACTTCCTCTAAGCATTGCGGATTTGGGCTTGTCTGTATGTGACAGTGTTTGTCCTTCACTTCCTGTAAGAGGATTTGGGTTTGAGTTGGTCATCTTTCTATTTGTCATCCCTCTTTCCATCTGGTGTTTCCTCCTCTCCTTTTCACATTTATTTTGAATTATTTACAATATTCCTCCTTATTTATACTGTTGACTAGTCTGTTTTATCTTCAGAAATTGTGATTTAATATGATTAGCATGTGGGATGCGGTGAGTTTGGCAGCACGTGTTCCATGGCAGTGTGGGGAGATGTGTCAGAGGACGCCTTTCAGAAGTGGTTTCTCTCCTTCTGCTTTGTTAAAGGAAGTCTTACTTGTATCTGAAGATGCGTAGACTCCAGGCTAGGCTGGTCCATGAGCTTTTGGACATCTTCTCTCCGCTGCCATCTTCCTCTGGGAGTGTGGAGTTACAGATGCCTCCCTCTGCATCTTTTACATGGATTCTAGGGCTCAAAGTCAGGTCATCAGGCTTGTACGGTAAGTACTTGGTCTGATGCACCATCTTACCAGCCCCTACATGTTTTAGTTTTAAGGATGTTGCTCTGGATTATATCAGCATCCCCAATTTATCAGGCTCCGCTTTGAACTCCTGCTAACGTCACATAAAAACAGCATTACAATGGAAGATTTAATTTGCTTTATTAGTACTATAATGTGTGTTACAAATTCTAAAGTGCTTTGTTAATTCATTGCCTTGGAAAACAATTGTCTCCTGGAGTAAAAATGGGATTTTCGTTTTTCTCAGGTAAGACTAAGTTCAAATGTCATTCCCCATCATTCTTCAGAAACATCTTTATCTTTTGTGGCCAGAAGAGCTGTTGATATGTTTATATGAATTTGGTCTTCTTTCCTTTATCTTTTGAAGGATAATTATAGCTAGCTACAGAATTCTACATTCATAGCTACTCTTTCTTCTCCCTCTTTGGTCAGCGCCTCCTCTCATGCCTTGGGTGTGAAGAGAAATCACCTTCCATTTTCGGCCATTTTTAAGATTTTCTCTTTATAGTTGGCATTCAGTAATATCATCATTTGCCCCAGAAAGATTTCCTTTACATTCATCCTGTTTGGGGTTTGATGAGGTTTCCTTCATCTGTATATAGGTATGAAATTTAAAAGATACTGGGTTATTATTTATCAGAAATGAATTTTTCCTGTTTCGGTCTCCCCCGCCCTCCCCTCCCCTGCCTTATTCTGCTGCTCCCCTGCATCATCTGGGAACGCTTTGCCAGTCTTTATTCGTCACCAAGGTCTTTTCTTTCATTTTTCCCTTTGTCACTATTTTTCTTTTAGTATTTCAGTGTGGAAGTTTCTATTCACCTTCTTTAGATGCTGATTTAAGACATTGGCTACATCCACTGGGACTCTACTGTGTGGCTAAGCTCCTCTCCCAAATTCCTGCCCTGGTAGCACTAAGTCTGGAATTCCTTTTATGCAGCTCCCCTGAGAGGCTAGACCTCTTTTTAATGTTTCCTTTCTTTCCATTGTTACCAAACACAATTATAATAACTCTTTAAAGTAAATGCTGATGCTTTAATAATAATCTACACTCTACTGAATCTGTTTACATCCACAGATTTTTTTCTTGAATATGAGTAACATTTTCCTGCTTCTGTATGTATCTGTAACTCTGAGTATGTCTGTGCCACAGGTATGTAGGTGTTCACCAAGGCCGGAAGAGGGCGTCAGATCCCCTGGAGCTGGAGTTACTGGCAGTTGAGTTACTTGATACTCCTGTTGGGAACCTAAACTCCTGTCCTCTGCAAGAACAGGGAGTTCTCTGAACCTTGAGCCTCTGGCATTTTTAATTATGTGGTAAACATTAGATTATTAGACGGTTGAAAATATGTCCCCTACCTTCCTTGAAGGGCATGGAATTTTGTGTAGCAAAACTGGAACCCATGGCACGTGAGTGTGGTTGTGTTGCATCTCCATTATAAGAGCCTGCAGCAGCTCTCCCACTGGGGATCTCAGCAGGGTGGCTAAGGTATTCAGAGCACTCAGAAGGATTGGAGCTTCAGTGCCTGCCCTGGGTGCCTGCAAATGTTCATCCTGTTTCTCTCCCAGCTGTTCTCCAAGAGGATTTCCTGAGTTGCCCAGTACATAGTTGAAGTGCAGATTCATTTAAAGGGACCTCTCTGAGATTTTCAAGGTTGTTTCTCTGAGGAAAATGTTATCTCTCTACTCAGTTCTAGCTCACTAGTTCCAGTTGCCTCTTTGACCTTGTAGTCTAGTTAAACTTAGAAATAAAAGGTCCCCCAAATAAATAACTCTATAGCAGTTAAAACAAGATGAACTATGTCTCTTTAGTTAGAAAGATTCGACAATTATTTCTGTCTCTCCAATAACAATATTCAAAATGCTACTGTTCTTTCTGGAAAAATCTTAATTTCACAGATATAGTTTAAATAAACGAGCTACAGTTTAAAATCTCAGTGTACAGCACTCATGATGTCACTTAATTGTCACAATGTGTCCCAGTACGGCCTCTGATGGACTCAGTTCTTGTGCTGAGTATGGAGCACTTGGCGTTGCTGCTTCCTGCACTCGGTGTGTTCAAACTGCTGACAGTGGTTACTCACATACATTGCCCAGCTTTACAGCTGACTGAGTGGGTATCTAAGCCTGACACTTGTTGCCTCCCTGCTGCTTGGATCCTAAGGAACTTTTTGAGCAACAGATCAATTCCAAGATTGCCGGCAGGCCACAGACTGATACAAAGTGTCCATCTTTATTCTGCTGTGCAATGGAGATTTCCACCCACTGGTGCTTATGAGCCTTCCAGTGAACATGTCCCACCACTGCGAGGGTCACCTGGTGTGTGGTTAGCACATCATTCTGTTAATCATAAGCCAGCCTGACTCCTTCATGAAGTAGTCCTCAATTTTCATACCATTTTAAACCTTTGGATTTATTTCTTTCTGATCATTTTTCCTCATACATTTGAATGAATAATCCCTCATATTATTAAAGTTCACAACTCCAAAACGCCGTAAACACTTGCTAAGGCTTGCCTCCATCCCTTAACCAGGCTATCCACTGCTAATTGTTTTTAAATGTCTCCACAGATTGACCACCTGAATTCCCTAGTCCTGCTGGCTGTGGTAGTGTCTTCTCTCTGGGTAGCAGGTTATTTTTCTTGTATTCATGTAGGGCTGAGAAATGGGATTCATGCCCCATCTTCTCCAACCACAGTCATTTGATCTGAAATACTCATTCAATAAACACACTATTTTAATTATATTGTAAAAAATCTTAAGCTCTTAATCTTACTGCTTTGTTATGTGAACATATTTAAGGTTTTATTTTTAATTAAAAAATAAAAATTGCACATTCTTTAAGTGGAATGAATCTATTAAAAATAAAACCCCATTGTGTATAATTAAACAATCTTAGTATTCTGTCCCTAGATTTCTCTGTCGTTTCCGGCACCTGGCATTTCTTAGAGGGTTTTCAACTGTGGACTGTAATACTTTCAGAATAATGAGAATTCAGATTCCACAAATCACCCAAAGCCAACATCAGTTTCTTTGGCCAGTAAAGCATGCCCAGTTAGCTGATGGCTTTCAGAAGGCTGACAAAAAGCCCGAGACAATGCATGGAGGATGGTAGTGTTCAAGGCCATCACAGTGTGTTGTAATTATTGTGGCAGGCTCCTTCCTGTCTAGAATATCTCCCCGAACAGTCGGTAGTGTGTCTTGGGGTTGACAGGTGGCTAGATTCCCCTCTGTGTTGGTGAGGACATTGGATGTTGCCAGGAGAATTTAAAGTGACATACAGAGCGTCTTAGCACTTGAATTGCTCTGTCTCCCCTTAGCTCTGTGCAATATGCATTTCTTAGGCACATGCAAGGAAAAAGCCTGCTTTCCCCTTAACTCTGCTCCTCACCAAGGCACATTCTCCAATTTGCTGGTTGCCCCCAGGAGCCATCCTTACTGCACCCCCAACAGCCCTGTGCCCATGTTTTATGCAAAGATGTGAGCAGCTGGCCACTAAACCCCTGAGAGTCTGGGGCTTTTGTGTTCCAAAGCCTCTCCTCAGCCCTCTTTTCCCTCCCTCCTGGCTTCCAGGCCCTGTGATCTTTCCCTCACTGCTCCCTGGTGCCGGCACTCGCTGGATGTGCACTGTGCTTTTTGCATGCCAGGCATCTTGCTGAGGAATACCGAACTTTCCTAAACAGTGGTTGATAAACATAGGGATTGGTGTCAGAGGACTTTCTGCTGTGTAACAGGTCCTCCTGACGGAGCCTTTGTTCAAGCCTTCTAAAGAGATGCTGTGTTGCCAGGCAGAAATCTAAGAGGTTAGTGTAGCACAATGGATAGAAGCCGGGGTTGGAGGTCAGAGCCGTTAGGAGGCTTCAGTCAGATAATGTATGTAGCATTCTAAATTGGGGAGAGCTTCATGGACGAACCTGGGCCTTGCAATTGGGACGCACAGACTGTAAGTGTGGATTTGTCACTCCCCTTCAGTGTGACCTTGGGGAAGGTGACTTAACTGTTCCATCTGTACCCTCTCTGGGCTTGCAGTGATGACTCAGAGAGTTGGTAGATATCAAATGCCTAAAACATTGCCCAGCATGTACTAAACGCATAATGAATAGCATTCTGTACTGTTGAGCTGTGGTAACCCTCCAGCATCATAGCTGATATACTCTGGTGATGTAGTGTAGCACCTAAAGTTGCAGGCATAGAGAACAGATTCAAAGTTCCCTTTTGAATTCAAACATAGAGAACAATTCAAAGATTTCAAGCTCTGCTTGGCCACGGCACTTGGCCCAGATGGCTGAGCCTCTCATTCAGTATAAACAACGACAAAGAGCCCTAGACACAGGGTGTGACTAACATCCGGCGTAGAGACCTAATTTCTGCTCTGATAATAGTAAATGAAAACCTTTCCAGGTTAGTGTGGATACTTCTAAGGTAGAGAGGAAGAAGGACAACCATCCTGTTGCATTTCTCTTTTGCCAATGTCAGGAAAATAAAATCTAAAATCCATTCTTTGAGAATGAAGTGAGGCTGTGCTGGCAAGCACTCAGTAGGAAACCAGCCTTCTCATGGGAAGCACAACAGTGGGAAACCCACAGTAAACGAGGCTGGTGGATAAAATAGGCATGGGCAACGTTTCTGAAAGTCTACCTGGATCCCCGGGTGCTCCATACTGAACCTTGTACAGGGACGCCTGCAAGCGACTTTTACCTGAGCCCCTTTTTAGCTTCTGCCCATTTAGGGGATGACGCCCATTACTGTTCCTGCTCTTCATCATGTGAACTGTGCTCTTTAATTGGGTAGATCACTACTGAAGGTGAGTCCCACACAAAGCCACACAGGGCTGCGTCAAAGTTAGCATTCCTCTTTGGAAAGAGACCTGATGCTCCTCAAAACACAGTCTGCCTTGAAGAAAATCTGTGCGGCTCAGGTCAGGATTGGCTGATCTCCGAACTGCCTCTGGCTTCATCCAACCCTGAGTGAAAAGATAGAGATGTGCGACCGTTTCCTGTTTATCATTCTCAATGGGAACTGTGTGGACAGCTTCCATTATGCCAGGCCAAATTTAGACGAATGAAAAGGTCGACTAAGTAATTATTGATTTTATATGTGTGCATAAATTAGAGTGTGGAGCCCTTTAGTCACTGTTAAAAATAAGCCTTGTATGGATTGGACTGGAGAGGGCCAGTGCAATAGAGATAAAGTGGTGAGCCTGTACAGTAGACAAGTATTTCCTTATGGCTATCATGATAGTTCAAGACTTATGTAAAACATTAGCAGGCAGCATTTTGGATCTGTGTGAGAGGAAACACGGGCTATACTTTCTCTTTAATCATAAAGATGGTATTGCCCATAATCCTTTTAGCAACAAGCTTCCCTCAGGCAGCGGTGACTTATGAATGCTATTTTGAGGAGAAGTAGTCAATATATTAGTTTTCTTTTAATTACGCAGCTACAGCAGTGAGTCATGCATGAATTTTATGGAGCTCTGAATTTGCCATCAGTTCTGGGAAGTGGAGAATTTATTTGTATATGAATGGGGCAATTTGCTCTGGTTAGAAGAGAGGAATCCGACCCTTCTGGCATTGAAGAGCTGGTATTTAAGTGGTAAATTCCAAGAATCTAATCATCAAATCAGCCAAGGCTGTTAATTAAAATTGATGAGCAATAAGCCTTTATGTAACACTACAAAGTGGTGATGCTGGAGAATAACCAACTGCCTGAAGTTTACAACTGTTAACATGCTCACAAGAGAAGGTGATGGGGACTAGGGGAGAAAGTATTTGTTAGCCAGCATGCTAAGTGTGTGTGTGTAGGGGGGAGACTACGGCTTTGTAAACTTGAGAGCTGAGTCTAACTAAACTACAGGATGACTTTGCCCTGTGTAGCTCTTGGTGGTTCCACGTGGTTCATGCATGATGTATGCGTCTTTAAGTCTAGATTACTGTAATTGTGTATCATCTTGGTTAGTAGTTCCTGTAATGCTAAGAAGCAAACTGTCTCATTTGGGTTGAACTTGGTATGCCTCAAAAGCAGCCTCAAGGGGGGAGTATATTGCTACATCCTGCTGATCTAATGGGCCACAGCAGCTCCCAAATTGAAGAAATGAGGATTGGCATGTCAAGAAAGAGGGCACCAGATCCAATCCTGATCTTAAACTAGGAGATTGGGGTCCCTGTGCTCTGTGACTCAGCTGTGATAGTATGTTCTAATTTTCCTAAGGAGGTTTCTTCTATCGAGAAGATTCCTTCTAGGCATGATGGTAGCTGAACTTCACCTTCCTTCTCCGGGCTCTTATCTAACGACCTTGACCATTTAGAACTGCTGTCTCTCTCATTGCTATTTCATTTCCAAAAGTCAGAGTCAAGAGTTCTGCAGCCTTGAATATCACTTAGCTCCCACTAGTCCAGATGTCACCTGCTTCTAGATTTTCAATGTCATCTCTTGAATCAATGCTGGGACACATTCTGCTCCTTTGGGCTGTCCATCTTCCCCTCCCCAGACAAATTTGATGCTTACATTACTCATATTCAAACTGCACATCCAATGTCTAGCGCAGTGCCTAGTTCAGAGTTGGTATTCAAGAAATATTAGGCAAAGGAATGAATTCATTCTCTCAATAGCCAGGACTTTCTTCCAGTGTTTACTAGACATTTATCTTCACAGATGTTCTAAGTCTCAGCTCAGCCAGGTTGCTTCCCTGAGCTGGGACCTAGCAGCAAGCTGGCGTGTATCTTAGGTAAGTGGGTGTCATCAGGAAGATGCAGCTTCGATGTCCCATTCTTCTCTCTGAGCTTTTAATTGTGTTTTCCTCAAGGAAATTCATAAATCTTTTTATTTGATGAAATTAGTTTATACCAAGATGCCAATGACTAATAACTTAGGGCAGTTAGCCAATTAACTTCAAGGGTTGGCCCAAGGCACCTTATTAGACCAAGAGAAGTTCAATGTTAGGTATTGCAGGAATTAATTTTAGAAATATTGGTGGAATACAATCTTAGGAAGGTCACAGCATATATATATGATATATATATCTCATATATATATATCTGTGTATGTATCTATATCTATATATATCTGTGTATGTATCTATATCTATGTATGTGTCTGCCATGTAGAAGGAAGAATATACATATGTCTTGAAAACAAAAATATGGTCTTCTCTGAGTGAACTACACACTCCTTGGGAGTTGGACCCTTCCTCACCTCCAGATGCAGAGAACCTGGTCATGATGAATGGTGTTTATGACAATGTAAAGACACTTAGGACTGACCTTTTCTACCTCAGGGGAACTGCATGCAAGGTTGACGGTTGTCAAGTGTTCTCTCCACTGGCCTTCGTCATGCTCCTGCTACTTCCCGTCGGCTGTTGGAATAAAGTTTTTCTTAGGGCTTCCATACAAGGCAGATGGAATGTTCTAAACATGGTGGCCTCAGCCCTTGTTGAGATATGATAATTCCATTCTTCTGGCCAGAAGTTGATTTAAGAAATTGTGGAGATGTCTTTGGAAATGGCTCATTCAGTAAGGAGCTTGCCTTCACAAGTGAGGGGACCTGGGTTCAATACCCAGTACCCGTGATTAAAAACAAAAACAAAACAAAACAAAAATGCTCAGCACAGTAGCTTCTGCCTGAAATCCCAGGCCTTGCTGTCAGCAGCCTGGCTGCAGTGAGCCCCAGGTTCAGTCAGAGACCTGCCGCAGAAAATAAGGTGGTACATGATGGGTAAAGATGCCTGATGTTTTCATGTACACATGCTCACACAGCACATAGGAACATAGATGCACACAAGCGTACATGCACACATGCATGCATGCACACACACACACACACACACACACACACACACACACATCCATACATGTACACCGATTAGGTGCAAAATTCTAAGAATTAGAGAGGAAGTCTATTGGTGGGGAGAACAGCAGTCCTTAGGAGGAAAGGAGGACACCACCCACATTACTGCCCTTGAAGTTGCTGCCAGGTTATAATGGCTGTCATTCATGATTTTTCCCTGGATAGCATGAAAGTGGAGCCAGGATCCTGGGACCTCTATGATGAGATTCTAGAAGCTGCTCTGCTTCGCTTGAAAATGATGAAAGGCAGGACGCCTATTGTAAGAATTGAGCATAACTTTTGAAAGAGGTTTGTTTTAATCTTGCTATGACTGGTCAGTCTTATGTTGCCTGGGAAGATGGTGCTTTTACTTTCTTCTGTGGAAAACATCTTAACTCATCTTGAAGTTACTATACTATTATTATGATATGTGGTTCCAAGGGTTTCCTTTTAATCAGACTAAGATCAAAATAAAATTAAGTCCTATGAAGCACCAAATGCAAAGTAGCTCCTCATGTAGGTGCCTATGAGCATTGGCCACACATGGCCACAGCTGGATAGCTCTTCTCTACTACAGAGATGGGCTGTGATCACAGCTGGTATCCTCACCCAGCATAAAGAAAAGTCCCAGGGAAAGAAAGACACTACTTTCTGGCCATTTAAAATCGGGGAGACAACTCAGTTGGACCCAAGTTCAATCCCCAGAACACATATACAAAGGGTAGGTGTGGTAGCACACTGCGGTAATCCCCATGCTGAGGAGCTAGGGGCAGTGGGTACATGAGGCTTGAAGGCCAGGCAGCCTAGCCTATACTAGTTGTAAACCACTGAGAAACCTAGTGTCAAAAAACAAGGTTGATGTGCATGAGGAATAACACTAAAGTTTGCCCTCTGGCCTCCACACACTTGTCAACCTACATATAAACACACACACACACACACACACACACACACACACACACACACAATCAAATAACCAGAATCGGCAATCTCTGCTGAGGTTGGACTTCTAAGAGTGTAGGATATGAATATGACCGTGAATTTGAAAGTACATTGAAAATGAGAACATTCTGAACGCTTGAGGGCATCACTGCTGACAGTGTTGAGAGAAAGAAAATTCTAGGGTGGGCCCAGGGTAGTAGAAGCAGCTATATTTAAGGAGGGGCTCTAGCGTCCTGTGTGTGGTGACTTGGGTAAGGACGAGTGTGGAGTGTCCTTCCTGAGAGGGGACTCTGGCACTTACCTGAATTAGCAAGGTGTTCCCAAGGAGGTGGGTGGCTGAGCTCTGCTATCAAGAGCAGCTGCTGGTACATCTTTATACAGGGCTCACAATCCCAATGCATCATGTCACATTGGATATGGTATAATGCCATGTGACTAATGTCATCAGATGTGGATTGCACCACATCAAGTTGGACACTTTGAAAAGAGAAATAGACTTCTCTCTAAATCATGGTCGAGTACTTTTCTATGTGGAGGGTTTGATGTTTTAGACTAGACAGTTCTCTGTGCCAACCTTCTGGTGAGGCATGTATGTTGAAAAAGGCTAGTTTTTCCCCAAAGTAGTGACCCTGGAACTTCACAAATTGGCCTTTACATGCCTTACAAATAAGCACACCTCACCTCTTTCCTCAGCAAGTGTGCAGTTTTCCAAAATCATAAGTCATAGGCGCACATGAATTTTGCTGTATTTGTTTAATGATCTGTCCACTTCCATGCAAGCTTCCTGAAAACAGAGGGTGGGTGGTCTCCGTCCCCCTATCTCATTCACAAGTACATGTTACTGGAAAAGCTTCTCTGTGGCTTGCTTTGTGGAGACAACCAGTCTCTCCAGTCCCAGGTGGGCTCTAGTGCTGAGTAGTCTCACTCTGTGTCTCCTTCCTCCCTCTGTCTCCTTTCTTCCTGCACATTTAACTTTCTAACACGTATGTGAGGGTTTACGAGTCAGAAAAAAAGCTCCAAGGCAGTGATACAGTAAGTCTTAACAAGCACACAAACACAGCATCGTTGGTACAGCCAGTCTTAACAAACACACAAGCACAGTGTCGTTGGTACAGCCAGTCCTAACAAATAGCATTGTTGGTCCAGTCAGTCCTAACAAATGGCATTGTTGGTCCAGTCAGTCCTAACAAACGGCGTTGTTGGTACAGTCACTCCTAACAAATGCAGCAGCATCATTGGTCCAGTCAGTTCTAACAAACGCAGCATCATAATCACTGGCTATGGAGCCTGATATATGAACACATGGAGATGGAGGTGCTCTGTGTGGAGAAGGTGAGCAATGTGTCAGGCTCTGCTCCTGCTCTCTCTACCCTAGTTTAGAAAGCACTGCCCTCCACCATAGAATCAGAGAGAATAAATAAAATAAATAAAACATTTACTTATTGATCAGTTGTAGGAAAGAGAACACCAAGAGTCTGATGGCTTAGCTGGCAATGGGATTTACTCTTAGCTTCTCCTGTGATGTTGTTTTCACTGTTCTGGGGAGCCAGCCCAGGAGACAGAAGCCCATTCTGTCCAGGGGCCCATACACCTGTTCACCCCATCTCATATTTGTGTCCTTCTGCCAGAGGTTACAATCACCCTGACAGAAGCTGGATACACACAGGTTGAGCAGATGCCTGTGGGTTCTACAGACAAAGGAGGTTGACCAGTCACCTCCATCTACTTCCCTTTTCGTCACATTTTCTCTCTGTCTCTACACCTCTGCACTACTCAGTGTCTTTCCTCCCGGGCCTCTACCTCTCTCTCTTTCTGCAGGCCTCTCGTGTCTTAGCCCTCTCTGACTCACCTTGGCCCCTTGCTTCCATTAAATGCTTCTTCTCCCATGCACCATTTTCCTGGGCCCTGCCCTTGGCTCAGCAACAGCTGGCTAGTATGAGAAGCTAATCGGTATTAACGTTTTAACTTGTTACCACTTGCTAGCCACTGCCATTGACTTAATGAGATTCAGAGTTCTACGTCACAGGTCTTCTCTTCAATTGTAACCTCAGTGGGTGGGGCACAGAGAGAGGATCACAGAGCTCAAGAAAGGGTGAAGGAGGGGCCAGACCAGAGTGGGAAGATGAAACTGGACATAGTTGCTTTTCACTCAAGGGCTCCAGAAGGGCAGGTTGGCAGGAGAAACTTACAAACCTTTCTGAAAAGGAAGTGTAAGAGTAAACAGAGAGGGTAAATAAGGGAACACACCTTCAGTCAAGGCTGCTTTACCCAAGAAAACAGCCATTAGCAAAATGATAATATAACAAATCAATGCTGTGGATCCAAGGTGGTTTCAAAGTCAGAAGCTTCTGGTAGGTGTCCCAGCATTTTCTGGGAAGTTTGCCTTCCAAAGTCAAAAGCAAAAATGCTTACAAAATGCATGTGTCATTAAGGCCCCTGGGCACTGCAGAAATGCATTAGCTATGGGGTTGCTAAATGTTTCTTGCAAACCGAAGTACAGGAAATGAAGGGTGTGGCACAACACAGCCTCAGGAGGATCTTCAGGGTTGAGAGTGTTCTGTACCTTGCAAAGTCAGGGATGTAGCTCCTAGCCACAAGTGGTCAGTGAGCACTGATGCAAGGCTAGTATTTAATTTTACTTCATAACATGAACCAGCTTCCTATTTAAATAGCCATGTTATTTAAGTAGCTTTCATATTTGAAATGTGAGCTCTGGATCAAGAATTCTTGTTTGGATGCAAGGATTCAACTTCTGCAGGGGTGGGTGAACTTCTGCAGGGGTGGGTGAACTGCAGAGGTGGATGGATTTTTGTAAAGGGCACTGGGTTCCCACTCTTTCTGTCACCAAAGCCTTTTCTTAGATTTCAGTTTTCTTTCCTCACCTGAAATGAACAGTTGCCAAAGGACTACAAAGTCATTTTAGGTTTTCTTTGACAAGTCTTGCTCGGTGGCCTCAGTCTTGTTGTGTAATATGACACATATTTGGTGGGTCAGCTCGGCTAACAGTACCATTTAATGTTAACCGGGTCTTTGAGGTGTCTACACAGGGGGTGGTGATGAGTACCCTACTGACTTCCATACATGGGGTATCTGGTCTTCTTTGGAGAGCACTGCCTCTGCCACTCAGTACTTAGCAAGTATAGTTCTAAATTATTTGTTCTGTTTAATATTCAGCTATGAAGTCATGTACCAATAGACTAGCCATAAAAGTATTTAAAATACCGCATCTGCTATTGTGCTAATCTTGGTTATCAGCTTGACATACTTGGGAAAAGAGCCTCACCTTAGGGACCAACCCATTGAGTCAGCCTGTAACTGTGTCTGTGGAACATTTTTGTAATTGTCAACTGGTGTAGGTGAGTCTGGCCCACTGTGAGCAGCAACAGAAAACACACCAGGATTCTGTTGGTCAATGCATGGTCTTTAGCAGTATATTAAAAATCATTCTTTTTAAAAATGTAAACTTTCACTACTTGAGGTTTTCATTTGTGCCCTCATAATGTGTGGTGAGAGTCCTAGGTCTTCAGGCTCACAGATCAAAGCCTTTGTAAGTATCTGATAATTCCAGTGTGCAGTGTGTTGCAAAACTTGGTAAAGCATTCTGAGATGATAAAGTACTATGACTAGATAGGTTTAAGCATTGAAGTCATACTTTAATCACATCACTGGTCTATGTGTGAAGTTATGTATGTGAAATGTATAAAATATTTGCTACCACCCTATGTCTTGTTGGTCTTATAGCTAGTTGTTTATATCTTAGATATTCTCCTATAACTCGGGGGGGGGCCACTGGTATTTTAGTCTTGGTCTGTAATCATCAAAGAAAAATTAAACATTGAAGCTGGCTTGAAAATGTATTTTCTGCGTGTGCTTACACATGTTAGGTTCTGATTTATGAAGAACTTAGCAGTTGTTACTCCCAACTTTTCAGTAAGAAACACCCAATAAACAAAAAAGCAACATTCCTTTCATTCCTCTGAGAGCCATGCTGAAGGAATAACCACACTCAGGAAGTTCTGCCCGAGCTCTGCTCACCTGGAGTTAAACTTGCTAGGTGAGTGGTAAAAACACTATGGTGGATTTTTGCAGAACTGGAGGAGTTGAGTGTGTCCCAGACACACAGTGAGACACTGCTGAGAGGGAGGCTGGCAGTTCTCTCCAGAACACTTTCCCTTCTTAGGCTTATTGTTTGAGAAAGATCCCTTTGTAGGTTCAGAAGAGGAGAACTGTGGTGATATTGTGTTCCCTGAAATATTGTGTGTTCTCTGAAATAAACTTATCTGGGGTTAGAGAACAAGACGGCCACAATATTAAACATGAGGATAGGCAGTGGTAGCACATGCCTTAAATCCCAGTACTCAGGAGGCAGAGCCAGGAGGATCTCTGTGAGGTCAAGGCCACATTGGAAACAGCCAGGCATGGTGACTCACACCTTTAATTGAAGAAAGAGAGCCTTTAATCCCAGGGAGTAATGGCTGAGATCAAATATATAAGGTGTGAAAACCAGGCACCAGAGCTAGTTAAGCATTTGGCTGGTTAAGCTTTTAGGCTTTGAGCAGTAGTTCAGCTGAGCCATTGGTGATGAAGACTCAGAAGCTTCCAGTCTTGAGGAAACAGGATCAGCTGAGGAATTGGCGAGGTGAGGAAGCTGTGGCTTGTTCTGTCTCTCTGATCTTCCAGCGTTCACCCCAATACCTGGCCTAAGGGTTGATTTCATAAATAAGACCATTTAAGATTCCTGCTACAGAGAACTGTCACTGTGGAAAATCTATGACTTTTCATGACTTTCCTAAGGTGTCATGGGGAAGGATCGAGGTGAGGAAGGCATTCCTCTCACCCCAACCCCTTCAAGCTATCCTTATACGACACTGGTGGTCTCATAAACAGCACACAGAGGATGGGTTTCCAGGGAATAGACTGTTAGACAACCTCATTGAGATCAAATTAGAATACCATGGAACACTCCCTCCCACAGTTTCTACCACAGAGATGGGCTCTACCATAGTAAGAATAGCCATGGAAAGAGCTGTGTAGCCTCCCTGTGATGGGTTCAGATCAAGACAGAAATCAAAGGCACTCAAGGACTTTGAGTCTCTGGCATCCCAACTACTGAAAATGTCCCAGCCAGATTAATTTAAATCCTCACCAACACACCAAGACCTGTTTTCAATGGAAAAAAATTCACAAAGCCCTCCAAAGACAAGAAAGACAAAAATCTAAAGAGACAAAGCAACCATTAGAACCCAACTCTGATATAGGGAAGGCACTACAGTGAGCAGATGGGAAATTTAAGAAAGGCCTCAGAGAAAAAACCCTGTCTGTGGAAAGACGGGTAGCACTACTAAAGAGATAGGAATTCCGGGAAAGAATCAGAGGGAATGCCAGGAAGAAAAATACATGGTAAGGAAAATAAAGACTGTTCTCCATGGACCTGCCAGCAGACTTGAAGATGAAGAAATATGAACAGATATGCACGTACCTGCACGAGTTTATGTATACAACATGTGAAACAGGCCCCTCTGAACCAGAAGTTCCAGGTGGCTGAGAGCTGCCATGTGCATGCTGGGAATCAAAACTGCATCCTCTGCAAGAGCAGCTACTTCTCCTTATCTTAAAGCCATGGCTCCAGGCTGATCAACTGTGTTCCTTACAAGGGGCAGTGGCATGCACACTCGTTTGAATTTGCAGTTTAGGAAATCTGTAGTTCCTACTACATAGTAGACATCTACTGCACACACAGGTGTGTGTTAATCTAGTGAGATGATGGAAAATAATGGGTATGCTAGAAGGCATAAATCAGGGGAAACACTCTAGTAAACACTGCCATGACAAAGCTTTGTTCAACAGTGTTCTCATACATTCACACACTGTATTGAGTGCTTCACATAAGAAATAAAAAAAAAAATGGTAGTCACATAAGACATAAAAAGAGTAGTCTCACTGTGTAGCCTTTGCTGGCCTGGAACTTACTGTGTAGATCAGGTTAGCCTCAATCTTGATCCCCCTGCCTCTGACTCCTGAGTGCTGGATTTATAGGTTTGTGCTGTCATGCCCAGCACACAGAAAGCTTTTAAAGAAGACATAAATCTCAGCTAAAGAGGTTCTGAGGTCTTTCTGTGTGCAAGGTGGCAGAGATAGCAAGGTGACTATGCCCTGGTAGCAGCAAAAAGCTAATGTGAAGATTGCATTTGGTGCTGTACAGAACGTCTTCTGGTGTTTTCAGCTATGCCCCGATCTTCTCTCCACACATTGCTATAGGCTCTTCAAGGAGAAGTGTCTTGATGTTGGGAACAGTCCATCCATCTATATAGTTCTGCTCTTTACACGATGCCTAATGCATAGTAAGAGGTCAGCAATGAGTTTGTTCAACAGAGTTTGCAGGGTTGGGAAATCACTACTCACAGGACAAATTGGGCTTACAGGCCAACTCCATCTTGTGACCTGTTTTGTTAAGATTCTGGAGTTGAGAATGTCTTAGACATTTTAAAGAGACTAAACACACACACACACACACACACACACAGAGAGAGAGAGAGAGAGAGAGAGAGAGAGAGAGAGAGAGAGAGAGACAGAGAGAGAGAGAGAGACAGAGAGAGAGAGAGAGACAGAGAGAGACAGAGAGAGAGAGAGACAGAGAGAGAGACAGAGAGAGACAGAGAGAGACAGAGAGAGAGAGAGAAGCATTTTCTGACCTCACTAACTATGCCAGGATAGTTCTTTTAACTTTTCTTGAACTTAGTCTTATTGTGAGGTTTCCTCGTGGGTACTTATGCCAGCCTTTGGCATTAAGGTTTGCCAGACTGCTCCTTGTTGGCAGTCAGTGGTTTGACTCCAACCTTGTAATAAATGGCTGGCATCCTCAGCTTGCTCTGAGGTCACTGACCAGGACCCTCTGAGCTGGTCTGCTTCAGTGATATTTGAGTCAGCAAAAGGCTGTGCTGCTCTTTTTAGCTTTCTGGAAACCTGTGCTGGGTGATGAGAGGGGCAGGCATAACTAGCCACATACAATACTGATGCCCCTCATCTAGGCTTGCTCATGTAGGAGGCTCCCTGGCTGCTTCTCACCTTACCAGCTTGGTTTGTTGTGTTTGTCCTATTGCTTTTTCATAACGCACACACCTGTTCTTCCCTCAGTGCCTATCTTCCACAGCCCTTAGCAACAACAGCAAATGACTGTGGATATCCACAATGTCCGCTAGAGACAGTCACAAAGTGCACCAGAAAAAGCCCACATTGCCTCCAAGAAAGCAAATTAAACAAATGGAAAACTTCAGCAAGTTCTGTGAAAAATAACTTCACAAGACATGCATTGTAGTGTGGTAATGTGAGGTGTTTAAACTAAATGCTTTGATCTTGGAGGGCAGAGATTTCTAATCTCATTTCCTAATTTTACCACAATTGGCTTGGGGCTACAAAGGCTGCTCAGTGGGTAAAACACAGGTATGAGTTTGAATCCTCACTAGCCATGTAAAGTTAAATGTGTGCGTATGTACACCGGGTGAGACAGGAGAACTTCCAGAAGCTTGTGGGCCATCGGGGAGGTGTGTGCTTCAGTGAAACGTGAGATCTGATCTCAAAATATTACACAGACTGAACAGATTGTGTTTATGTACTTAAGAATATATATAAACATAAATATATTGTATGCGTGTGTGTGTGTGTGTGTGTGTGTGTGTGTGTGTGTGTGTGTGTGTGTATGTGTGTGTGTGTACTACAACAATTAAAGAAAAAGAGGCTGTGAATTTGGGAGAGAGCCAGGGGAGAGCATGGGAGGAAAAGGAGGAGAAAAGGAAAGGAGGAATTTATGTAATTATAATAAAAAAAACCAAGGTGAAAACATTTGAAGTTACCCACTGACCTGCTTAATTACCTAACTGCTTACCTACACACACACACACACACACACACACACACACACACACACACACACACATTGGCTCAGTGAAAAGGAAAACAGGAAAATAGGAAAATGTGTGGTCCAGAGCCTTGCATTTTCAGACATGGATCATTGAATCACTGAGTGGCCACTCTCTGGCTTCCATGTGGGTGTGTCTCAGCTCTGAAGAGGAAACTGCTTGTCAGCCCAAGACACACCAGTGAATTAGGAAATGCTGTCTTTTGGCATCTTTGAATCAGGATTCTGGAACAAGGCGCCTGGATACAGGAGTGATGAATATTTAGACCTGAACTTTGCACCATAGTCAATAGGGGAAAATTTGCACAGTGGGTGTATTACTGACTTTTCATGTGTCCCTGGAGCATTGCACATTCAGGGGATGTGCAAGGAACCTCCAACTCATCTCAAAACTTGCCGTTTAGTTCAATTTCATTATTTGTTTTTCTGGGAAGCAAAGGTCAAACTTGTTCTGTTTCCACCACAGCACCTACATGGGGGATGTCAGAGTGCTACAGAGCCCAGGACCTTCCCTGTACTTCACCAAAGCCTGGGGGATGCCAGACAGTCCCCTTTGCACAGTGACTTTGGAACTTTTGTTAGGGTTCTCTCTCTGTCTCCCTCTCTCTCTCTGCATATTGCTAGCTCTTTTTCACTCGGTCTTTATTTTAAGACCACCTATTAATTCCCCCCTCAGGATCTGCAATGGTCTCTACTCCACCAAACAATGTCTTACTGAAGATAAAAGATGCCAATGTAGTGTGAAAAAAGAAGAGCCCTGGTTTCTTTTTCTTTTCCCCCCAGAGGCCTTATTTATGGGTTTCAGATGGTGGCAGGGATATTTATATGAACCTTACCCAAACTGCCTGAACCTCCTGGGTCTGCAGCTATCAGGCTGTGAATTTCACTAGAACAGAACTTTTCTTCCAGGATGGAGGAGGGGTAGCTGAGATTTCCTGTACTTGCTGTTTTAACGTTGCTGGAATTGAGACAAAAAATGTATTTCAGGATTTCAAAACCTGGTCCCTGCTGGAGTCTGGACACACAGATGTGGACAGAGAAGGAACATGTGTGTTCATATTGTCACACATACACCAGTGAACCTATCATGAGGAGCATGCTGTGTACTCACAAAAATATTATTTAAACCAGGCACTCAGGACTTTCCATTTCAAATAAATCAGGATCAAATTCCAAAACATTTCATAAGTGCTTCAAAGTTTCCAAACAGAACCAAACCAAACAATGATCTGATTTGGGGCATTATTATTTTATCCAGATCTGTCTGCTCATCATACCTAGGAGACCTTGGGGACAGAGGCTGAAACAAAGAAAGTGACCCCAGCTGACCTACCTGTAAACATAGCCTGTGAAGGCCAGAGGTGGTGATGGCATGAAACTTTCAAACATACACTACAGCTTCCCATCTTCTCCTACCTTCTCTGCCTCATGTGGTGAAATCCATCCTGGAAGTGGCAGTGGGATGCAGCCATCCTTCTTACCTGGGCTGAGGCTAGGATACTGCATTCATTAAGAACACAGACACTCTGCTTAATTTAATATAGAAATAGTCTATGGGGGGCGCACAGAAGGTGGGGAAGAACAGTCTGCAAGCGGAAGCAAAGCCCCAAATTAAGCAATGGTTGTGATTAGCCTTCAAGTCTCTGTCTGGCTGTCAAAGGCTGATGGTTATGATGTGACTTTGATCCCAAACAGGTCCCTGCTCGTGTCCAGCAGCACCCTCAGACATGTGCATCCTAGCAAGGACGGGTCTTTGTGTAGCCCGTGAGCCAGCAGGTCATTAACATGTGGCGCAAACAGGATGGTGGAACCCAGCAGAGGCAGGCTTGGAGAATCAGAGTTTCCAGTAACCAAGTTCAGTTGGCAGAGCTCTGATTGGAACCATGTGACAATTTTAGGCGATGTACCACAGGCAGCCAATTTATTACATATGGCAATATGATTAATGGTATCAAATGCCTTTTTTTGGTAACATCCAAGAACACTCTGCCGGCCAACTGCGTGGAATCCAGGGCAGTGAAAATCTGTTCCATGAATTTAAAGTCAGGCAGATGAGGTTAAATGAGAGGGCTAGATGCCAAGGCTGTGATTGCAAAGTAAGTTGTTTCAGGGGGAAAAAGCAAAATGCTTTAAATCTGTTCTTGAACAAATCTCATCTAGTCCCCACCTACCACAGTTATGTCTTCTCCTCTCCTCTCCCATTTCTTGATGCGAGAACCTCGGTAGTGACCCTCTGGAAGACGTCACTTTCTTTTTAGTTCTGTCTTTCTTCCTCATGTGTGTTACTGTGTGTACAGGTGCACATGTATGTGTGGATGGGTGTGGGTGTTACTCTTCAGACATAGTCCACCTTTTTTAAAGTTTTCTTTTTTAAAGATGAGGGTCTCTCACCAGCCAGGAATTCACTGAATCAGCCAAACTGGCTAGCCAGTGAGCCCCAGGGACCTGCCAGCTCTAGCACTGGGATTATAAATCTACATAACCACACTTGGATTTTTTAAAATGTGGGTTCTGAGGATCAAAGTCAAGTCCTTGTGCTTGCCAGGAATCCTACCAATTGTACTGTCTCTCCAGCCCCGGAGGACATTTCTGAAAACTAGCTGTCTATTCATTTGCTCACAGCCTTTTTTCCAGCTCAGGAGCCTTGGTCCATTTTCACCGACTAGATCTTTGTTCACCTGGAGTCTTCTTTGGATGGCAGCAGAGACCACTAGACTCACTCCTAGCTTGGTCACAGCTGCTTTGGAACTGGGAGGTCCACTCTGCTCCCTTCTCTGAGTGGTTTCCCTGGACATCCAATGTCATCAGAACAACAAAGAAGAATCTACCACTCACATAGAGAGATCTGTAGAAAGAGTGAAGTGCGAGAGAAGTCCCTTGTTATTTAGAGTATGAAGAATGAACATAAAAGTGGAGAGGACTATTGAAAGGCAGAAACACTTTGAAGACATGACCCACTCCCCAAAGTATCTCCACAGAATATATAGCAAGTGGGAATATTCACCAACACCTGCCCATTTTGTTAAAGTTGGAAGTTGCTTCCTTTTGAAAGGATGTTCAAAGAACCCAATACATCCTAAGGGCTCTGCAAGTGCAGAATGCTCTGATAGGTGGAATTATTTATGTATTTGTAGTTGGAATAGTTCATTGGGCCACCAACCAACTTTCAGATAAAGTTACAGGAACTCATAGTTAATTACAAATGCTCAGCCTTAGCTTAGGCTTGTCTAGCTAGCTCTTTTAACTTAATTTAACCTGTTTCTCTTCATCTATGTTTTATATCAGCATTTTTTACCTTTCTTTCATTCTGTATGTCCTACTTTCCTGTTTGCTCCATGTCTGTCTGTCTGGCCTCTGATATCTCCCTGTCTTTCTCTCTCTAGCCTAAATTCCTCCTCCTACTTATTCTCCCTGACCAGAACTTCTGCCTATACCTCCTCTCTTACCATTGGCCATTCAGCTTTTTATTAGACTAATCAGGTGCCTTTGTCAGGTGAGGTAAAATAGCAATGCATCTTTGCATAATTAAACAAATGCAACACATCTTTGCATAGTTAAACAAATATTCTGCAACATGTATGACTTCTTTTATTTATTTTAAATTATTTGCATTCATTTACTGGATAATTCATGACCTATAAAAATTATTTAGTTTGTTTGTGGGTGTGGGGGGTGTGTGCACATATGTGTGTAGATACACATCTATAGAGGGGAGAGAACAGCCTTGGGTGTCTTCCTCAAATGGTTTCTGTCTTGTTTTTCAAGACAGTCTCCCAATTGCCTGGGGCTCACCACTTTGGCTAGGCTGTGTGACCATGGAGCCCCAGGGGCTTACTACTTTACCTAGGCTGAGTGACCATGGAGCCCTAGGGACTCACCACTTTGGCTAGGCTGGGAGACCATGGAGCCCAGGGACTTGCCTGTGTATGCTTCTGCAACTCTGACATTACAAGCACATGTCACCACACCTAGGTTTTTTTTTTTTTTTTAATTTTTTAATGTAGACTCTGAAGATTGAATTCGGGTCCTCATGCTTTAACAGCAAGCACAATACTAATTATCTTAGCTAGGATTTCCATTGTTGTGATTAAACACCATGACCAAAAGCAACTTGGGGAGGAATTGATTTATTTCATCTTAAAACTCTCAGGGCCACAATCTATCACTGAAGGAAGTCAGAGCAGGAACTCACACAGGGCAGGAACCTGGAAGAAGGAACTGATACAGAAGCCATGAAAGAATGCTGCTTGCTGGCTTGCTCCTCATGGCTTGTTTAGCCTGTTATTTTACATACTCTAGGACCACTGCCTAGGGAACCACCCTCTATTCATCATCAATCAAGAGAATGCCCCACAGGCTTCCCAAGCCAGTCCTATGAAAAAGACCCACGGGCTTCCCAAGCCAGTCTTAAGGAGGCATTTTCTCAGTTGAGGCCCCTCCTCTCAGATGACTCTACTGTGTATACAATTGACAAACAAACAAACAAACAAAGAAAAAAAACCAAACTAGCCAGCATATTGAGCCTTATCTTCAGCACAAAATTTGTTTTTATTTTTTTGCTTTGATGGTCTGTGGCTCTTTCAAACACAATTAATTGACTCATGGCCCCCATCCCTTCTTGATAAGAATTGAATCTTCTTGGCTCTTTGGAAATTCATTCTTTACCCAGGAGTTCTACTTTCCAGCCATCAGTTTGCTATGCTCTAAAGATGAGAGTCTGAAGATCTTAGTGTAACAATGTAATTTTCCTGGAATACTAAATCTTCAGATGAGAAGAATAGGCCAGCCAGACGGTGGTGGCGCACGCCTTTACTCCCAGCACACGGGAGGCAGAGGCAGGCAGATCTCTGTGATTTCGAGGCCAGCCTGGGCTACAGAGTGAGTTCCAGGAAAAAGGCGCAAAGCTACACAGAGAAACCCTGTCTCGAGAAACCAAAACCAAAACAAACAAACAAACAAACAAAAAACAAACAAACAAACAAACAAACAGAATGAGCCAGTAAGGAAAACAGTGCACTGATCCAGACAGGTGAGAAGAGATGTGGTCAGCATGACCAAAGGGTCAGTGGAGCAAGGCTGAATCCTCATGGGAGGCAACTCAAGTCACGGTGTGACTGCTGCCACGGGGCCTGGGATGTAGCCTCAGGTCAAGGTGATTTTCCTGTGGAGGATTTTTAATCATTCTGACATATACCAGGCTTTTTCTTTTGTGCCACCAACCAGCTCCCTGTTGTAGAATATTATTTTGACTGTGTACCAATAAGTTACATTTGTTTATACGGCAAAATATGACATTAACTTTGTAAAGGTGTGTTATATTTGTTTATGCTGCATTTGTTTTGTGATGTAAGGATGTGTGTTTAATTATGTAAAGACGTGTTATATCTATTTTGCCTTACTTGCCTAAGGCACCTGTTTGGTCTAATAAAAAGATGAATGGCCAATAGCTAGGCAGAAGATCGCTTGGTGGGGCTGCTAGGCAGAGAGAATAAATAAAAGTCTAGGCCAAGAGGAATGAAAAGGAATGAGAGAGAAGGAGAAAAGAAAGAGGTACATGCCCGGGGCAAGAAGCCAGGCAGCCACTAGCCAGGTAGCAAGAAAGTAAGGAAAAGTTAAAAGCCCTGAGGAAACAGGTAGGTAAAGAGAGACAGGTAAATTTAAGTTAGAGGAGCTAGCCAGTAACGTGCCTAAGCTATGTTGAGCATTTAAAACTAATAATAAGCCTCTGTGTCATGATTTGGGAACTGGTTGGTATCATAAAAGAAATAGCATGGTATGTTTTTGTGTTCCAATGCCAGGTCTGAATTTCCACAGGGCCTGAGAGAGTTGAAAAGGAAACAGACGATATAACTGTTTAAGAGTCTCCGCCACACAGTGAGCCCTTGAGCAGCTGGTACGCTAAGTAGACACAAAACACTAAGTGAAAATGCCGCCACAGTGCAAGGCACTGGCTTTTTAGAGCTGGGGGTTGACTACAGTTCCTGGTCACCTTCCACTAGGCCCAAAAGCTTTAGGCTTGGCTTTTACAGACAGGAAGAGTGGGTGGAAGAATCAGGGGTCGCTTAGCAGTTTAAAATCCTGCTCACACAGACAAAAAAGGCTAGAGATACTCAGTAAAGCAGGTTCAGATGGGAAAAAACTCTAAACAGGTTACAGTGTGTTTAAAAATGTTCATAGGCTTAAAAAGGAAAAGAGAGAGTATAGTCTGTCACAGAAAAAAAATAGTTTAAAAATAATAAAGTATTTAAAGAAAGAATAAAGTAGTATAAATAAAATAAATTAAGCCATGTAAAGATGAAAAATACACAGTGAGTCTGGATCCTGTACGTTGTTGTATTGGTTTTGAACTTTTTGATTGCTAATAAGCAAACAACAGCTGCTGATTTACATGGAGTTATGAAAGGGACTGCTGAACAAAACAAGCCTAGATATCCTAGGGATGCCTTAACTTTAAAATAGAACTCAAAAAATACATTGCTTCAGGGAAGAGGTTATACTTTTGTTTACACTGGAAATGAAAGGCTGTGGATTTGTTCAAGGTTTAATAGAGATCAGGTTTGATCAGGGGAGACATCCTGAAAATCCTGGACAAAGATATAAAGAAATGAACCCAGAAAAAGTGCAAGGCAGGTGTTATATGTTTTACCTGCTCAAGCATAAAAAAAAATCTTTGACTGGCTTGTATACAATGCACAGTCCATACTTGTGTTAACATAGATATATATGTTACCTTTGAAAGTTTGTGTGTTTTCAGAGCAAGGGGACCAGACACTAATGAAAATGGGTGGCCCAGGTGATCCAGCCTCTCAGAGTGCCTCTGTTGCAGTTTCCTCAGAGTTCTGCATCTGGAACAGCTTCAAGGCTGCTGCCTGAGATGGTCCAGCATCACAGACTACTCCAGCCAGGACTTCAGATAAGCCTTGCGCTTTCCCATTGCACAGAGACTGGACAGCAAATGTTATAGCTGGTTTTCCCAGGACTTGACCATTATCTCAACTTTCTTTGGTCCCTTAAAATGATGCCTTCTTCCACAGACAACAGGAAACAGTCTTGAGAACATGATGCCCACATTTCCAAGGGGTGGGGTCAGTGGTTTTTGAAAATTTGATAGATTATGGATATCTATCATCATTTAGTGGTAATATAGAAATATAGGACAAAAAGACAACTATTAACCTCAAATATTTTACATTGGTATGGACTTTGACATATAGATACTAATTTAAAGTTATTTTTGTTATACTGAATGTATGTTTCTACTCTCAGTTGGGGTATTTTATATATATATATCTCATTTAAAATGTAATGTACAATTAAGAAATGCAGGCTAGTTGTTAGTTATTCATAGTAAATCAAACTCATAATCATATTAGGTGTGTTTTCAAGATTAAATAGATATATTTAGATAGATAGATGGATAGTCTTCAAACACTTCAAAGACCTACAGACTATGATATTTAAGATGTTTAATAACTCAATAACCCAAGTCTTTTCATGACAGGGAGATACTTCTACTCCTGGCAGCATCAATTTACTTCAGAGAAGATGATGGGCACTGAAGAAAATCCACATGGAGTTTGCTTTCTTTATGGCAAAGCTAGCCATTTGGGCAAGATACTGCTTTTGTGTTGACTGCAGACAGTATGCTGTACAAACTGGGGAAACTTTGCCAGGATAAGGCAGGACAGTCCTTCAAAATTTCTGCTTTGTAGAGGAGCCTGCCAGATATTCTAGGCCCCTAGGCCAAAGAATGGATGCCACAATGTTGCAGAGCTTTGGGTGACTGTCCAGGCAGCCAGATGTCTCTGTTGGGTCTATAGTTTGGGAAGTGGCTTGCACTGAACTTTCTGTTTACTCAGATAACATTATATTCTTCTGGGGTCTTTAATGGAGTTGAAGACTAGATAGTTATAGTTATACTTTTTCTTAGTTGTGATAGAAAGTAAATTAGGTACAAAACTTTGGACTCACCAAGATAGGATAAATAATGCAGTATTTTCTATGAATTTGCCAAATAGAAATGGACTAGATATTGTAAATATAATCCTTACTTTTTGTAAGGATTGTTCTTGTTGTATATAGTTTTTGTTGTATTATATTGTTTTGTATATAGTTTGCATGTATTTTTGGATATATTTTTTGTTATATATTTTTGTATATAGTTTTTGTTGTATTATATTGTTCTTATTGTATATAGTTTTACTATGTTAAAGTTAAAACTTTTCCTTTTATTTAAACAAAAAAGGGGAAATGTAGAATATTATTTTAACTGTGTAAATATGTGTTACATTTGTTTATGTTGCAGAATATTACTTTAACTGTGCAAAAGTGTGATACATTTGTTTCTGCTGCCTTTGTTAATAATATAAAAATGTATTACATTTGTTTGTGCTGTATTTGTTTAATTATGTAAAGATGTGCTGCATCTGTTTCATTTGCCTAAGGCACCTGATTGGTCTAAAAAAAGCTGAACAGCCAATAGCTAGGCATAAGAGGGATAGTTGGGGCTGTCAGCCAGATAGAATAAATAGGAGAAATCTAGGCTTGAGAGAAAGGAGAGAGAAGGAGGAGAGACAAAGAAAGAAAAGCCAGGCAGATAGAATAAATAGGAGAAATCTAGGCTTGAGAGAAAGG